>NC_084990.1:12109848-12709848 GCF_963691925.1 Scomber scombrus
AAGTCTGAGTTACAGCTTTTCCCAGAGCCAGGTATTGTTCCCTGACTACAGAGGTATTGTTCTGCTATAACACACTGAGCTTACAGCTATGGGACAATAAACAAAGGCATTGTCTAGCCCCAAAGCGAGTTAAAGGACGACCATACAGAAACCCTTGGCGATAGACACACGAGGTCTGATGTGAGGCGTAAGTAATGACGCAGGTATGACGGTATGTATGGTGTGTAGTCAGAAGAGCGAGAGCAGAGTAGAACTGGGGTTTAAATATATCTCTTTGCAGCAGAAGGGAGAGAAGAGCGCGAGAGAGAGATGGAAGATGGAAGCAGGGGAGAGAAACAGGGAGAGAGAGTGAAGAGGAAGTATGTGACTTTGGGGTGGGTGTAGGGGCTTGGGGATGGGGAGGGTGCCAGCTTGTTTTATTTCCGGTTGACAAGACTTTGCGCTCCCTTTCTCTCTGTCGCTCCCTCTCTCTTTCATACTCTGCTATTCTTTCTCCGCTGCCCCCATTGCTCTGTGCCCCCCCTCCACCCCTCTGCACCCCCGCCCCCTTTCTCTGTTACTTTCCTCCAAGATGTGCCTCGGAGAAAGGAATAGACTTGACAAGTTCAAAGGTAAAAGGGAGTAAAAACTGCAGAGAAGCATTCAAATCCTTTACCTGTGTAAAAGTACCACTATCGCACTATAGAAACGTTCAAATTACAAGCAAAGATCCTTTTGATTCAGTAAAAGTATAATCAGCAAGATGTGCTTTAAGTATGAAAACTAAAAATGCTCACAATGCAGAATGACACCTATCAAAACACACATCAATACATACAGGTCTGAAACCAATGATTATTGTCATTATCGATTAATCTGCTGATTAAAATAGTGAAAATGTTTGTTTTAGAGCTGATTGCAATGTCTTCAAATGTCTTGTTTTGTGTGTTCAACTGTCCAAATACCCCAGATATTCAGTTTACCTTCATATATGACAGAAAAGCATCAATTCCTCACATCTAAAAAGCTTAAATCAAGACACTTTGGCTATTTTTGCTTTACAAAAATGACTAAAACGATCTTTTGGTTATCAAAGTAGTTTCCAATTAATTTTCTGTTGATCATCTAATTTCAGCAGTTCTAAATATATATGTTATATTATTATTGATGCGATTGACTGGTCAACGTGAAGCTCATTTAAATTACTTCCTATTCTGTCGGATAGTTTCATCTGTTATGATTCATCATATTTTACAAGCTCATCGTATGTTTGGTGTAAATTTGTAATCTGCAAAGTCACTACAGCTATCAGATAAATGTAGTGGAGTAAAAAATAAAATGTTTGCCACCTCTGAAATTTAGTGTCATAGAAGTATGAAGTGGCAGTAAATGAAAGCACAAGTAGAACTGCAATGATTGGTTGATTAATTTCATAGACACAAAATTAATCGCCAACTATTTTGATGATCAATTAATCATTCATTCAGTCTTTTTAAGACAAAATGTCCAAATTCTCTTATTCCAGTTTATCAAGTGTAAATGTTTTCTGGTCTCTTCAGTCTTTAGTTTACCATGATAGCAAACTGAATGTATGTTGTGTACTGGGATAAGACATCTGGGGATATCACTTTGAGTGTGGTTGACCATCTTAATGACTTTCTTGCATTTTGCAAACAATTAATTCATTCATTGAGAAAATATTGATTAACAGATAATTGTTAGTGGCAGCCCTAATCGCGCACATGTACATGAACTTAAAACTGAGTAAAAAATGTGGAAAGAATATGGAAGGAAAAAAGTAAGGGAAAGTTGAGTAACACAACTGCTTGATTAATTTAAAAACTAAACCTAAAAAAATGACATCAACTCCCCATGCAGCCAGTTTTCTAGCTGGTTACCCTTTTTGTTTCTCCTCTATTCAGAAATCATGGTTGCATCTTATTGTGTTCCAGTTGTTGGAATGGGGCTTAACCTATGTGATCCCTATGTGCTGAGTGCAATAATGTGTGTGTGTGTGTGTGTGTGTGTGTGTGTGTGTGTGTGTGTGTGTGATGGCGCGTGCTTCACTGCAAAGATTCATGTAGCTCCAGGACATGCTTTTTTTTTAGTGCATCTTGTTAGTTCATTCCTGTCACCTCTCTCTCTCCTCTCTCTCTCTCGCCATCCCTTGCTTTTTCAGCGCTGAAGGGGGGATGGGGAAGGGGTGGTGGACTGGGCTGGAAGGGGAGGTGGGGGTGTGTGGGGAGGAGCGGGGGGAGGGGGGGGCGGCGGCGGTGGAGGCAGTCACCATGGTTACAATGCCACGACAAATATTCATCAAGTCGTTAAAATAAAAACAAACGGGAGTGCATTATAATTGCTCTTACTGACTGGGTCCTATAATGCATTCATATATTATGACTGAGAGGACCAGAGAGGAAGGGGCACACACACATACACACAAAAAGAGTGTTAAAAGTGTATACTGGCTGACCTGCGGGCAAATGCATGTGACACACACTCACCCCTGCTTACACAAATTTCAACTTTAACTTTATTTTTCCATTACCTGCTTATGGAATTCCCTATGAGTACTTTCGTGAGTCTCTCCTCTCTTTTCTCTTTGTCCCTCCATCTCTCGCTCTTCTTCTACTGTTGTGTAGCCCCAGGCGATACTGTGATGTGTCCTCCCTCTGTCCCTCCCTCCCTCTCCCTCTCTCTCTGTCCCTGTCACCTTCAATTGCTCTGTGAAACTAGACACACTGCCTGGGGCACGAAGGGAGGGAGGGAGGAAGGGAGGGAGGGAGGGAAAGATAGAGGGAGGAAGGGAGGGAGGAGAGCGAAAGAGAGAGAGAGAGAGAGAGAGAGAGAGAGAGAGAGAGAGAGAGAAAGAGAGAGAGAGAGAGAGAGAGAGAGAGAGAGAGAGAGAGAGAAAGAGAGAGGGAGGGGAAAAAAGAGACAGACAGCTTTAAAGACAGACCGAAAGAATAAACATTTGGTGTCATGTAAAAAATAAAATAAAAAGAATAACCACAACCCACAATCCAGTCAAAAACATATAACACTCAAATGATTTAGCCATAGAGACAGCAGAAACACATAATCATTGTTTATATACACTACCCATGTGCAAATTATGACAGTGTTTGACCTTTGACCTGGGTGCTTTCTCATATGACCTAGTCCTGGATGCTGTCCAATTAGTGTGTGCTCATTCTGGAGGATTGTTGTGTTATAATCCAGCTGCTTTTTTTCAGTAATAGGTACCTACAAAACTGGTTTATCCTTTCTCAAGCAAATAATGTGGGAATACTCTTTGTCCGAAAATGAATAAGTGCTGCAGTGCAACCTCACAACACTTCAAGGAAATCAAGCAAGAACAGAGCTTAATACCTGGTAGTCAGATAAAGTGGCTGATAGGTATAATGGTGAGTATAACGTTAAAGAAAGACACATGGATACGTGTCTTTCTTGAAAGTTTGCTTCACACTAAAAATCTGTGGCTTAAGATTTTACACTGTTTGGGTCAATGTACCAACACAACACGTTTTTTAAATGTTTATGTATGTCTCTTTTCAAAACTTACATGTCTCGGTTTCTTATTGATCATTAATAATGTGTCTATCTTTTGAATATCATATGAAGAAATATATTTTTGTGAGGGTTATTAGCTGAAGATTGTTGTGTGTAAACTGGGTCAAAATAACCACTGCTATAGCCACTGTTAATTTAACCCAATGTTTTATTGTTGCTTTCTTGACCCAAACTTTGAAACTTTTAAAATAGGGAAATATAAAAAAGACAAATAGACTAGAAAAGGGAAATCTAAAAAGGTATAACATACCTGTGACAAATTCCGGAGAGAAATCTGATTTGTCCGCTGTTACAATCCTCTCATTCATTGGCTCAGGTGGATCAGGAGGGCGGGACCTGAGTGCTTGTTATGCACAGGTAATCAACTGACTGATCCAAGCGTTTTCTAGGGAATGTGCCTGAAGGCGAAACTGGGAGTGGGATTGGGGATTTGCCGACGATACAGTAAAACGCACGGACTTATAGTTTTAAAAGGATAACATTTTTTTTGTTTGAATTTTCTGCATCTGTCACAAGATACCAGGCGTACCAGAGAGGTATATAACGGGAGAAGTTTAGAAACTTTTTTTCTTTCTTTAGCTTTTAAAACCGAACACGTCAATTCTGCTTTAGTAATCAATTGTATGTAATTTGTGCCGCGAAACCTCACACAATGTTGCCAAAAGTACAGTTTTCTATCGTCTTCTGGTGCGTAACAGGTGAGTTTCACCTCCCCCATACTCCTTTCTGCCCTCGCCATGTCTGTTTTGGTCATTGTCTACTTGTAATACATGATGTGTGCCCTGTTTGCACGGTTGTATTGGTCTCGTATGCTGAAAAAAGTGCAGGTGCCTCAGTCATAGCAAAACAAAACTGTGACTTATGTTCATATTCAGGTGTTTTGTATTCTTACGCGCAAAAATGTGGCCGACCGCCGATAGCTGAGAACAGGATTGTAGGAGGGATGGACGCCACAGATGGGGCTTGGCCCTGGCAGGTGGATATACATGTGAGTCCCCTGAAACGACTGCTTTTAGACCCTCATCTGTCAGTTCTGTCTCTTTCTCTGTATGTGTGTGCTTTAGTCTAGTTCTTGTTTATCAAGCTGACCTGCTGAGAGAGGGATTTGCTTGTGATGCTGAGGTGACTCACTGTTTCTCTCCTCTGGGCCTCCAGAACGAGGCTGTTCATATCTGTGGAGGCTCCATCATCACGCGGAACTGGGTCCTATCAGCTGCTCACTGCTTCCCAAAGTAAGAACCTCTCCTCAGCCAAAAATCAGCAGGTGAACCCATAGTTTAGCACCAATTCAGAGGCCTCTGCTTCATTTAATTTAATTTATTTTTTTTGCAATCGACACATTTTTCAATCAGTTTTCAGTATCCTTCTTTAGATTTAAAAAAATAACTTGACTCAAAATGATGTTTTAAAGACAGATCTGTCAAATCCATATTTTTCTGTGAAATTTACAAAAATCAGTATTTTTTTCTTGCACAATTATTTTGTTGCAAGCCTTATTCTTCAAGCTTTTTGTGACTATAAAATATAATGTGTAGGTTTCACATTTCACATTCCTCTTGATTCACAGTTTCATTCGGTGTCCATCTGTCTCTTTTTCTTTCAGCCCATCTGACGTGGGCTCTTACATCATCTATGCTGGCCGGTACCAGCAGAATGGCTTCAACCCGCACGAGTCAATTCATCGTGTGAGCCAGGTGGTGATCCCGTACGGTTACGTGGAGCCTCACAGTGGAAAGGATTTGGTGCTGGTGCGGCTGTCCAGCCCAGTAACCTGGTCAGATTATGTCAGTCCCATCTGCCTGCCTGCTTCTGGCACCTTGTTCCCAGGTGGCATGCAGTGCTATGTCACTGGCTGGGGAAACATCCGAGTTGATGGTAAGGTTTGCTTAATTCTTCCCATTGTGTTTGTTTTTGTGCATATAACTTATTAAATAGCTCTTTTATTACATTCTGGCATGCAAATAAATGCCAATGAATTATCTTTTTTATTAATGTTAAAGAAGAAAATATCAAGGATTGAAAAAAGAACAGAATAAATCTGCATAAGCAATGATTACAGATGTATGGTGCACGTTCAGGTGTCACAAGGTATACAAGTGGCAGTAATACATTTTGAATGATTTGATTTACATATCATTTACAGCTTTTCTTCAGAAGAGCATGGAACAGAGAGGTTATAAACACCGGCCCCTAAAACATATATAGGAATCATTATGACTGGAATATAATTAGGTATTTTTTGTTTGTTAACTTTTAGTGGAAATATTTCACGATATGATCAGACTGTTATCAAATCATTGATTCCAATCAACTTGTTATGAAGAACTACCAAATTTGTTGTTTTAAGTTTTACATGTGTGAAGTTTTTCTTGTTGTAATGTGTGACAGTGGAATCAATTTTATTATTTTACATGACATTTGGCACACATTTTGCCAATGATTTATATCTGTTTCAGCAAAAATGTATACTAATATTGTGATATAGATTTCAGACATATTGTCCAGCTCTTGGAAAAAAAAGTAAATTACAAAAATCTGTGGATTGCAGATAGTTTTAATTGTGAGGGCAATTTATGCCATTTCATAACCCTGGTAGCTCCAGGATAAGAATTTGTGCTTATTTACAACAAATTTACGCCCCCAAATGAATTCTATTAAATACAACTATTTATCTGTGTGAGGGTAATTGTATGCGGCAGCTCGTCATCCAGACACACACTCACAGGAAAGTTAATCATAAAACTAACCTTAATCCCAGGCATTATCATAAATTACACTGCATGGTTACTGTTTGCTGGCTTGGTTAAGTTTCATTTTAAGTATACACCAACAGATTCAACAGAGAAAGGTTCATGTCTTTGCAAATACAAAAAAAGAAAACATAGACAAAAATAGGATGAAACCCAGTCAAGATGTTATGTATATATAATTGAAGCTATACTCTGTATAAAAAGACTAAAAGTTAACATGTGTTTTGTATGAATCCAAGTAGTGCCAAAATAGCTTCTTGGTCACCTGTTTATTAAAAGAAAATACAAAAGGCCATTATTCTTCATCCTCAATTTGTCGTCCTCCCCTTCAGTCCCTCTGCCAGGAAGTGGGACTCTGCAGGAAGTGCAGGTGCCAATCATCTCCCAGAGTTCATGTCAGGAGATGTACCGGACGGAGCAGGTGGACATCTTGTATGACATGATCTGCGCTGGACTCCAGGAGGGCGGCAAAGATTCCTGCCAGGTACTGTTGGATCAGCTGTTTGTGTTGTTGTGTTTACATTCACAAATGCATGACTGTATACACAGGCAAAAGCAGGAAGAGAACATTTTACCACACTGTGTGCCAAAATGTCAATCTCAAGACCCTGAAATAAAAATAGACTCCATCTGAGTTATGAATATGCGGATTTCCCCTCCTTTCTTTGATGTCTACCTGCAAGCTAAAGTGTTATTAGAAAAGATTATTAACAGTTTTCCTTCAGTTCCTCATTGTATGCAACTAACACTACAAAGTGCATGACAAAAATATCTCTACTTGCTACTCTTTTCCCACCATCAGGGTGATTCAGGAGGGCCCCTTGTCTGCCAGATGGTGAATGGGACCTGGGTGCAGGTTGGAGTGGTGAGTTTTGGATTGGAGTGTGCTAAAGAAAACCAGCCAGGCGTGTATACTCGACTGACCAGCTACTCAAGTTTCATCAGCGACACGATACCAGAGATCCGGCTGTACGGCCAAGCCAATCACAACTGGTGTGGGAGGGCTGCTGTGTTGATCGGCTGTCTGTCCACTGCACTGATCCTGCTGCAGGGATGAGACACTTTGAAAACTGGATTTCCGGATTGGTAGGATGCAAACCAGGCCAAATGAAGGAGGATATTCACTGTAAACTAATGTCCTGTGTCCAAAGTGGTCCTTAAGAGTCAAAGTAGACCACTGTTAGTTGTATCTGACGTGCACATGAAGCCACATTGAACACAAAATGTAATATAATCATTGTAGAGCTATAACTCAGCATTATGATCTTCGATTGAAGTAGTTTGATACAATTGTATTTTTAAAAGAAATATGAGCGAAATTAATTGTCTTTTGTATTTGAAATAAATTAATTTGATTCTTAAAATCAGCTGTGTTCTTTTTAACCTCCAATATTAGAGTTTGAACATTTAAATATCACATTGCATACAGACCAAACCTTCAGTTGTGAACTCTCCAGTTTTCAGGAACTTTTGTTACCCAGTTTTCAACCAGAACCTAAATGTTATTTAGTGTAACTTTAAATCACCTTTTTCATATGGAACATGCTCAATTAACTGTAGTTCATTGACATACATGGGCAGAGACAGATGATGACAGTTTTGTTTATTAAAAAAACAGCGCAGCGTGTCATAATGGTAAAAAAAAGACTGCTTGGTAGTTTCTATTAAAAAAAAAAAAAAGAAGCTAGCTGCTTTTAAATTAAGTCTTTGCTCAAAGATTTCATGCTAAAAAAAAAAAATCTTAACATTTACATGAATCCAAATGTTGTCAGAAAGGGAAAGTCAGGCATCAGGAGGGATGGTATCAGAGAGGATCATGGGAGAGCCGAGCTGGAGCTCCTGCTGCAGTGATTCCAGGTCAGCCGGAGTCATACGGTGAACCTCACTCCAGTCAGATAAGAGGGAGGCTGAGAGGGGGGCCGAGTCGTAACTGATGAATAAGAAAAATAAATAAGAAAATAAAGTAAACATTAAAAAAGGGCCTCCTTTGATCATACAAAAAGGTTTTTATCTAGAACAAGATGTAGTGCCAACAGTTAGTGTGCTAGAGTCCTGGAAACCATGACTATCTGCAGACTGCTTTGCTGTTTAATCCAGTGCTTGTGCTCATTACAAAGAAGCAACTGCTAACTAATAAAGTCATTTAATAAAATGAAACCATTAAAGGTTAAACATGAAGTAGGTTGGGAGATACAGATTATGTAATACTTCAGGACTGAGTGAGATCTGGAATATGTATTTGTTGTGAGTGGCCAAACATACGACTTGATTCTGCTTCCCTTCTCCTGACCTGGCTTAAAACTGCATAAACTGATTTAATGATTGTTTTGGCAGATACAGAGAAACATTAGCATTCATTTTTTGTTTCTGACCATCTGACTAATGCAAGTCTAATATTCGCTCTTCACTTCTTTAGCTGTGTTTGTGGTTTCCACCAAGTTCACCAGCCTTTCATTTGTCTGCTGTCTCACAGTGAATAGCATACAATAGGTTTTTAGAGCTTTTTAAAACTGAAGACAGCTGCCCGCTGCATTTGAAAGCAACACAATGAGAGTTAACCAAAAAATTAAGGTTGTGAAACATAACACCAAAACAATGAGATGAAAGATGCTGAAATACACGGTAGAGCTGTAAGAAACTACAGGATAAACCCCTTTCATATACACAGTCATGTGACCCATTGTCTGTATAAAAATGATTTACAGGCGTTTTTTTATTCTCACCTGACAAAAGGTGAATGCAGAATTGTGTTATAACTATAGGAGAACTCAATTTTGATGATTTTTAGCCTCTCTCGATATTAAATTTGGGTCAATCTGGGCAAAGATTTTGACTTTTTTCTATGTCATTGCTGTTCCTATACTAAGATTAAAGTAACAATGGCAGCTACAGTGGTAGTCAACTGTAGAGAAAGGCTTACCATATTAGTCACAAGAATTTTTTTTTTTTTTTTTAAGATTTATTTTTGGGCTTCTGCCTTTAATTTTAAGTACAGTACTTGGCAGAGAGGTCGACAGGAAACAGAGAGAGAGGTGAATGACCTGCAGCAAAGGTCCATGGCCGGACTCGAACCAGGAATGCCGCCCCCATGTGGCACGCACTTCAACCACTCGACTACCCAAGTGCTCCTTTTTTTTGTAAGGTAAATAAAAGTGAACAAACCGTTGTAATAATGAGCTCCCAGGTGCCTGCCATAAAAAATTAGACTTGGCAGTGAAGTGCCACTCTGTTATCGATAACGGTGATCCTTGCCAATGCTTCCTTTATGATTTTCTTTTGCTCTTCTGCTTACATACAGAAACCTCAGAAGTTGAACTACATCTACTGTCCGATCACTAACAGGTCAGTGAGGTAAAGCACAAAAAGGATCACAAGGTCTTGCTACATTATATGGTTTGAAACTGTGATCAGAACCAGGTTTGTCTGAAGAACCACCAGATATGTAGCTGTACGTAGGTAGGTAGATATATGGATATATACTTTATTAATACCAAAGGAAAATTAAAATCATACAGCAACCAAAAATCAGATAAAAAAGTATGTTACTATGTTAGTAAGGTGCATGATTGTCCATGGATGTCGGAATTGAGTGTACATATTGACGCATGAATAATCACAAAATATATTGATGAAGAAATAGTCTGATTTTGAAAAGGCAAAATTTGGGTACAAAGCTTTTTTTTGTTGTTGTTTTGTTTTGTGTTAGAAAAGAAACTTGTGCTGTATCAGACCTCACCTGTCTCGGTCACAGTGTTGCAAGTCTGTGAGAGACTGGTTCAGAAGGTCATCAAGGTCAAAGCCCACACCATACCCAGCCCCGCTGCCTTTAGGGGTGACCGAGAACACCGGGGGTAGAACATCCTCTACCTGCCAGAAGGAAAGGGGGGGAACATTGGGTGAACTGAACTTTGTATCTTTTAGATCAGTTCAAGGCAAACAAAAGAAAGTGACATTTCCATTTCTCAAGTATTTAGTTTTTGTATCACACCTATAGTGAAAGAAACAGCTTCTTTTTGTAAAATGCTAACTGTAAAGAAAAAGAACAGAATATTTGACAGAATATGAAAGCTGAGACACACCTGGGACTTTGAGAGCTGTAGCGTTACTGTGTGGATGTCAGGAGCAATGGAAGATCCTTGCTGTCCGGTATCTGTGAATCCTAAACTGGGATGAGGCTGTGAGGGGCCCACTAAAGTCCCACAGAGAGGGTTTGTGGTCTGTGGTCCAGATTTCTCTCCTACAGAAGGACACAGCTTCTCCATAGGTCCGGCACTTGTAACTGGAGGGTTAGGGTGGGAGTTCAGGCTATTATCCACATTTCCGTTTGTCTCCCTGGTGGTTAGTGTTGGGGCTTTAGTCAAAAACCTCTCCAGAGGAAGCAGCTGTGACTGAGGTTGTGGGTCAGGTAAGGTTTGTGGTTGGAGCTGTGGCTGAAGAAAGCTTGGCGGCAGAGGCTGTGGAGTCCTGTTTGGTTGCGGTTGCTGTGATGGCCTCGTCTCTAATTGCTGCCCACTCCAATTCCCCAAACAGTTGAAACCACTTTGCCCATTGCTCTCATTATGAGGTTTGAGTGTGTTGTTCTTTACAAAATGACCAGTGACGCTCATTATATCTATTCCTCCGCTTACAGCAACAACTATATCCGCTGGAGGTTTACTCTGGCTCATGGAGTACAGTAAGGGTGGCTGATGGGTGCTGGGAGGCTGAAACAAGCCGGGCTGGTGAGGTTTAACTTGAGAGATTAATTGTTCATGAGACTGAATCTTCCTTGTCTCCTTATCTGTTTTATTGTTCGATGCTCCTTGAGTGTTGTCACCCATGCCTCCACCATGGTGTGAGTTCGCATTACAGTCCGTGTTCTTTGCTCCGTCACTGTTAGAAGTTTTCTCGTGGCGGCTGTCCATCATTTTTGTCCAACGTTGCAAAAGGCTTTTGTCGTTGTCACTCAGTAGAACCCCACCCAACAAGTCCCCCTGCTTTCCCTCTCTCCTCTCCTTTTCTTTTATTTTCCTCTCCCTCTCTTTAGCTCGTTCCTGCCTCTTCCTCCTTTTCTCCTCTCTTTCTCGTTGACGTTCCTGGGCAGTGACAGGCCGACGCGACTCTGGAATAGAAGAGTGGGAGGTCGGTACACCTCCTCCTGCACCAGCGTCCATGCCCAAGGCAGAGGTACCTCCATCTGCAATGAAGACATCAGATTAAGATGAAGTCCTAATAAATGACATGTGAGTGATTTGCCATATTTCACAAAACAAACTTACCACCCCTGGCTTTATTTCTGAATAAAGCTGCTTTAAGAGCAGCTTTAGTGTCCTCTGATATTGCTCCTTCTTTTCTGGTTCCCTCTCCTGCACCAGGCGGAGGCCTTGCATTCTTGGACAGTGACTGTGAAAGGGACTGAGACAGTGACTGGGCTTGTGCCACAGAAAGAGAAAGGGAAGGCACAGTGGTGGGTAAGGGTGTCATGGTCTGTGATGGCCTTGGAGGAATGGAGGTGGTAGCCTGGGTCATGGACTGGCTCTGGGTGGGCTGAGTCAGAGGGGCCTGACTGCTGGGAAGCCGCTCCTGTGCCTCATTGTCTCTCATTGCTTCTGATGGAGTGTCCTGACTCGACACTGGTGTTGTTAAATCTATAGTCTCTGGCTGACCGCTGTCTGAGTTGGCACTTGGCATGTCCACATCAACTGGGCCGCTTTCGCTTTTAGTGAGAAGAGGCAAATTATGGGTTACATGAGGCGGGGCAACGTCTTTATTAAAGGTTTGCATTTGATTTGTAAATGTGCGGTTCCCTTCTGCTGGTTTGTGTATCCCACTGTCTTGTTGCTGTTGAGGTTTGACTTCTCTCATTTGCTGTTGCTGCATCTGTGTTGCTTGTGGGTGTCGTGCCATTGGAACCAAATTTGACTTGGTCAGGGTGACGGTGGAGGCCTGAGCGTTACACTGATTACTGCTTTGTGCTGCAACTCCCCCTGCTCTGCCATTTGCCCTCGCCAAAGGCCTGAACTGCAGTCTTTGACGACAGCTCTGTTTATTCCTATGAAAGTCTTGGATCTCCATCAGAATGGCCTCTTTAATTTGCTCCCTGTTCATTTGCAGCTTGTCAAATTCAAAATCGAAAGCTGGCACACAAATTGGCTCATCGTCTGGGTCGTGGTACTTAGCTAGGTAAGGATGCTCCAACGCTTGTGTCACACTGATTCGTTCACGAGGGTCAAAGCGCAACATGGCCCCTAACAGGTCCAAAGCCTCTGGCTCAGTTTGTGGGTACAGTTTGGCCAAGGGCACAGCAGATTGTGATGGTAGACTCTGAACATAGGAGCGAACTCTGTCAGCCCTAATAGCACTTATCAAACCTTCAGGAGGAGTGCCTAACACAGACAAAATGAGCTGCAGCTGCTGGACGTAGTGCTTCCCAGGAAAAAGCTGCTTACGCCCCAACATTTCTGCAAAGATACAGCCCACAGACCACAAGTCGATCGCCAAACTATAGTGATTCAGAGACAGCAAGAGTTCAGGAGCACGGTACCATCGAGTCGCCACATATTCAGTCATAAAGGAATGAGACTCCTCGGGGTGTGAACTTAGACCCCTTGCCATGCCGAAGTCACCGATTTTTAGCTCACAGTTCTCGTTCACCAACAGGTTGGAGGGTTTGAGGTCACGATGGATGACGTTGGCAGAGTGCACATACTTAAGGCCACGGAGGAGCTGGTACAGAAAGTATCGCGTGTGCTCTGGTGTAAGTGTCTGGGCAGAGTGTATGATCTGGTGCAAATCACTCTCCATGAGGTCCAGCACCACGTACCTGCACACAAGGGAAGTGAAAAAGTTATTCTTTAATGTACTTACTAAGTGACGTAAACTGTGGCCATGTGAAAATATACTAGTAATGTCCCAAAGAATATCAAACAACATTAGCAGCAGCAATGACCCTGGGTACTAAGATTCATCCTCTCCAAGAGCTCTAAGAACTGGCCTCATTAAAGTTTGTAGCAGCCAATTTGTCTCTCATCCAAACATGAATCTTCTAATCAAACTCCTTTGTGAGGTCGACATGTCCGGGCCTATGGTGTGTGTGTGTGATTATTTTAATTAGCTCATGCAACACAAAAGGATTTCGAAGCATATATTATATAGAATAGAAGACTATAATATTTCTATGTGGGACACTAAAAGACTCCATCTAATAACTGTAGAAACAGCTGATCAAACAGCAGTACAACTCATGTATGTCAGGTAATTTTATTTTTCCGGCAGTAAGGTAAAATCTCCAGCCAACGTTGAATGAGACTTGACTATTGAGTCATTAAAGTAAGTCTTGGTGAAATATCTGTAAAAATCAGCACCTGAAATATTATGTCTCTCAATTGCAAAACCTGTGTGGAATCAGCACCACTGGTTGTGATTTATTAAATATAGACTATTATATTCAAGATTTATTCACAACTGGAATTAACTGCAAATTGCTGTCTAGTGACATAATAGGAAATGCCTCTGGGTTTATAACTTGTTTGGTTTTCTGTACATGTGTCATTTACCACCAAAGTTATAATATACATTTTAGGATGTACATACACAGACTTGAAGGCAGAGTGAGGAAGGTTAGGCTGCAGGATGTCTTTGATGGCGATGATGTTGTCATGTTTGAAGTGCTTCAGAATCTTCAGCTCTCGTAAAGTGCGTTTGGCATTTGTCACAACTTCAAAAGCATTTGAGATCTTCTTTATCGCCACCTTCTGGCCTGTGAAATGTAAATATGACTTGATGAATGAACACAGCATGACAGGGTATACAACTTGTTTGAATGACAATGTTGACTGATTTGTCAATGAGCACTGTAGTACACACGGAATGGGCAGTATTTTATGTCTTCATCAAATCTGCTTTACCATTGTCCCGTCTCCTAGCAGATGAAACGACGCCATAGGCCCCGGTGCCAATGGTTTCTATGACATCATACTCCTCTCCGACATCAAACTTCACGTCCAGAGAGTGCGCTTTAAGCAAAGCCAAGTTTTTTGCTGCTGTGCTGGTGTCTGTGGAGCTGCGTGTTGCCTCGACTCCACGCTGGCTCTGGTTTTCTCTGCTTTTCTCAGTGGCCATGGCCACAGGTTGACCATTTTTGCCTTCTCCACCCTCCTTAGTTGACATTTTCCTGTAAAGAATCAAGAACATCAAAGTGATTGAGTTTATCTTCCACGGCATTGATTGTTCTCTACTTGCAGAGTTACACCAGCATATACATTGTATCAACATATCATCAGTGTTGGCTGAAACTATCTGAACAATGTTATTTTACTGCTGATACTTTTGGACCAATTGTGGATTATTGTGAGCCTTTTTGGTAGGTACAACTAGGGTATACGTACAATGATAAGACAAATGTATGCAAAATAACATTTTCAAAATAGTCCAACTGATGTTCAAAGCACTGAGCTGTGGACCTTGTTGTGTTTCACACATATCATAAAAAAATCCTCATCACATAAAACAGAAACTTTAATAACAAATGTGTTTGTTTTGGTTTACACCCCGAATCAGTAATTTACCCAAATATAGTATATCATGATATAACACACAATCACAATATGATTCTGATAAAAAAAATAAAGAATAGATAAATATAGATATAATTTGTAATTTCAGTCAAAAATGCCAAACATTTGCTTGTTCCAGCTTCTGAAATGTTAGTTTTCTCTGCTTTTCATCAAATATGATGGCAAACTAAATATTTTCACATTTTGGACTGACGGTCAGACAAAGTAGTTCACTTAAATACATAAGGGGCATTTATAGCTATTTATAATATCATAATCATTACATCTTATAATGGTTAGGTGTAGCACTTAATAAAAGTATCACAGTCTTTAATAAACTGAAGTTGTACTAACATGGTTACTAAACGGGATAATCTGATAAGAGCAGGAAAACATCTGCAAAGCTTTTGAAAAAAATCATACCGGTTCATTGTTGTCTGTTAATCAATATTAACCAGTGTGTGTCTGCAATCATCGGTCCTCGATTTGAAATTTACAATGAACCAGGCAAAAATGAAACAAAAATAGTGACCATTTTCTGTTTACATTACCTACATTTAACCCCAAAGAAAAACCTTTCCTCTCACTGCCAGAGCTGTGGCCCCCAGGAACCACTTCAGAAGCTCCTTTTCTCTGATGGTAACTAAAGCACATCTAAAATCACACAATACAACTTAATAAGATTAAGAATCAGTTCGCATGTGTTTTGTCAAAGAACTAAGTAAATCCTTTTATTATTATGTATTATTTTATCAGCAGTTTATGATTTACCTTTACACACAGCAGTAAGGGCCTGGCAGTAAACTGGTGACCAAAACCTGTAGCTCTCAGTCAAACACCGCCCCCAGCTAATTACTGTGGTGCTATTTAATAAAGCACAACTCGCGAGTAGCTGCCTTTATTAAGCAGCTAGTTGTTGTTCAACAGAGTGACTATATAAACTTGACTACCCGTTAAAGGTGAGCTTTGCCCACTTTTTGACGCAGGGGCGTAGGCTAGTTAACGTTACCTATGGCTCAGGCTTTCTAGGAAACCTATGCCGTAAAACCATGCCTGTCTCAGCTAAATAAAACGTAGCGGAACAATGCGGAGACGTGTTTTTACGTAACGAAATAGTCTTTCACCTTGTGAGCCAAACCCAACATCCGTAATTGTGTTTTTTAATCCCGTGGTAGCATGGCTATCTCTTGTTTTTGTCTGCCGCTTCTTCCTTATACGCTTCCGTGTTACTTTCAAATGACATGTGGCGAACCAATGAGGTGAAGCGGAGTTGAGGGAACACGTCCAATAGGAGCAGGGAACGCTGTTGGAGGCGGGCCGTAGCGTTATATACAATGGTCTCTCTTTTTTGGGTGGTGGTGACGCCGTTTTCCATAATGTAATTATTGTAGGAGTGGTTAGGACGAAATCACCTGCTTTTGAAGCTCTGTCTATGTACGAAGGAATTAATCAACTACAAGTAAAATGAAAGTAAAATTCCTGATATTGTGTAGAATAATCACTATTATTACTGCCAGTCATAATTAAAAGCTTTAAGCTTTTCCAAGTACCTATTCTAATTGCCTACAACAAAAACAACTAAGCATATGTGGCGATAGATAGATAGATAGATAGATAGATAGATAGATAGATAGATAGATAGATAGATAGATAGATAGATAGATAGATAGATAGATAGATAGATAGAATGTCCAGATGCGCGTATAAAACCATTAAACATATAGGAATTATGTATTTAGACAGAACATTTTGAGAGCTGTATTATGTAAAGAAAGTTGTAATGACAGGGTCTGAACAGTGAGGGCAGTTATTTTTTTCCCTAAAGATCAAACGGACTGAAGTCCACAGTAAACACCCATCTGGCTTCAAGCCCAACATCTGCACCAGACCGTCCAATCAAATACAGCGACCAAAATCGCCTCGGCCAATCAAAAGTAAGAATCTGACTTCTAACACGTCGTCTTTGACTAGGAGGACAACTGAAAGAGAGGTGTAAAGAAAGTCTCCTCAGCTCGCCGTGTCATTTTAACTCCTCTGACTTATCTTACCTACTGGGGTTGTGATTAAATATGGCTGGTATTCAGGGATTACCGAAGTGGGAGAGAAAAATGCGCATATTTCTGTGCGCTTTTGGTATGGTTTTGTCAGTTTATGCGCTTCACGTCGAGCTGTCCCATGAGAGAAACCCAGAATACAAAGCAATGTGTGACCTGGGGGAGTCTGTGAGCTGCTCCAAAGTTTTTAGCTCCAGGTATGTTTTTATTCCTCTGTATGTTTTGAGAATTTACCTGCGCCATTTTACCTCGACCCGTGTTAGAGGACAATGTTTCATTTGTATTCTTGAAATTTAAGAAATTGGCACATTTCTATGCCATCTTTCATTGCCACGTTTTACAAATTCCTTAGGAAGTGCTTTACCTTCCCATCATGTGCATGCCAAGTATTACCTGTCACCGTTTTTCGTGTCAAGTTTCTTTTCTTTCTTTTCTTTTTTCTTTTTTTGCAAAATAAACTGCATGTTTGATGTATTTAGTTTTGAAGTATACATCTAATAATCTTTTCCTTTTCTTCTGAGTAATGTATGGATCTAGAAGTTTTTCATGTCTTCTCTTGCAGATGGGGACGTGGTTTTGGTTTGGTCCAGTTCTTTGTTGCCAAAGATAGTCCTCTGAACCAGCCCAACAGTGTGCTTGGCATCATATTCTACACTTTGCAGCTGGGCCTTGGTTAGTCTGTCATTGCCTTCTACAAATTACAGTGCAGTACTGAGTTTCTGAAAGCTGAACTGTATGTAATCGAGAGAGTTTGTGAACCACAGCTTGGCCTACATTTCAGCTAAATTTATTATTACATATTTGAATGAAAGAATGAGATATGTTATAATAATAATAATCCTCACTTTATTTATATAGAACATAACAAACAAAAGTTGCAAAGAGCTTTACAGTTAAACCAAGAAGTAAATAAGTGAATAAAATCCAAGGCATAAATATAACATAGAGGATCTCAAGCAGCCATCAGGCTCATGTGGGTCATGTGGGAGTAAGTCACAGATATAAGCCTGACCATGCAAGGCTTTCTTAAAATCTTAAAATCAATTCTAAAACTTACAGGCAACCCGAAAAGGGCAGTAAGGATCAGTATGATGTGACTACTTCTATAATTGCATGTTAAAAAATCTGGCTGCAGCATTTTAAGCTGCAGTTTTTGGATTGTCGCCTACCAAATATAGTGCATTGCAGTAGTCAAGTCTGGAGGATGTAAAAGCTTGGATTACTTTTTTTCGACCTTCAAATTAGAGGAATGTACTAATCCTAGTTAAGTGTCTCAGTTGGACAAAGCAAGTCACTTGAGTCAACTGAAGAAGATTTTTAACCTAGATGTTGTATCCATTAAAGTATAATTATTGAGCAAATGAATACAAAAATACACTGAGGTTTCAGGCCTCCTCTTTTAACATTATAAAGCCTCGAGATTAGATGAGAGACTGTTCAAGAAGCTTGTACTGATGCCAGAGGGAGGGATTATCATTGTTTCTGATTTTAAGTCATTCAACTGGAGAAAATAGTTACATTTTTATGAATGATTATGCTATTATTGCACAAATGTATTCATTTCTAAACTTGTTTAAAAATCAATCATATCAGTCATAATTTATGCAGGATTTTGCAAATAATCCTGTATGTATTCATGGACTGACTGAGCTCCTCTGTGTTTGTCTCTATTGCAGGACTGTCACTGTCCAAGAGAGCTGCCATGTTTTTGGTTTTGTCCTCTTGGGTGTCTATAGCCGGCTCGCTCTACCTCGCATCGATTCTCGCCTTTGTTCTGGGTGATTTTTGCATGGTCTGCGTGTCAACATATATTGTCAACTTTGCGTTGCTCTTCACCAACGTGAAACGAAAGAGCTCAATTGAAGGAATGAAAGAAAAGGCCGGATAGAAAACATCACTTGTGAAATTCAACACCTTTTTTTCTGCTGACCTGAAGCTCACACTGGATCTGAAAGCCAATTCTCTCCCACGTTGTGTCTGTGTTGTTAACACCTGTTGAGACATTTTAAAGAAACAGGACTGGAGAGGAATAGAAGACAAAAGATAATTTTCAGTATAGAAACATAATAAAGCGGCAGTCATTTCGGTACATCATTGTGCGTTTGATTACACATTTCCGAATACTATCAACTCTCTGATGTGATTTGTGTGTGGTTGGTGAATTCAATAGAAGTCCTAAAAATTGATATAATCTGCAGTGAATTACTTTGAATTAGGAGAGGAATGCAGTTTGAGCCTTGCAGATAGTCGATCCAACCAGTAGATGGTGCTAAATGCCTAGGATTATCATGTACTACAGTTTTTACATTACGTTTATATCTGGCTGAAAAATGGGGCTGGAATTGTAGTTTTTTACTTAACCCTTTAACTGAATCTTTTCTTCTATTATATATTTTGCAAGTCTTGAGGAGAAGTTCTGCATTTTTGTCTTTCCACTTTTTAAAATGAAAATTGATGATGTTGGTGTGTAACTGTAACAATATCACAAGTTCACTCATTCACATTTTGGAGGCCGCAGATTTTTCCACAAGAGGGAACTGTTTCCTTCTTGTCAAATTCAACACATGTCAGGAGGACGAGGA
Organism: Scomber scombrus; assembly: GCF_963691925.1. Classification (NCBI taxonomy): domain Eukaryota; kingdom Metazoa; phylum Chordata; class Actinopteri; order Scombriformes; family Scombridae; genus Scomber; species Scomber scombrus. The sequence continues at coordinate 12,129,321 of NC_084990.1, forward strand.
CAGTATACAGCAGATTTTGTTTTGTCTTTACAGGTTTAAAATGTAAAATATAGGATTTCAAACCAACACACACAAACAGTAGCTGTTACTCTGGTAGTGTACATTTGTCTTCATCTGCAGATATACTACAACTGTCTGTTACTCTTTTTAGCTTGTAGGTGACGCAGGTTGGAGAGATCAAAAACTGCCTGGTTTGGCCTGCTGTGTCTTTGTCCTTTTATACTAATCACCTTATCCAACTGAGTCCCACTGGTTTTACACAAGACCAATGTTATCATATCATATAGTTAAACCATACAGTGTTTTGTGCACTGAATCACTAATGAATTTCAGGCCCAGTTAATGAACACTAGATGGAAAGCTGGTGCTGTATGACAAGCACAAAGAGGAGGAGAAAGGATGTAAAAATTAAAGTAGTGGGCCTACTCTGTGGGAAAAAATATGTAAAATAAAGATATCAAAAAGCAGACTCAGGCTCTGCTCACTTCCTTTTTAGGGTTTTGAACATTATTTGAATAGGATGAGGAGCCTATTTTTCACTTTATTAACTCAGGTTGAACTGATCACATATCAAAAGAAATCCACCAAGCACCACTTACTGCTGTTATACCTATTTTATACATACATGACTTGCCTTTTTCTGTTCAAATTTCTACTAAAAATCGAATAACTTCTCAAAATCATGCTGTGATGGTGTCATCTTTGACTAAATTCAGTTAGTCATCATCCATAGTTTGGTATTTCAGCCAAGATGACTTCACCTCTGCGACTAGAGTCCACTGGATGACCCATCAGGTCATCAAAGCATCAGATAAATAATGACACTGTCTGATTGTTCATTGTCCTTGATGCTGACGTATCTGAATTTACTGAGAACAAAGTGCAACTCTGAGTCCAACAGTTTACAAAATCTAAATATGTGGTTGCTGTTAGTGTCATGATATACCAGTAATGATCATGATATTTAAAAAAAAAAAATGAAATATTGATATCATGTTAATAATACATGTATGATAAAATTAAATATAAAAAACCCAGCACTGATTACATTATTTCTTATTATTTCTGTTTCCTAAAGTGTAGCTCTTATAAAACTACAAATGAAGTTGCATGTGTGTTTCTGTTCACACACAGATCTTAACTTCTGTCATGACATAACTAATTATTATATGCGACTTAACTTAAAAATGCAATGTTTTCCAGCAGCTTTTGTTTGTGTTCTTTGTACCTTGCAGTGTGGACAGATAGCACTGTGAAAGAAAAGATGAATACAAAGACCATATCACAATAGACCCATACTGACACTCTTGTCTAACGTAAGCATAGTTTCTGAAGGCTGTGCTAAATTTGTCCTTGTTTCTTAATTATTGTTTTGTACTTACTCAAATATGTATTTACTCTTTCTGTTACCCCCCTCATACAGTTTCCTTGGTCTAGCTGTAGTTTTCCAGTTGACTATTTGATTCTGAACAACCAGTGACTCAATCAGTTGTTTTTAAACGCTCACGCCATCACGATAAGACTTCTTCTCATTACAAATGATGACCTGAAACAATGAGTGACTAAGGAAAGATTATTTTGACCGCATGCTTTCCTCATTCCTGGCACAATTGTCAAAACTGTGGAAATGAAGGTTGCAACTTAAAATGGCAAGAAATATCCTGAATTGCCTTTATTTGGTGTGTGTTTGTGTGTGCACATGCTTAGATTTCCTTTAAATGAATCATCCATTGCAATAATTTCCAGATTTTTTTGTGTGTGCAATAAACTTAATTTTTGTGGTCTGAAATCAAGAGAGTTACAAATGTGTCCTATTAATTTTTCTCCATTTCCAATTTCTCAAGTGAGTCGAGATATCTGATCATGGTTTGATTGTTTCTAATAAATAAACAAAACTGAAAGTTTAAATAAATCCTGCTACAATAATAGAAGCCATGATTAATTACAATTTAATGGGCCTTCTCGTGTATGTGTGACCATGTAATCATTCCAGGAAGTAGGAAAGCATTGAATCTTTTTATTCATACATTATCAATTAATAAACAATGAAAGATATAACCTTTCTTGTGCCAGTATTTCCCAAGCTTCCAGGCTGTGATATTATCTCTCTTGATTAAAACCATGACCAAAAATACTATAATATAATGTTGAGCTGTACTGTACTTTGTGTGATGGGAGGAAGTGATTTTGATTTGAAATGGATTACATCAAAGTTAAATGTATTGTAGAGTTATGATATTGGGAGATTACATTTCAAACTGTAGGAGGTAATACAAGTAAATGGGTCAATGACGTATAAGGATTTATTTAAAAATAATAAATATGGGAATATCTATTGCAGTAATTCAAACATTAAGAAAGGTTGAGTACACATAAATACATATGAAAATAGTAAATTAGGTGTTTTATGTGTTTTCCCATCTCGATGAATTAGAACTGACCTTAAAAAAGTCATGTGGTGCGACCATGATCTATCTTAAAATAAATGAATTTAAGTGTTTCGAAACAAATTATTTGCATGTCCTTTAAGTTTTTGTAAATAATAATCTCATATTTATGTTCTATAATGTCACAGTTGCCTTCTGAAATGTATGTAAGACTTATTTTTCCTGTAAATTGCTTAAAAATTATTGAAAACATTTAAAAATACAATTAGTTAAGCATACTGTATCAGTGATTAATATTAAAAGTGATATTTTACTCTGAATTTAATATAGTTATTGGAATTATTGGTCGCACCACATGATGTTTTGTCACTTTAAATAACAGAAAAATTACTAATAGCTTGTGGTTTTTGCAAAGTTAAAGTGATTACATATGAAGGAAAGGTACTACATATATATGGTATTTTTTTAATCAATGTAAACCTTTTTCTAACTGAAAAAAAGCAGTTAGACTGAAAATGTCATAGTCACGTCATTGACCCAAATACTGAATGGGCTAAAAGTTAATCCAAGAATCCTGTCAAGAATGAATCGCACACCCAGATCCAGCTGGTCATTTCATATGTGTAAAAATCATGTTAGAGTAATGTCAGGTGAAAGATAAATTCTCAACAAATTCTATGAAGGGAGTCCAGGTTTGAATAAATCTGTCCTTGCAACTACCACTGCTTTATTTCAGCTTCTCTAGCGGGATCATGCTGTGTTGTTTTGAAATATTATGTAACTTTCTTTGAAAAGGTTTTTCTTCTTACTGCAAAAATGCATATTTGTACTTTAAGGTAAACAGAGTGATGGATGAGGTGTAAAGGTTACAGTCATAATGTGAACAAATGCGTAGGTACCGGTGTCATTTTGCTTTTGTTACCTGAGTCATGTCATGAGTGACAGCTATTCATTGCTCTGTCTGAATGCTTTACCTTTGTTGATCTATTTTTATGAAATGTACTGAAAGACAAGTACAGGAATTATCTGTGATGAGCTGTAATGGATATACAGACAAGTTAGTAAGGTCTTTCCACCAGCTTCAGTGTGCCTTGGCATTGATTCAACAAGTCTCTGAACTCTACTATAGGGATGAACACTATTCTTCCAAAAGATATTCTCTCATTTGGTGTTTTGAAGATGGTGGTGGAGAGTGTTGTCCGTTGGTCCAAAATCTCTGTGTTCAGTTGGGTTGAGATCAGGTGTCTACAAAGGCCATAGCACCAGCCTATTCAAGTGGCAGCCCGTGGGCCAACTCCAGTCCACCAATCAAGTAACACCAGATCACCTATCAGTTCTGTTTACAAATACATATAATTTAAAACCTGAAGAAAACAAATCGCATGAATAAGGGACATTTTTTCCCACACTAATTCCTTCAAACCAGCAGAGTGCTCCTACGTAATGTACAGATTTAACCATCCACCAAGTGTACATAATGACAATAATCATTTTCATACTCATCCAACTATTCAGTGTCCCTTCATACTCTATGGATGGGGACATTGTCATCCTGGAGGAGAACACTCCCATTAGGGTAGAAATGTTTCATCACAGAAAAAAGGTGATCACTCAGAACAAATTTGCAGTGTATTGATTTGCAGTGACACTTCCTTCTAAGGGGACAAGTGGACCAAAACCATGCCAGTAAAATACACCTGACAGCATATCAGAGCCACCGGATCCCCTCACTCTCGGAGTCAAGCATGGACTGTATTTATATAGCACCTTTCATATCTTCTGACCACTCAAAGCACTTTTAAACTACAAGCCACGTTCACTCTTTCACACACATTAATACACTGATGGCTCAGTGTTTGGCAGCAATTCAGGGTTCAGTATCTTGCTTAAGGACACTTTGACATGTTGACTGGAGAAGCCGGAAATCAAACTGCCGAAATTTCAATTAGTGGACAACCTGCTCTACCTTGAGAGCCACAGTCACAGCTGCCCCATAATAAAAGATAGAAGAGCTGTGAATATGTGAAAAAACTGAAGCTCATCCACCCTTCCTGCCTAACAAACCCCAAAACCCTTGTGTCATAATTTTTATCTTTTATTATGACAAATAAAGCCACTGATTTATGTTAGGAGTTGAAATATTTGGATTACTCAGCCACCGAGAAGCAATCATGCGTAACTGACAAAATAAACTGACATCATACACTAGATATATCCCATTTAATCTCATTAACAACGGGATTGTATTTATTTTTATATATATAGTTATAAATAGGCATAATTAGCTGCCTGAATATTTCCCCCTGTGCAAGAAACAAGTGACATAATATCGAGGAGGTGTTTTCTTTCTGAGATACCATTTTAAATACGTAATCAAAAGGTGTTGAAATGCATAATTGTCCCACAATCAATGACAATAGATGCTTTTGTGATATCTTGTAAAAATATTCCACTCCTAACTGTTTCTCAACCTTGGGACGTAACAGGTATTGGCATTCTTCCTTACTAGGTGTGCGACTGGTTTGACAACATCTTTGACAGGAAAACAGAAGAAGTGAAAGAAAGCTTCAATATTTAAACAAAAATGGAACTGTAAAAATCATTATAGTTTTAATGATGCAATATTAGAGCACTTCTAACAGTTTCAATTCCAGATATCACATTAAAAAAGGAGGGAATTAATATTTTAATATTGTTATGCACTCTGTTTTAATCCAACGTGTTTATGTTGGCAGCTAACCTCACTTTACTTTTGATTCTTACAGCTTTGTATGAAATAAAATCAATAGATTATTTCATATTTTTTCCCTAAAAATGAAAGAAAAGGAACAAGGAAACTGCCCAGTTTATTGGTTGACTGGTATGCGGGGTGCTTTATGGGAGGGGCACACCTCATGGCAAGTGACAGGTCAAACTAAGTATATAAAGAGGGACAAACAAGGACTTTGCAGTCACAAAAATGGCCTTGAGGAAATGGATCTGCATATTGGCTCTTACAAGCCTTTTATCTGCAGGTAAGTCACACTTAGATTAGATTGATCTCTTCGTTGAGCTGTAGATGCTCTCAAAGTAGTTACACTACTATACAAGAGGAAACTAGTTTAGAAATTTAAAACAATTTACCTGGCTACGAGTTTTGGCTTGACTGAACCTTATAAGTACAGTGCAGTGGCTAGATGTAGTGTAATAATATACTGTATAGTATTAACACCTCCACACATCTATTATTAACACCTCCACTGAAGTGATTTTGTGGCAAGGATTTTAATTTTGGATTTAGTGTTTGTATACTTTAACTCATTAATAATTATCATACATTCTGAGATGGTTTATAAAACATAATACGGTAAGATGGTGGTTAACGTGCAAATTTTACTACTTTTACATAATTTTTCCCAAAGAAAAACTGTTGGTGAAAAGGTTAATGGAGCTGGACATAGTGTGTTTTTGTTTGGTGTTTTTTTGGAAATGGTCCACTGAGATTAATATGACTGACTCATTTGTGTTGTATTTTTTTCCAGAATCACATGCTCAGCTCAATGGTAAGATTCACTTCAGACATGATATTGCATCTGCATTTTCAAGGGGTTTATTAGTCTTTTGATCTACTGATACAGTGAAAAAGAGATTTTATGAAGATGTTTTTTTTTTCTATTCGTCTGACGTCTGGCCGTATTGATATCTTTTCCAGCATGTGGCACTGCTCCATTGAACGCACGGATAGTTGGAGGTGAAGATGCTCCAGCAGGAAGTTGGCCCTGGCAGGCTAGTCTGCAGAGATTTGGCAGGCATGTTTGTGGTGGTTCCCTCATCAATAAAGAGTGGGTGATGTCTGCTGCTCACTGCTTCTCCAGGTGGGTGACACAGGCCTAACCTCAGTATATATTGCTGAAATCAATCAATCATGATTTGAGTTTGACTAATATTTGTGTATGAAGGCAATACTTGGATTTTTTGCAAACACAGTGCACTGTGTATTTTACTATTTGTATTTCATATTTTACTTTCATCTCAAACCAACCAGGTTTGATCATTGTGTTAGGTTGACAAAAACAGCAAGGCAATAATATAAATGTGTTACTGCCAGCTTATGACAGCAACACCAATTACAACAACATCAATCTGCTCAGACTCATCTCAGCAGCTAAATTCACAGACATCATTAGATTCACAAGATATACTATTGCTGAACTTCTGTATATCTTTGTATACTGTTATTTTCTTTCATGTTGTTGGAATATATACTCATTTACACATCACAATAACGCAGTTCATTTGTCTGGGCACTGAAGCAGATCTATAAATGGTCAATTTAATGGCCATATCCAAACGAGTAAACTGACTACACAAGTGAATCTAATTCTGCATTATTTTTTTCTATATTTCAGACAATATTTTTATAACTCTCTTGACTCCTATTTTTCTTAAAATCACTGCAATTCATAATTTTTTCTGTAGTACCAACACAAAAAGATGGCAGGTTTCACTTGGTCGTCAGAACCTGCAGGGCACAAACCTAAACGAAGTGACCAGAACTGTTGCCAGAATCATTTTGCATCCAAACTATGACAGCAACACCAACAACAACGACATTGCTCTGCTCAAACTCTCCTCACCAGTCAAATTCACGGACTACATCAGGCCTGTGTGTCTGGCAGCCAGCAGCAGTGTTTTCAACAATGGCACTGATAGCTGGGTCACTGGCTGGGGTGCAGTCAAGGAGGGAGGTGAGTCTGCTTGTGTTGCTGACAAGCTGTTTTTTTTAGTGCAGTGTTCATGTCATCTAGAGTTTGTAGCGAAATGTTTGATTTGTTTCTCTTCTGGTTGGTTCCTCAGTGTCATTACCGTTCCCTGAAACTCTACAAGAGGTGGAGGTGCCAGTTCTGGGAAACAGACAGTGTAACTGTCTCAATGGAGTCGGCACAGTCACAGACAACATGATCTGTGCTGGTGTTCTGGCAGGAGGCAAGGACTCATGTCAGGTAGCTGTTTCTTTTCATTTGTCGCTGATTAGTAAACGCTTTCAAGATTTTCTGAGATTCTCAGACGTTCTCTGTTCTTCTCCTCAGGGTGACTCGGGAGGTCCAATGGTGAACAAGCAGGGCGATGTGTGGGTCCAGTCTGGAATCGTTAGTTTTGGTTTTGGCTGTGCTCGGCCCAATCTGCCAGGAGTCTACTCCAGAGTGTCCAGTTACACGTACTGGATCAACTCCCATATCACGTCTGATAAGCCAGGCTTTGTCCAGTTCGCCTCAAGTGGGCTGGATGCTGACAGCAGCTACACCTGTCCTGGTCTGCCACCTCCTGTCATAACTATTACTACTACTGATGCTACTGCAGGATCAGATATTACAACATCAGATCCAGTATCCAGCATGTCAAGTGCTGAATGTAAGTAACCCCACTACCACAGAATTGGGAATATAATTGTAATTTAACTTCTTATTTGTACAATTAATAAAAAGTCAGCCAACTTTTTCAAAAGGCGTGAACTCTTTAAGCTTTCCTGTTTTTGGCGCCCCCAAGTGGCAGAATGAAAAATGACAGACAGAAGCCCCACATAGTGGCTTCAAACAGTTATACTTTATTAAAGCTGTCATGTATCAAATGTGCAATTATAACATCTTTCAAATTATTCTGATGATACAAAGCATTGGTTGTAGTAAAATGAAACAATCCTAATGACAACTGGTGCAGCCTGTGTAACTGCGTGATTACCTCAGTATGTGGTGGCACACATTATTGTTTGCTGTCTGATTTTATACTGCTGTTATCATTTGCCATAGACTTTACATGCAGGAACTTAAGCTAGATATCATGGTATTTCATTATTCCGATTATGAAATACTTAATAATATGTGTTTGTCATGAGTGCTGCTCCACACTACAAACAATAAGAAACCTTTTGTAGATATTGCGAAGCAGTCTGCGAGACCAATTCAACAAGCACTTATTAGGGCACATTTTTTTCAGTGTGTGGCATCACTCCACTGAACATACGGATAGTTGGAGGTGAAGATGCTCCAGCAGGAAGTTGGCCCTGGCAGGTTAGTCTGCAGAGATTTGGCAGCCATGTTTGTGGTGGTTCCCTCATCAACAGTGAGTGGGTGATGTCTGCTGCTCACTGCTTCTCCAGGTGAGAAACTCTAATATAATTAGTGATATATTTTTTCTGTATTTCAGTCTATGCTTTGGAAATATATTTGGTTTACATTCTTCCAAAAACCAATGCCAATGTATCGTTTTTTCTGTAGTACCAACACAAATAGATGGCAGGTTTCCCTTGGTCGTCAGAACCTGCAGGGCACAAACCCAAACGAAGTGACCAGAACTGTTGCCAGAATCATTTTGCATCCAAACTATGACAGCAACACCAACAACAACGACATTGCTCTGCTCAAACTCTCCTCACCAGTCAAATTCACGGACTACATCAGACCTGTGTGTCTGGCAGCCAGCAGCAGTGTTTTCAACAATGGCACTGATAGCTGGGTCACTGGCTGGGGTGCAGTCAAGGAGGGAGGTGAGTCTGCTTGTGTTGCTGACAAGCTGTTTTTTTTTAGTGCAGTGTTCATGTCATCTAGAGTTTGTAGCGAAATGTTTGATTTGTTTCTCTTCTGGTTGGTTCCTCAGTGTCATTACCGTTCCCTGAAACTCTACAAGAGGTGGAGGTGCCAGTTCTGGGAAACAGACAGTGTAACTGTCTCAATGGAGTCGGCACAGTCACAGACAACATGATCTGTGCTGGTGTTCTGGCAGGAGGCAAGGACTCATGTCAGGTAGCTGTTTCTTTTCATTTGTCGCTGATTAGTAAACGCTTTCAAGATTTTCTGAGATTCTCAGACGTTCCCTGTTCTTCTCCTCAGGGTGACTCGGGAGGTCCAATGGTGAACAAGCAGGGCGATGTGTGGGTCCAGTCTGGAATCGTTAGTTTTGGTTTTGGCTGTGCTCGGCCCAATCTGCCAGGAGTCTACTCCAGAGTGTCCAGTTACACGTACTGGATCAACTCCCATATCACGTCTGATAAGCCAGGCTTTGTCCAGTTCGCCTCAAGTGGGCTGGATGCTGACAGCAGCTACACCTGTCCTGGTCTGCCACCTCCTGTCATAACTATTACTACTACTGATGCTACTGCAGGATCAGATATTACAACATCAGATCCAGTATCCAGCATGTCAAGTGCTGAATGTAAGTAACCCCACTACCACAGAATTGGGAAGATAAATGTAATTTAACTTCTTATTTGCACAATTAATAAAAAGTCAGCCAACTTTTTCAAAAGGCGTGAACTCTTTAAGCTTTCCTGTTTTTGGCGCCCCCAAGCGGCAGAATGAAAAATGACAGACAGAAGCCCCACATAGTGGCTTCAAACAGTTATACTTTATTAAAGCTGTCATGTATCAAATGTGCAATTATAACATCTTTCAAATTATTCTGATGATACAAAGCATTGGTTGTAGTAAAATGAAACAATCCTAATGACAACTGGTGCAGCCTGTGTAACTGCGTGATTACCTCAGTATGTGGTGGCACACATTATTGTTTGCTGTCTGATTTTATACTGCTGTTATCATTTGCCATAGACTTTACATGCAGGAACTTAAGCTAGATATCATGGTATTTAATTATTCCGATTATGAAATACTTAATAATATGTGTTTGTCATGAGTGCTGCTCCACACTACAAACAATAAGAAACCTTTTGTAGATATTGCGAAGCAGTCTGCGAGACCAATTCAACAAGCACTTATTAGGGCCCATTTTTTTCAGTGTGTGGCATCACTCCACTGAACATACGGATAGTTGGAGGTGAAGATGCTCCAGCAGGAAGTTGGCCCTGGCAGGTTAGTCTGCAGAGATTTGGCAGCCATGTTTGTGGTGGTTCCCTCATCAACAGTGAGTGGGTGATGTCTGCTGCTCACTGCTTCTCCAGGTGAGAAACTCTAATATAATTAGTGATATATTTTTTCTGTATTTCAGTCTATGCTTTGGAAATATATTTGGTTTACATTCTTCCAAAAACCAATGCCAATGTATCGTTTTTTCTGTAGTACCAACACAAATAGATGGCAGGTTTCCCTTGGTCGTCAGAACCTGCAGGGCACAAACCCAAACGAAGTGACCAGAACTGTTGCCAGAATCATTTTGCATCCAAACTACGACAGCAACACCAACAACAACGACATTGCTCTGCTCAAACTCTCCTCACCAGTCAAATTCACGGACTACATCAGACCTGTGTGTCTGGCAGCCAGCAGCAGTGTTTTCAACAATGGCACTGATAGCTGGGTCACTGGCTGGGGTGCAGTCAAGGAGGGAGGTGAGTCTGCTTGTGTTGCTGACAAGCTGTTTTTTTTTAGTGCAGTGTTCATGTCATCTAGAGTTTGTAGCGAAATGTTTGATTTGTTTCTCTTCTGGTTGGTTCCTCAGTGTCATTACCGTTCCCTGAAACTCTACAAGAGGTGGAGGTGCCAGTTCTGGGAAACAGACAGTGTAACTGTCTCAATGGAGTCGGCACAGTCACAGACAACATGATCTGTGCTGGTGTTCTGGCAGGAGGCAAGGACTCATGTCAGGTAGCTGTTTCTTTTCATTTGTCGCTGATTAGTAAACGCTTTCAAGATTTTCTGAGATTCTCAGACGTTCCCTGTTCTTCTCCTCAGGGTGACTCGGGAGGTCCAATGGTGAACAAGCAGGGCGATGTGTGGGTCCAGTCTGGAATCGTTAGTTTTGGTTTTGGCTGTGCTCGGCCCAATCTGCCAGGAGTCTACTCCAGAGTGTCCAGTTACACGTACTGGATCAACTCCCATATCACGTCTGATAAGCCAGGCTTTGTCCAGTTCGCCTCAAGTGGGCTGGATGCTGACAGCAGCTACACCTGTCCTGGTCTGCCACCTCCTGTCATAACTATTACTACTACTGATGCTACTGCAGGATCAGATATTACAACATCAGATCCAGTATCCAGCATGTCAAGTGCTGAATGTAAGTAACCCCACTACCACAGAATTGGGAAGATAAATGTAATTTAACTTCTTATTTGCACAATTAATAAAAAGTCAGCCAACTTTTTCAAAAGGCGTGAACTCTTTAAGCTTTCCTGTTTTTGGCGCCCCCAAGCGGCAGAATGAAAAATGACAGACAGAAGCCCCACATAGTGGCTTCAAACAGTTATACTTTATTAAAGCTGTCATGTATCAAATGTGCAATTATAACATCTTTCAAATTATTCTGATGATACAAAGCATTGGTTGTAGTAAAATGAAACAATCCTAATGACAACTGGTGCAGCCTGTGTAACTGCGTGATTACCTCAGTATGTGGTGGCACACATTATTGTTTGCTGTCTGATTTTATACTGCTGTTATCATTTGCCATAGACTTTACATGCAGGAACTTAAGCTAGATATCATGGTATTTCATTATTCCGATTATGAAATACTTAATAATATGTGTTTGTCATGAGTGCTGCTCCACACTACAAACAATAAGAAACCTTTTGTAGATATTGCGAAGCAGTCTGCGAGACCAATTCAACAAGCACTTATTAGGGCCCATTTTTTTCAGTGTGTGGCATCACTCCACTGAACATACGGATAGTTGGAGGTGAAGATGCTCCAGCAGGAAGTTGGCCCTGGCAGGTTAGTCTGCAGAGATTTGGCAGCCATGTTTGTGGTGGTTCCCTCATCAACAGTGAGTGGGTGATGTCTGCTGCTCACTGCTTCTCCAGGTGAGAAACTCTAATATAATTAGTGATATATTTTTTCTGTATTTCAGTCTATGCTTTGGAAATATATTTGGTTTACATTCTTCCAAAAACCAATGCCAATGTATCGTTTTTTCTGTAGTACCAACACAAATAGATGGCAGGTTTCCCTTGGTCGTCAGAACCTGCAGGGCACAAACCCAAACGAAGTGACCAGAACTGTTGCCAGAATCATTTTGCATCCAAACTACGACAGCAACACCAACAACAACGACATTGCTCTGCTCAAACTCTCCTCACCAGTCAAATTCACGGACTACATCAGACCTGTGTGTCTGGCAGCCAGCAGCAGTGTTTTCAACAATGGCACTGATAGCTGGGTCACTGGCTGGGGTGCAGTCAAGGAGGGAGGTGAGTCTGCTTGTGTTGCTGACAAGCTGTTTTTTTTTAGTGCAGTGTTCATGTCATCTAGAGTTTGTAGCGAAATGTTTGATTTGTTTCTCTTCTGGTTGGTTCCTCAGTGTCATTACCGTTCCCTGAAACTCTACAAGAGGTGGAGGTGCCAGTTCTGGGAAACAGACAGTGTAACTGTCTCAATGGAGTCGGCACAGTCACAGACAACATGATCTGTGCTGGTGTTCTGGCAGGAGGCAAGGACTCATGTCAGGTAGCTGTTTCTTTTCATTTGTCGCTGATTAGTAAACGCTTTCAAGATTTTCTGAGATTCTCAGACGTTCCCTGTTCTTCTCCTCAGGGTGACTCGGGAGGTCCAATGGTGAACAAGCAGGGCGATGTGTGGGTCCAGTCTGGAATCGTTAGTTTTGGTTTTGGCTGTGCTCGGCCCAATCTGCCAGGAGTCTACTCCAGAGTGTCCAGTTACACGTACTGGATCAACTCCCATATCACGTCTGATAAGCCAGGCTTTGTCCAGTTCGCCTCAAGTGGGCTGGATGCTGACAGCAGCTACACCTGTCCTGGTCTGCCACCTCCTGTCATAACTATTACTACTACTGATGCTACTGCAGGATCAGATATTACAACATCAGATCCAGTATCCAGCATGTCAAGTGCTGAATGTAAGTAACCCCACTACCACAGAATTGGGAAGATAAATGTAATTTAACTTCTTATTTGCACAATTAATAAAAAGTCAGCCAACTTTTTCAAAAGGCGTGAACTCTTTAAGCTTTCCTGTTTTTGGCGCCCCCAAGTGGCAGAATGAAAAATGACAGACAGAAGCCCCACATAGTGGCTTCAAACAGTTATACTTTATTAAAGCTGTCATGTATCAAATGTGCAATTATAACATCTTTCAAATTATTCTGATGATACAAAGCATTGGTTGTAGTAAAATGAAACAATCCTAATGACAACTGGTGCAGCCTGTGTAACTGCGTGATTACCTCAGTATGTGGTGGCACACATTATTGTTTGCTGTCTGATTTTATACTGCTGTTATCATTTGCCATAGACTTTACATGCAGGAACTTAAGCTAGATATCATGGTATTTAATTATTCCGATTATGAAATACTTAATAATATGTGTTTGTCATGAGTGCTGCTCCACACTACAAACAATAAGAAACCTTTTGTAGATATTGCGAAGCAGTCTGCGAGACCAATTCAACAAGCACTTATTAGGGCACATTTTTTTCAGTGTGTGGCATCACTCCACTGAACATACGGATAGTTGGAGGTGAAGATGCTCCAGCAGGAAGTTGGCCCTGGCAGGTTAGTCTGCAGAGATTTGGCAGCCATGTTTGTGGTGGTTCCCTCATCAACAGTGAGTGGGTGATGTCTGCTGCTCACTGCTTCTCCAGGTGAGAAACTCTAATATAATTAGTGATATATTTTTTCTGTATTTCAGTCTATGCTTTGGAAATATATTTGGTTTACATTCTTCCAAAAACCAATGCCAATGTATCGTTTTTTCTGTAGTACCAACACAAATAGATGGCAGGTTTCCCTTGGTCGTCAGAACCTGCAGGGCACAAACCCAAACGAAGTGACCAGAACTGTTGCCAGAATCATTTTGCATCCAAACTATGACAGCAACACCAACAACAACGACATTGCTCTGCTCAAACTCTCCTCACCAGTCAAATTCACGGACTACATCAGACCTGTGTGTCTGGCAGCCAGCAGCAGTGTTTTCAACAATGGCACTGATAGCTGGGTCACTGGCTGGGGTGCAGTCAAGGAGGGAGGTGAGTCTGCTTGTGTTGCTGACAAGCTGTTTTTTTTTAGTGCAGTGTTCATGTCATCTAGAGTTTGTAGCGAAATGTTTGATTTGTTTCTCTTCTGGTTGGTTCCTCAGTGTCATTACCGTTCCCTGAAACTCTACAAGAGGTGGAGGTGCCAGTTCTGGGAAACACACAGTGTAACTGTCTCAATGGAGTCGGCACAGTCACAGACAACATGATCTGTGCTGGTGTTCTGGCAGGAGGCAAGGACTCATGTCAGGTAGCTGTTTCTTTTCATTTGTCGCTGATTAGTAAACGCTTTCAAGATTTTCTGAGATTCTCAGACGTTCCCTGTTCTTCTCCTCAGGGTGACTCGGGAGGTCCAATGGTGAACAAGCAGGGCGATGTGTGGGTCCAGTCTGGAATCGTTAGTTTTGGTTTTGGCTGTGCTCGGCCCAATCTGCCAGGAGTCTACTCCAGAGTGTCCAGTTACACGTACTGGATCAACTCCCATATCACGTCTGATAAGCCAGGCTTTGTCCAGTTCGCCTCAAGTGGGCTGGATGCTGACAGCAGCTACACCTGTCCTGGTCTGCCACCTCCTGTCATAACTATTACTACTACTGATGCTACTGCAGGATCAGATATTACAACATCAGATCCAGTATCCAGCATGTCAAGTGCTGAATGTAAGTAACCCCACTACCACAGAATTGGGAAGATAAATGTAATTTAACTTCTTATTTGCACAATTAATAAAAAGTCAGCCAACTTTTTCAAAAGGCGTGAACTCTTTAAGCTTTCCTGTTTTTGGCGCCCCCAAGCGGCAGAATGAAAAATGACAGACAGAAGCCCCACATAGTGGCTTCAAACAGTTATACTTTATTAAAGCTGTCATGTATCAAATGTGCAATTATAACATCTTTCAAATTATTCTGATGATACAAAGCATTGGTTGTAGTAAAATGAAACAATCCTAATGACAACTGGTGCAGCCTGTGTAACTGCGTGATTACCTCAGTATGTGGTGGCACACATTATTGTTTGCTGTCTGATTTTATACTGCTGTTATCATTTGCCATAGACTTTACATGCAGGAACTTAAGCTAGATATCATGGTATTTAATTATTCCGATTATGAAATACTTAATAATATGTGTTTGTCATGAGTGCTGCTCCACACTACAAACAATAAGAAACCTTTTGTAGATATTGCGAAGCAGTCTGCGAGACCAATTCAACAAGCACTTATTAGGGCACATTTTTTTCAGTGTGTGGCATCACTCCACTGAACATACGGATAGTTGGAGGTGAAGATGCTCCAGCAGGAAGTTGGCCCTGGCAGGTTAGTCTGCAGAGATTTGGCAGCCATGTTTGTGGTGGTTCCCTCATCAACAGTGAGTGGGTGATGTCTGCTGCTCACTGCTTCTCCAGGTGAGAAACTCTAATATAATTAGTGATATATTTTTTCTGTATTTCAGTCTATGCTTTGGAAATATATTTGGTTTACATTCTTCCAAAAACCAATGCCAATGTATCGTTTTTTCTGTAGTACCAACACAAATAGATGGCAGGTTTCCCTTGGTCGTCAGAACCTGCAGGGCACAAACCCAAACGAAGTGACCAGAACTGTTGCCAGAATCATTTTGCATCCAAACTATGACAGCAACACCAACAACAACGACATTGCTCTGCTCAAACTCTCCTCACCAGTCAAATTCACG
Source organism: Scomber scombrus (assembly GCF_963691925.1). Lineage (NCBI taxonomy): Eukaryota > Metazoa > Chordata > Actinopteri > Scombriformes > Scombridae > Scomber > Scomber scombrus. Next base: position 12,145,322 of record NC_084990.1, read on the forward strand.
GACTACATCAGACCTGTGTGTCTGGCAGCCAGCAGCAGTGTTTTCAACAATGGCACTGATAGCTGGGTCACTGGCTGGGGTGCAGTCAAGGAGGGAGGTGAGTCTGCTTGTGTTGCTGACAAGCTGTTTTTTTTTAGTGCAGTGTTCATGTCATCTAGAGTTTGTAGCGAAATGTTTGATTTGTTTCTCTTCTGGTTGGTTCCTCAGTGTCATTACCGTTCCCTGAAACTCTACAAGAGGTGGAGGTGCCAGTTCTGGGAAACACACAGTGTAACTGTCTCAATGGAGTCGGCACAGTCACAGACAACATGATCTGTGCTGGTGTTCTGGCAGGAGGCAAGGACTCATGTCAGGTAGCTGTTTCTTTTCATTTGTCGCTGATTAGTAAACGCTTTCAAGATTTTCTGAGATTCTCAGACGTTCCCTGTTCTTCTCCTCAGGGTGACTCGGGAGGTCCAATGGTGAACAAGCAGGGCGATGTGTGGGTCCAGTCTGGAATCGTTAGTTTTGGTTTTGGCTGTGCTCGGCCCAATCTGCCAGGAGTCTACTCCAGAGTGTCCAGTTACACGTACTGGATCAACTCCCATATCACGTCTGATAAGCCAGGCTTTGTCCAGTTCGCCTCAAGTGGGCTGGATGCTGACAGCAGCTACACCTGTCCTGGTCTGCCACCTCCTGTCATAACTATTACTACTACTGATGCTACTGCAGGATCAGATATTACAACATCAGATCCAGTATCCAGCATGTCAAGTGCTGAATGTAAGTAACCCCACTACCACAGAATTGGGAAGATAAATGTAATTTAACTTCTTATTTGCACAATTAATAAAAAGTCAGCCAACTTTTTCAAAAGGCGTGAACTCTTTAAGCTTTCCTGTTTTTGGCGCCCCCAAGCGGCAGAATGAAAAATGACAGACAGAAGCCCCACATAGTGGCTTCAAACAGTTATACTTTATTAAAGCTGTCATGTATCAAATGTGCAATTATAACATCTTTCAAATTATTCTGATGATACAAAGCATTGGTTGTAGTAAAATGAAACAATCCTAATGACAACTGGTGCAGCCTGTGTAACTGGGTGATTACCTCAGTATGTGGTGGCACACATTATTGTTTGCTGTCTGATTTTATACTGCTGTTATCATTTGCCATAGACTTTACATGCAGGAACTTAAGCTAGATATCATGGTATTTAATTATTCCGATTATGAAATACTTAATAATATGTGTTTGTCATGAGTGCTGCTCCACACTACAAACAATAAGAAACCTTTTGTAGATATTGCGAAGCAGTCTGCGAGACCAATTCAACAAGCACTTATTAGGGCCCATTTTTTTCAGTGTGTGGCATCACTCCACTGAACATACGGATAGTTGGAGGTGAAGATGCTCCAGCAGGAAGTTGGCCCTGGCAGGTTAGTCTGCAGAGATTTGGCAGCCATGTTTGTGGTGGTTCCCTCATCAACAGTGAGTGGGTGATGTCTGCTGCTCACTGCTTCTCCAGGTGAGAAACTCTAATATAATTAGTGATATATTTTTTCTGTATTTCAGTCTATGCTTTGGAAATATATTTGGTTTACATTCTTCCAAAAACCAATGCCAATGTATCGTTTTTTCTGTAGTACCAACACAAATAGATGGCAGGTTTCCCTTGGTCGTCAGAACCTGCAGGGCACAAACCCAAACGAAGTGACCAGAACTGTTGCCAGAATCATTTTGCATCCAAACTATGACAGCAACACCAACAACAACGACATTGCTCTGCTCAAACTCTCCTCACCAGTCAAATTCACGGACTACATCAGACCTGTGTGTCTGGCAGCCAGCAGCAGTGTTTTCAACAATGGCACTGATAGCTGGGTCACTGGCTGGGGTGCAGTCAAGGAGGGAGGTGAGTCTGCTTGTGTTGCTGACAAGCTGTTTTTTTTTAGTGCCGTGTTCATGTCATCTAGAGTTTGTAGCGAAATGTTTGATTTGTTTCTCTTCTGGTTGGTTCCTCAGTGTCATTACCGTTCCCTGAAACACTACAAGAGGTGGAGGTGCCAGTTCTGGGAAACAGACAGTGTAACTGTCTCAATGGAGTCGGCACAGTCACAGACAACATGATCTGTGCTGGTGTTCTGGCAGGAGGCAAGGACTCATGTCAGGTAGCTGTTTCTTTTCATTTGTCGCTGATTAGTAAACGCTTTCAAGATTTTCTGAGATTCTCAGACGTTCCCTGTTCTTCTCCTCAGGGTGACTCGGGAGGTCCAATGGTGAACAAGCAGGGCGATGTGTGGGTCCAGTCTGGAATCGTTAGTTTTGGTTTTGGCTGTGCTCGGCCCAATCTGCCAGGAGTCTACTCCAGAGTGTCCAGTTACACGTACTGGATCAACTCCCATATCACGTCTGATAAGCCAGGCTTTGTCCAGTTCGCCTCAAGTGGGCTGGATGCTGACAGCAGCTACACCTGTCCTGGTCTGCCACCTCCTGTCATAACTATTACTACTACTGATGCTACTGCAGGATCAGATATTACAACATCAGATCCAGTATCCAGCATGTCAAGTGCTGAATGTAAGTAACCCCACTACCACAGAATTGGGAAGATAAATGTAATTTAACTTCTTATTTGCACAATTAATAAAAAGTCAGCCAACTTTTTCAAAAGGCGTGAACTCTTTAAGCTTTCCTGTTTTTGGCGCCCCCAAGTGGCAGAATGAAAAATGACAGACAGAAGCCCCACATAGTGGCTTCAAACAGTTATACTTTATTAAAGCTGTCATGTATCAAATGTGCAATTATAACATCTTTCAAATTATTCTGATGATACAAAGCATTGGTTGTAGTAAAATGAAACAATCCTAATGACAACTGGTGCAGCCTGTGTAACTGGGTGATTACCTCAGTATGTGGTGGCACACATTATTGTTTGCTGTCTGATTTTATACTGCTGTTATCATTTGCCATAGACTTTACATGCAGGAACTTAAGCTAGATATCATGGTATTTCATTATTCCGATTATGAAATACTTAATAATATGTGTTTGTCATGAGTGCTGCTCCACACTACAAACAATAAGAAACCTTTTGTAGATATTGCGAAGCAGTCTGCGAGACCAATTCAACAAGCACTTATTAGGGCACATTTTTTTCAGTGTGTGGCATCACTCCACTGAACATACGGATAGTTGGAGGTGAAGATGCTCCAGCAGGAAGTTGGCCCTGGCAGGTTAGTCTGCAGAGATTTGGCAGCCATGTTTGTGGTGGTTCCCTCATCAACAGTGAGTGGGTGATGTCTGCTGCTCACTGCTTCTCCAGGTGAGAAACTCTAATATAATTAGTGATATATTTTTTCTGTATTTCAGTCTATGCTTTGGAAATATATTTGGTTTACATTCTTCCAAAAACCAATGCCAATGTATCGTTTTTTCTGTAGTACCAACACAAATAGATGGCAGGTTTCCCTTGGTCGTCAGAACCTGCAGGGCACAAACCCAAACGAAGTGACCAGAACTGTTGCCAGAATCATTTTGCATCCAAACTATGACAGCAACACCAACAACAACGACATTGCTCTGCTCAAACTCTCCTCACCAGTCAAATTCACGGACTACATCAGACCTGTGTGTCTGGCAGCCAGCAGCAGTGTTTTCAACAATGGCACTGATAGCTGGGTCACTGGCTGGGGTGCAGTCAAGGAGGGAGGTGAGTCTGCTTGTGTTGCTGACAAGCTGTTTTTTTTTAGTGCAGTGTTCATGTCATCTAGAGTTTGTAGCGAAATGTTTGATTTGTTTCTCTTCTGGTTGGTTCCTCAGTGTCATTACCGTTCCCTGAAACTCTACAAGAGGTGGAGGTGCCAGTTCTGGGAAACAGACAGTGTAACTGTCTCAATGGAGTCGGCACAGTCACAGACAACATGATCTGTGCTGGTGTTCTGGCAGGAGGCAAGGACTCATGTCAGGTAGCTGTTTCTTTTCATTTGTCGCTGATTAGTAAACGCTTTCAAGATTTTCTGAGATTCTCAGACGTTCCCTGTTCTTCTCCTCAGGGTGACTCGGGAGGTCCAATGGTGAACAAGCAGGGCGATGTGTGGGTCCAGTCTGGAATCGTTAGTTTTGGTTTTGGCTGTGCTCGGCCCAATCTGCCAGGAGTCTACTCCAGAGTGTCCAGTTACACGTACTGGATCAACTCCCATATCACGTCTGATAAGCCAGGCTTTGTCCAGTTCGCCTCAAGTGGGCTGGATGCTGACAGCAGCTACACCTGTCCTGGTCTGCCACCTCCTGTCATAACTATTACTACTACTGATGCTACTGCAGGATCAGATATTACAACATCAGATCCAGTATCCAGCATGTCAAGTGCTGAATGTAAGTAACCCCACTACCACAGAATTGGGAAGATAAATGTAATTTAACTTCTTATTTGCACAATTAATAAAAAGTCAGCCAACTTTTTCAAAAGGCGTGAACTCTTTAAGCTTTCCTGTTTTTGGCGCCCCCAAGTGGCAGAATGAAAAATGACAGACAGAAGCCCCACATAGTGGCTTCAAACAGTTATACTTTATTAAAGCTGTCATGTATCAAATGTGCAATTATAACATCTTTCAAATTATTCTGATGATACAAAGCATTGGTTGTAGTAAAATGAAACAATCCTAATGACAACTGGTGCAGCCTGTGTAACTGCGTGATTACCTCAGTATGTGGTGGCACACATTATTGTTTGCTGTCTGATTTTATACTGCTGTTATCATTTGCCATAGACTTTACATGCAGGAACTTAAGCTAGATATCATGGTATTTCATTATTCCGATTATGAAATACTTAATAATATGTGTTTGTCATGAGTGCTGCTCCACACTACAAACAATAAGAAACCTTTTGTAGATATTGCGAAGCAGTCTGCGAGACCAATTCAACAAGCACTTATTAGGGCACATTTTTTTCAGTGTGTGGCATCACTCCACTGAACATACGGATAGTTGGAGGTGAAGATGCTCCAGCAGGAAGTTGGCCCTGGCAGGTTAGTCTGCAGAGATTTGGCAGCCATGTTTGTGGTGGTTCCCTCATCAACAGTGAGTGGGTGATGTCTGCTGCTCACTGCTTCTCCAGGTGAGAAACTCTAATATAATTAGTGATATATTTTTTCTGTATTTCAGTCTATGCTTTGGAAATATATTTGGTTTACATTCTTCCAAAAACCAATGCCAATGTATCGTTTTTTCTGTAGTACCAACACAAATAGATGGCAGGTTTCCCTTGGTCGTCAGAACCTGCAGGGCACAAACCCAAACGAAGTGACCAGAACTGTTGCCAGAATCATTTTGCATCCAAACTATGACAGCAACACCAACAACAACGACATTGCTCTGCTCAAACTCTCCTCACCAGTCAAATTCACGGACTACATCAGACCTGTGTGTCTGGCAGCCAGCAGCAGTGTTTTCAACAATGGCACTGATAGCTGGGTCACTGGCTGGGGTGCAGTCAAGGAGGGAGGTGAGTCTGCTTGTGTTGCTGACAAGCTGTTTTTTTTTAGTGCAGTGTTCATGTCATCTAGAGTTTGTAGCGAAATGTTTGATTTGTTTCTCTTCTGGTTGGTTCCTCAGTGTCATTACCGTTCCCTGAAACTCTACAAGAGGTGGAGGTGCCAGTTCTGGGAAACAGACAGTGTAACTGTCTCAATGGAGTCGGCACAGTCACAGACAACATGATCTGTGCTGGTGTTCTGGCAGGAGGCAAGGACTCATGTCAGGTAGCTGTTTCTTTTCATTTGTCGCTGATTAGTAAACGCTTTCAAGATTTTCTGAGATTCTCAGACGTTCCCTGTTCTTCTCCTCAGGGTGACTCGGGAGGTCCAATGGTGAACAAGCAGGGCGATGTGTGGGTCCAGTCTGGAATCGTTAGTTTTGGTTTTGGCTGTGCTCGGCCCAATCTGCCAGGAGTCTACTCCAGAGTGTCCAGTTACACGTACTGGATCAACTCCCATATCACGTCTGATAAGCCAGGCTTTGTCCAGTTCGCCTCAAGTGGGCTGGATGCTGACAGCAGCTACACCTGTCCTGGTCTGCCACCTCCTGTCATAACTATTACTACTACTGATGCTACTGCAGGATCAGATATTACAACATCAGATCCAGTATCCAGCATGTCAAGTGCTGAATGTAAGTAACCCCACTACCACAGAATTGGGAAGATAAATGTAATTTAACTTCTTATTTGCACAATTAATAAAAAGTCAGCCAACTTTTTCAAAAGGCGTGAACTCTTTAAGCTTTCCTGTTTTTGGCGCCCCCAAGTGGCAGAATGAAAAATGACAGACAGAAGCCCCACATAGTGGCTTCAAACAGTTATACTTTATTAAAGCTGTCATGTATCAAATGTGCAATTATAACATCTTTCAAATTATTCTGATGATACAAAGCATTGGTTGTAGTAAAATGAAACAATCCTAATGACAACTGGTGCAGCCTGTGTAACTGCGTGATTACCTCAGTATGTGGTGGCACACATTATTGTTTGCTGTCTGATTTTATACTGCTGTTATCATTTGCCATAGACTTTACATGCAGGAACTTAAGCTAGATATCATGGTATTTCATTATTCCGATTATGAAATACTTAATAATATGTGTTTGTCATGAGTGCTGCTCCACACTACAAACAATAAGAAACCTTTTGTAGATATTGCGAAGCAGTCTGCGAGACCAATTCAACAAGCACTTATTAGGGCACATTTTTTTCAGTGTGTGGCATCACTCCACTGAACATACGGATAGTTGGAGGTGAAGATGCTCCAGCAGGAAGTTGGCCCTGGCAGGTTAGTCTGCAGAGATTTGGCAGCCATGTTTGTGGTGGTTCCCTCATCAACAGTGAGTGGGTGATGTCTGCTGCTCACTGCTTCTCCAGGTGAGAAACTCTAATATAATTAGTGATATATTTTTTCTGTATTTCAGTCTATGCTTTAGAAATATATTTGGTTTACATTCTTCCAAAAACCAATGCCAATGTATCGTTTTTTCTGTAGTACCAACACAAATAGATGGCAGGTTTCCCTTGGTCGTCAGAACCTGCAGGGCACAAACCCAAACGAAGTGACCAGAACTGTTGCCAGAATCATTTTGCATCCAAACTATGACAGCAACACCAACAACAACGACATTGCTCTGCTCAAACTCTCCTCACCAGTCAAATTCACGGACTACATCAGACCTGTGTGTCTGGCAGCCAGCAGCAGTGTTTTCAACAATGGCACTGATAGCTGGGTCACTGGCTGGGGTGCAGTCAAGGAGGGAGGTGAGTCTGCTTGTGTTGCTGACAAGCTGTTTTTTTTTAGTGCCGTGTTCATGTCATCTAGAGTTTGTAGCGAAATGTTTGATTTGTTTCTCTTCTGGTTGGTTCCTCAGTGTCATTACCGTTCCCTGAAACTCTACAAGAGGTGGAGGTGCCAGTTCTGGGAAACAGACAGTGTAACTGTCTCAATGGAGTCGGCACAGTCACAGACAACATGATCTGTGCTGGTGTTCTGGCAGGAGGCAAGGACTCATGTCAGGTAGCTGTTTCTTTTCATTTGTCGCTGATTAGTAAACGCTTTCAAGATTTTCTGAGATTCTCAGACGTTCCCTGTTCTTCTCCTCAGGGTGACTCGGGAGGTCCAATGGTGAACAAGCAGGGCGATGTGTGGGTCCAGTCTGGAATCGTTAGTTTTGGTTTTGGCTGTGCTCGGCCCAATCTGCCAGGAGTCTACTCCAGAGTGTCCAGTTACACGTACTGGATCAACTCCCATATCACGTCTGATAAGCCAGGCTTTGTCCAGTTCGCCTCAAGTGGGCTGGATGCTGACAGCAGCTACACCTGTCCTGGTCTGCCACCTCCTGTCATAACTATTACTACTACTGATGCTACTGCAGGATCAGATATTACAACATCAGATCCAGTATCCAGCATGTCAAGTGCTGAATGTAAGTAACCCCACTACCACAGAATTGGGAAGATAAATGTAATTTAACTTCTTATTTGCACAATTAATAAAAAGTCAGCCAACTTTTTCAAAAGGCGTGAACTCTTTAAGCTTTCCTGTTTTTGGCGCCCCCAAGTGGCAGAATGAAAAATGACAGACAGAAGCCCCACATAGTGGCTTCAAACAGTTATACTTTATTAAAGCTGTCATGTATCAAATGTGCAATTATAACATCTTTCAAATTATTCTGATGATACAAAGCATTGGTTGTAGTAAAATGAAACAATCCTAATGACAACTGGTGCAGCCTGTGTAACTGCGTGATTACCTCAGTATGTGGTGGCACACATTATTGTTTGCTGTCTGATTTTATACTGCTGTTATCATTTGCCATAGACTTTACATGCAGGAACTTAAGCTAGATATCATGGTATTTCATTATTCCGATTATGAAATACTTAATAATATGTGTTTGTCATGAGTGCTGCTCCACACTACAAACAATAAGAAACCTTTTGTAGATATTGCGAAGCAGTCTGCGAGACCAATTCAACAAGCACTTATTAGGGCACATTTTTTTCAGTGTGTGGCATCACTCCACTGAACATACGGATAGTTGGAGGTGAAGATGCTCCAGCAGGAAGTTGGCCCTGGCAGGTTAGTCTGCAGAGATTTGGCAGCCATGTTTGTGGTGGTTCCCTCATCAACAGTGAGTGGGTGATGTCTGCTGCTCACTGCTTCTCCAGGTGAGAAACTCTAATATAATTAGTGATATATTTTTTCTGTATTTCAGTCTATGCTTTGGAAATATATTCGGTTTACATTCTTCCAAAAACCAATGCCAATGTATCGTTTTTTCTGTAGTACCAACACAAATAGATGGCAGGTTTCCCTTGGTCGTCAGAACCTGCAGGGCACAAACCCAAACGAAGTGACCAGAACTGTTGCCAGAATCATTTTGCATCCAAACTATGACAGCAACACCAACAACAACGACATTGCTCTGCTCAAACTCTCCTCACCAGTCAAATTCACGGACTACATCAGACCTGTGTGTCTGGCAGCCAGCAGCAGTGTTTTCAACAATGGCACTGATAGCTGGGTCACTGGCTGGGGTGCAGTCAAGGAGGGAGGTGAGTCTGCTTGTGTTGCTGACAAGCTGTTTTTTTTTAGTGCCGTGTTCATGTCATCTAGAGTTTGTAGCGAAATGTTTGATTTGTTTCTCTTCTGGTTGGTTCCTCAGTGTCATTACCGTTCCCTGAAACTCTACAAGAGGTGGAGGTGCCAGTTCTGGGAAACAGACAGTGTAACTGTCTCAATGGAGTCGGCACAGTCACAGACAACATGATCTGTGCTGGTGTTCTGGCAGGAGGCAAGGACTCATGTCAGGTAGCTGTTTCTTTTCATTTGTCGCTGATTAGTAAACGCTTTCAAGATTTTCTGAGATTCTCAGACGTTCCCTGTTCTTCTCCTCAGGGTGACTCGGGAGGTCCAATGGTGAACAAGCAGGGCGATGTGTGGGTCCAGTCTGGAATCGTTAGTTTTGGTTTTGGCTGTGCTCGGCCCAATCTGCCAGGAGTCTACTCCAGAGTGTCCAGTTACACGTACTGGATCAACTCCCATATCACGTCTGATAAGCCAGGCTTTGTCCAGTTCGCCTCAAGTGGGCTGGATGCTGACAGCAGCTACACCTGTCCTGGTCTGCCACCTCCTGTCATAACTATTACTACTACTGATGCTACTGCAGGATCAGATATTACAACATCAGATCCAGTATCCAGCATGTCAAGTGCTGAATGTAAGTAACCCCACTACCACAGAATTGGGAAGATAAATGTAATTTAACTTCTTATTTGCACAATTAATAAAAAGTCAGCCAACTTTTTCAAAAGGCGTGAACTCTTTAAGCTTTCCTGTTTTTGGCGCCCCCAAGTGGCAGAATGAAAAATGACAGACAGAAGCCCCACATAGTGGCTTCAAACAGTTATACTTTATTAAAGCTGTCATGTATCAAATGTGCAATTATAACATCTTTCAAATTATTCTGATGATACAAAGCATTGGTTGTAGTAAAATGAAACAATCCTAATGACAACTGGTGCAGCCTGTGTAACTGCGTGATTACCTCAGTATGTGGTGGCACACATTATTGTTTGCTGTCTGATTTTATACTGCTGTTATCATTTGCCATAGACTTTACATGCAGGAACTTAAGCTAGATATCATGGTATTTCATTATTCCGATTATGAAATACTTAATAATATGTGTTTGTCATGAGTGCTGCTCCACACTACAAACAATAAGAAACCTTTTGTAGATATTGCGAAGCAGTCTGCGAGACCAATTCAACAAGCACTTATTAGGGCACATTTTTTTCAGTGTGTGGCATCACTCCACTGAACATACGGATAGTTGGAGGTGAAGATGCTCCAGCAGGAAGTTGGCCCTGGCAGGTTAGTCTGCAGAGATTTGGCAGCCATGTTTGTGGTGGTTCCCTCATCAACAGTGAGTGGGTGATGTCTGCTGCTCACTGCTTCTCCAGGTGAGAAACTCTAATATAATTAGTGATATATTTTTTCTGTATTTCAGTCTATGCTTTGGAAATATATTTGGTTTACATTCTTCCAAAAACCAATGCCAATGTATCGTTTTTTCTGTAGTACCAACACAAATAGATGGCAGGTTTCCCTTGGTCGTCAGAACCTGCAGGGCACAAACCCAAACGAAGTGACCAGAACTGTTGCCAGAATCATTTTGCATCCAAACTATGACAGCAACACCAACAACAACGACATTGCTCTGCTCAAACTCTCCTCACCAGTCAAATTCACGGACTACATCAGACCTGTGTGTCTGGCAGCCAGCAGCAGTGTTTTCAACAATGGCACTGATAGCTGGGTCACTGGCTGGGGTGCAGTCAAGGAGGGAGGTGAGTCTGCTTGTGTTGCTGACAAGCTGTTTTTTTTTAGTGCAGTGTTCATGTCATCTAGAGTTTGTAGCGAAATGTTTGATTTGTTTCTCTTCTGGTTGGTTCCTCAGTGTCATTACCGTTCCCTGAAACTCTACAAGAGGTGGAGGTGCCAGTTCTGGGAAACAGACAGTGTAACTGTCTCAATGGAGTCGGCACAGTCACAGACAACATGATCTGTGCTGGTGTTCTGGCAGGAGGCAAGGACTCATGTCAGGTAGCTGTTTCTTTTCATTTGTCGCTGATTAGTAAACGCTTTCAAGATTTTCTGAGATTCTCAGACGTTCCCTGTTCTTCTCCTCAGGGTGACTCGGGAGGTCCAATGGTGAACAAGCAGGGCGATGTGTGGGTCCAGTCTGGAATCGTTAGTTTTGGTTTTGGCTGTGCTCGGCCCAATCTGCCAGGAGTCTACTCCAGAGTGTCCAGTTACACGTACTGGATCAACTCCCATATCACGTCTGATAAGCCAGGCTTTGTCCAGTTCGCCTCAAGTGGGCTGGATGCTGACAGCAGCTACACCTGTCCTGGTCTGCCACCTCCTGTCATAACTATTACTACTACTGATGCTACTGCAGGATCAGATATTACAACATCAGATCCAGTATCCAGCATGTCAAGTGCTGAATGTAAGTAACCCCACTACCACAGAATTGGGAAGATAAATGTAATTTAACTTCTTATTTGCACAATTAATAAAAAGTCAGCCAACTTTTTCAAAAGGCGTGAACTCTTTAAGCTTTCCTGTTTTTGGCGCCCCCAAGTGGCAGAATGAAAAATGACAGACAGAAGCCCCACATAGTGGCTTCAAACAGTTATACTTTATTAAAGCTGTCATGTATCAAATGTGCAATTATAACATCTTTCAAATTATTCTGATGATACAAAGCATTGGTTGTAGTAAAATGAAACAATCCTAATGACAACTGGTGCAGCCTGTGTAACTGCGTGATTACCTCAGTATGTGGTGGCACACATTATTGTTTGCTGTCTGATTTTATACTGCTGTTATCATTTGCCATAGACTTTACATGCAGGAACTTAAGCTAGATATCATGGTATTTCATTATTCCGATTATGAAATACTTAATAATATGTGTTTGTCATGAGTGCTGCTCCACACTACAAACAATAAGAAACCTTTTGTAGATATTGCGAAGCAGTCTGCGAGACCAATTCAACAAGCACTTATTAGGGCACATTTTTTTCAGTGTGTGGCATCACTCCACTGAACATACGGATAGTTGGAGGTGAAGATGCTCCAGCAGGAAGTTGGCCCTGGCAGGTTAGTCTGCAGAGATTTGGCAGCCATGTTTGTGGTGGTTCCCTCATCAACAGTGAGTGGGTGATGTCTGCTGCTCACTGCTTCTCCAGGTGAGAAACTCTAATATAATTAGTGATATATTTTTTCTGTATTTCAGTCTATGCTTTAGAAATATATTTGGTTTACATTCTTCCAAAAACCAATGCCAATGTATCGTTTTTTCTGTAGTACCAACACAAATAGATGGCAGGTTTCCCTTGGTCGTCAGAACCTGCAGGGCACAAACCCAAACGAAGTGACCAGAACTGTTGCCAGAATCATTTTGCATCCAAACTATGACAGCAACACCAACAACAACGACATTGCTCTGCTCAAACTCTCCTCACCAGTCAAATTCACGGACTACATCAGACCTGTGTGTCTGGCAGCCAGCAGCAGTGTTTTCAACAATGGCACTGATAGCTGGGTCACTGGCTGGGGTGCAGTCAAGGAGGGAGGTGAGTCTGCTTGTGTTGCTGACAAGCTGTTTTTTTTTAGTGCAGTGTTCATGTCATCTAGAGTTTGTAGCGAAATGTTTGATTTGTTTCTCTTCTGGTTGGTTCCTCAGTGTCATTACCGTTCCCTGAAACTCTACAAGAGGTGGAGGTGCCAGTTCTGGGAAACAGACAGTGTAACTGTCTCAATGGAGTCGGCACAGTCACAGACAACATGATCTGTGCTGGTGTTCTGGCAGGAGGCAAGGACTCATGTCAGGTAGCTGTTTCTTTTCATTTGTCGCTGATTAGTAAACGCTTTCAAGATTTTCTGAGATTCTCAGACGTTCCCTGTTCTTCTCCTCAGGGTGACTCGGGAGGTCCAATGGTGAACAAGCAGGGCGATGTGTGGGTCCAGTCTGGAATCGTTAGTTTTGGTTTTGGCTGTGCTCGGCCCAATCTGCCAGGAGTCTACTCCAGAGTGTCCAGTTACACGTACTGGATCAACTCCCATATCACGTCTGATAAGCCAGGCTTTGTCCAGTTCGCCTCAAGTGGGCTGGATGCTGACAGCAGCTACACCTGTCCTGGTCTGCCACCTCCTGTCATAACTATTACTACTACTGATGCTACTGCAGGATCAGATATTACAACATCAGATCCAGTATCCAGCATGTCAAGTGCTGAATGTAAGTAACCCCACTACCACAGAATTGGGAAGATAAATGTAATTTAACTTCTTATTTGCACAATTAATAAAAAGTCAGCCAACTTTTTCAAAAGGCGTGAACTCTTTAAGCTTTCCTGTTTTTGGCGCACCCAAGTGGCAGAATGAAAAATGACAGACAGAAGCCCCACATAGTGGCTTCAAACAGTTATACTTTATTAAAGCTGTCATGTATCAAATGTGCAATTATAACATCTTTCAAATTATTCTGATGATACAAAGCATTGGTTGTAGTAAAATGAAACAATCCTAATGACAACTGGTGCAGCCTGTGTAACTGCGTGATTACCTCAGTATGTGGTGGCACACATTATTGTTTGCTGTCTGATTTTATACTGCTGTTATCATTTGCCATAGACTTTACATGCAGGAACTTAAGCTAGATATCATGGTATTTCATTATTCCGATTATGAAATACTTAATAATATGTGTTTGTCATGAGTGCTGCTCCACACTACAAACAATAAGAAACCTTTTGTAGATATTGCGAAGCAGTCTGCGAGACCAATTCAACAAGCACTTATTAGGGCACATTTTTTTCAGTGTGTGGCATCACTCCACTGAACATACGGATAGTTGGAGGTGAAGATGCTCCAGCAGGAAGTTGGCCCTGGCAGGTTAGTCTGCAGAGATTTGGCAGCCATGTTTGTGGTGGTTCCCTCATCAACAGTGAGTGGGTGATGTCTGCTGCTCACTGCTTCTCCAGGTGAGAAACTCTAATATAATTAGTGATATATTTTTTCTGTATTTCAGTCTATGCTTTGGAAATATATTTGGTTTACATTCTTCCAAAAACCAATGCCAATGTATCGTTTTTTCTGTAGTACCAACACAAATAGATGGCAGGTTTCCCTTGGTCGTCAGAACCTGCAGGGCACAAACCCAAACGAAGTGACCAGAACTGTTGCCAGAATCATTTTGCATCCAAACTATGACAGCAACACCAACAACAACGACATTGCTCTGCTCAAACTCTCCTCACCAGTCAAATTCACGGACTACATCAGACCTGTGTGTCTGGCAGCCAGCAGCAGTGTTTTCAACAATGGCACTGATAGCTGGGTCACTGGCTGGGGTGCAGTCAAGGAGGGAGGTGAGTCTGCTTGTGTTGCTGACAAGCTGTTTTTTTTTAGTGCAGTGTTCATGTCATCTAGAGTTTGTAGCGAAATGTTTGATTTGTTTCTCTTCTGGTTGGTTCCTCAGTGTCATTACCGTTCCCTGAAACTCTACAAGAGGTGGAGGTGCCAGTTCTGGGAAACAGACAGTGTAACTGTCTCAATGGAGTCGGCACAGTCACAGACAACATGATCTGTGCTGGTGTTCTGGCAGGAGGCAAGGACTCATGTCAGGTAGCTGTTTCTTTTCATTTGTCGCTGATTAGTAAACGCTTTCAAGATTTTCTGAGATTCTCAGACGTTCCCTGTTCTTCTCCTCAGGGTGACTCAGGAGGTCCAATGGTGAACAAGCAGGGCGATGTGTGGGTCCAGTCTGGAATCGTTAGTTTTGGTTTTGGCTGTGCTCGGCCCAATCTGCCAGGAGTCTACTCCAGAGTGTCCAGTTACACGTCCTGGATCAACTCCCATATCACGTCTGATAAGCCAGGCTTTGTCCAGTTCGCCTCAAGTGGGCTGGATGCTGACAGCAGCTACACCTGTCCTGGTCTGCCACCTCCTGTCATAACTATTACTACTACTGATGCTACTGCAGGATCAGATATTACAACATCAGATCCAGTATCCAGCATGTCAAGTGCTGAATGTAAGTAACCCCACTACCACAGAATTGGGAAGATAAATGTAATTTAACTTCTTATTTGCACAATTAATAAAAAGTCAGCCAACTTTTTCAAAAGGCGTGAACTCTTTAAGCTTTCCTGTTTTTGGCGCCCCCAAGTGGCAGAATGAAAAATGACAGACAGAAGCCCCACATAGTGGCTTCAAACAGTTATACTTTATTAAAGCTGTCATGTATCAAATGTGCAATTATAACATCTTTCAAATTATTCTGATGATACAAAGCATTGGTTGTAGTAAAATGAAACAATCCTAATGACAACTGGTGCAGCCTGTGTAACTGCGTGATTACCTCAGTATGTGGTGGCACACATTATTGTTTGCTGTCTGATTTTATACTGCTGTTATCATTTGCCATAGACTTTACATGCAGGAACTTAAGCTAGATATCATGGTATTTCATTATTCCGATTATGAAATACTTAATAATATGTGTTTGTCATGAGTGCTGCTCCACACTACAAACAATAAGAAACCTTTTGTAGATATTGCGAAGCAGTCTGCGAGACCAATTCAACAAGCACTTATTAGGGCACATTTTTTTCAGTGTGTGGCATCACTCCACTGAACATACGGATAGTTGGAGGTGAAGATGCTCCAGCAGGAAGTTGGCCCTGGCAGGTTAGTCTGCAGAGATTTGGCAGCCATGTTTGTGGTGGTTCCCTCATCAACAGTGAGTGGGTGATGTCTGCTGCTCACTGCTTCTCCAGGTGAGAAACTCTAATATAATTAGTGATATATTTTTTCTGTATTTCAGTCTATGCTTTGGAAATATATTTGGTTTACATTCTTCCAAAAACCAATGCCAATGTATCGTTTTTTCTGTAGTACCAACACAAATAGATGGCAGGTTTCCCTTGGTCGTCAGAACCTGCAGGGCACAAACCCAAACGAAGTGACCAGAACTGTTGCCAGAATCATTTTGCATCCAAACTATGACAGCAACACCAACAACAACGACATTGCTCTGCTCAAACTCTCCTCACCAGTCAAATTCACGGACTACATCAGACCTGTGTGTCTGGCAGCCAGCAGCAGTGTTTTCAACAATGGCACTGATAGCTGGGTCACTGGCTGGGGTGCAGTCAAGGAGGGAGGTGAGTCTGCTTGTGTTGCTGACAAGCTGTTTTTTTTTAGTGCAGTGTTCATGTCATCTAGAGTTTGTAGCGAAATGTTTGATTTGTTTCTCTTCTGGTTGGTTCCTCAGTGTCATTACCGTTCCCTGAAACTCTACAAGAGGTGGAGGTGCCAGTTCTGGGAAACAGACAGTGTAACTGTCTCAATGGAGTCGGCACAGTCACAGACAACATGATCTGTGCTGGTGTTCTGGCAGGAGGCAAGGACTCATGTCAGGTAGCTGTTTCTTTTCATTTGTCGCTGATTAGTAAACGCTTTCAAGATTTTCTGAGATTCTCAGACGTTCCCTGTTCTTCTCCTCAGGGTGACTCGGGAGGTCCAATGGTGAACAAGCAGGGCGATGTGTGGGTCCAGTCTGGAATCGTTAGTTTTGGTTTTGGCTGTGCTCGGCCCAATCTGCCAGGAGTCTACTCCAGAGTGTCCAGTTACACGTCCTGGATCAACTCCCATATCACGTCTGATAAGCCAGGCTTTGTCCAGTTCGCCTCAAGTGGGCTGGATGCTGACAGCAGCTACACCTGTCCTGTCCTGTCAGCTTCAACAACGACAAGACCAATTACACCTGCCCAAATTGTAACCAGTCCGGCAAGTGAGTTCTTTTCATTAGTTTGAAAATATATCACTCAAGATTAAATTTTCCCTGTTCACTTTTTTCCTCTAAATCTGTATTTCTTTCATTATAACTTGCTATGTTTTCTCATAAAGGGTCAGTATGCGGTGTTGCCCCAATGAACAGTCGTGTGGTAGGTGACAGTGGTGTTGTACCTGAGGGGACGTGGCCCTGGATGGTTAGCCTCCACAAAAATGGGATCTACACTTGTGGGGGAACCCTGATTGCTGACAGCTTTGTCCTCACTTCTGCCCAATGTTTCTCTACGTAAGCATATAGGCCCTCATTCTCCATTAATGTAAAATGTTCAGAAATGGATGTTTCATTTCTAAGGTTTCCATTTATGTTCCCTACAGCCCCAATCCAAACGTCAGTGAGTGGAGTGTGTTTTTGGGTCAGCGACGTGTGGGTGACTCAGAAGAGTTTGAGATGTCTTCAGCTGTTGTGAAAATTACAGTGACAAAAATGACCGGCTCCAATATTGCACTGCTGCAGCTAGCTAAAACAGTCAGCTACAGTGATTATATCCAGCCTTTGTGTGTGGACATTAGCAATGCCAGATCTTTCCCTGTTGGAAGTCAGTGCTGGGTGGCAGGCTGGGGTAAGGGATTCAAAAGCACAGGTAAGGTTAAGATTGTTTGCATGACCTTTGAGAGCTACTTTGTAATTGTTGACTGTTTGTATTCACACGAGTAAATGTTTGGGTTTTATAGGCACTGTTAGAGCTGGCACAAGTCTTCGAGACCTTGAAACTCAAGTAACAAATTGTGAGAATGTTTCTGACACAGAGAACATTTGCACGTATTCTATGGAGATTCAGCAGGTAAAATAATTTCCCCCATTCACCAGTTTCTAAACTGTCAGAAATTAGCAGATGTTGGTGTTTTCATATTTGGATGATCATTGAATCATGCTTTTACATTTACAGGAGGATCAGGGTGGCCCTCTGTTATGCAAGTCAGATTCATCATGGTTCCAGGTGGCCGTTGTAACTACTGGTGGAAGCAAATCTGTCCGTGCAGACATTCAAATCTTTGTCAAAACTTCAAAATTTGGGTCATTCTTAAAGGAGACAGTGGGCGACATGCCATCTCCTGCTGCCACGGGAGGTACAGCAGGTTTCTCCTCGTCCTCATTCCTGTCCTTCTTTGTCCCCATTACCTCCATGTTCCTGTTGTCCAGCTTTTAAGTCTTTTGTCAGGGGGCCTAGAAGTAGTTAATTCTTGCACTTAAAAGGTAACTGACAGCTTTAAACAATCTCCTAGCCTCATTTATATTCTCTCACAGTAACTCAGGTCAAACAGAAGAAAGTGTTGAGAAACTGCTTTCAAACATTTTTACATTTTTATAACAATGAAAGGTATTTTCTGTAATATCATTCTTTAAAAAAGAATCTAAATGTTTCACTGAATATGGTTAAATGAAGGTCAACCTTTATTTATTCTCTACTCAATTATACCTCCATTGTCTTTCTACTTAAAAATGTCATGATGAACTTTGTATGAGGTTACTTTTCCAGAAATCTGTAATTTTAATCATATATGAAATAAACATTCACGAAGCATCCGATCAGGTCTTTTTACATACATTCAGAATACAATGTTTTCATATTTTAAATGCATTTAAAAACAAGGCAGCTCACATTGTCAATAAAAGTATCAATGACATGTTTATCTCAAGCAAGTGAGGTGCTTGCTCTGAAGCGTTCCACCTTGTATTTCAGCAGTTTTATAGTACATCATGTGATGAAAATCAGACTACAAAGGATTGTACTATATATTTTTCAATGAAAACAAAATGTATAAGTTATACAATCAGTCTGCAGGGATATAAGCACAAATGTTTGATGACCAACAGCAAGCTATTCAATTCAAAATGTGGATTAGAAATATAATTTTTGAAGCTCTAAAATTCTTGCCACTCGATGCATGGATCACAAGCAATCTTTCTCTCTCTCACTCAGGATAATGAAATGAAAGTGGTGGCACCAATATATTTTCCATTCAAATGTCTCTTCATGAAAATAGCACTTTTCTTTCCTATTAAGCAATGCACAACTTATTTTACAGATGAACTAATCCGATTCTTATTCTGGTGCGGGTTCGCCTCCCTCTGCCCCCTCACCAGCTTCTTGTCCCTCATTCATCATGTTCTTGTATTTACTGTTAAAAAATCCAGCCTGAGTGTACAAAACAAAGGAAGTTACAAAAAATAACCACTGCATTAGAAATGCACACACAAAAAGAACCACACCAAATGAGAGAAAAATGAAAATGTAGGGATGCACGTATTTTATGATAAATGGTGTCCATTACCAGACGTCAAATTGTATTATTACCTCCGAATTGCTGTGTTATGAACTGAAACAGTGCATTACTGTATCTCACCTTAATCAGGCCAGCAGTGAGTAGAATGAGTAAAGCCAACCCTCCCAGGGATCCTCCGACTATCTCTTTGGTGAAGTCTGGTTCAGGATACACTTCTACCTGTGTCACAATCTGAGATGTGAAGACTTTGGATCAGATCTACATTCAAGCTTTTTTCAAACACAGATAAACAAATCCAATGTGTAATTACCTTGTGAACTGGGGGGTTGTTATTTGACCCTGGTAAAAAGAAAATGTACTGGTTTCTGTCAAACTCCAGAGTGGCCGTACTAGTCAAGAGGAATCTGGCAAACTTAAGTCCAATCTGAGTGAGAAACACAGTCCAGTATCCATTTAATTGGATCTTTCAGGTTGTTCATTTTTATTAGAAAATAATTTTTAACACACACACATACTAATTAATTACCTGCTCTATCCATTCTGAACTAAGGTTAGCAGAGATTGTATATGTTTGACGCTCCAGGCTTCCCATGAATCGATTGCACTTGAACACTCTGCACCAGGCTACAGAGCAGTCCTGTGGGTGATTAAAAGAGGACCTGAATTCATTGCTGGGAACACAGAAAACTTGATGGCAATGCAATGAAACACCACACACTTCTAAATATATTAGACTAAAGTCCACCATGTACAGGTGGCTACTTACCACTGACTTATTGTTTTGTATCTCAGCAACAAAATTTGTGACAGTAGGTTTTTCATCTTTGACTCTTTGGCAGTCTGGAATCTGAAATAGAGCCAATTCATGTCAATTTAACAGAGAACATATCCATCCACAAGGCTTTAGTTTCATAAAAACAACTACATTTGAGACGTGGGGTTTCAGTAACAATGAGCTCCCGCATATGTTACCTGCAAGCTGTTGGAATTCACCCAAATGTCTTTATCACCGAGCTTTACTGGCACCCTGATCACCATAGTTAAATTCAGCGCTCTGTTGTCATTTGCAAGCTAGTGGGGGGAAAAAGAACTGAGCATTGAAGTCGAGTCTGAATCATATTTATGAACTTTAAAATATACATATTGATATTATGATATAGTATTTTACCACAATTGGTTGCTGGACTGGTTTCTGCAAATCATTCTTTCCGTGACTGAAGTTGGTGTAGCTGAGGGAACTGAACAGAAACATTGAATGTTTCATAGATATTAGACCTTACAATGTCACCTTAAATTATTTTAAAAATCTTTATAAACTGTTAAATCACATAAAACATGAAAACCTTTCAATTGTAGCATAAATGCTGTACTTCACATCAATCCTTTTTATTTTGTAAAGTTCGCTTCCACTGGCGTGTTGATTCCCACTGAAAGAGAGGTGAAATTAATTGTACACATACATTACATAATAATAATAATAATAATTAATAATGATAATAATAATCACTTCCACATATATCTAGAGGTACTTAAAGGCTGGCAGACGAACAGAACAGTACCTGGTGGCATTTGCAGTGATAATTAACGTCCTGTCAAGTTCATAAGTGGTGT
This sequence comes from Scomber scombrus, assembly GCF_963691925.1. NCBI lineage: Eukaryota > Metazoa > Chordata > Actinopteri > Scombriformes > Scombridae > Scomber > Scomber scombrus. The sequence continues at coordinate 12,166,120 of NC_084990.1, forward strand.
CGATCCCATAGGACACAATGAAGAGAACCTGAAATGAAATGAATGAGAGAGATCGGATTGCCTCCTCTCTTGGCTCGGCTGCAGTGAGATGAGATGCTTTAGTACACACTACAAACCTTAGCGTTGCTTTTGAAAATAGGCTTGTCAATAGTGCAGTCTGTTCTTCCCTGAGATAAGCCAGCTCCACTGTCCAAGGAGTTGCACTCAATTCTTCCCTTTATTAAGAAATAAATAAATAAAACAAAAGTAAACATTATCCAGAATCACTGCACAGCTCCAGTAAGCAGCTGACCACAGTTGAATTGAAACAGACTTGATCCTAACCTTCAGTGATGTAAACTTCCTGTAGGAAAGTCCGGGTGGGTAAGTGAGAATGACACGGCTGTTGTAGGAGTTTTCATGACTGTTTTCCACTGAGACGGTGACATCCAGCAGTTCATCAATGCCTACTTTAACCTCAGAGGATCTGATAGATTATGATAAAATAGAAAAGTGAATGCACAAAGACCATTAGGGTGCATGTATCTTTAGTCGAATACACAAATACTACTGTAGATCCAAACACCCAAGTCAAGCTTATCATTTGAAATTCAGCCTCACCCGGTGAAGTTGAAATCCACTTTCAGCTCATCTACACACTCGTTGTCAGTGCCACAGTTGATCTCAAACACCAACTGTGGAAGACAGTATGAAGTAAGCTATGTTTGTTCACAAAGTGTAAGAGCAAACAGCCGAGACAGACATGACAAAGAAATGGAATTACAACTGAACATTATTTAGAAAGCACATTTCATAGCACTGTAGAGCTCTCCACATAGTAGGTAATGGTAGATGATGTAGTAATGTCTGTCGTGACCTGGCAACCATGAAACTAATTCACTAAACATAGTGTCAGCAGGTGACAAACACTAATCAGAGAGAAAGTTCAGAAAGTTTGATCAGACTAAGTTAACAAACTCATCCACTGATTCAGAGCAGAGCAAACAAACTATAGGTTTGAAAAAGCCTTCAGTGTGATTTAAAACCAACCAATAAATGAAGGTGTTTTTAAATATTACTCACAGGATGAAATGTTGTTGTCTGAGCCTGCTGGGCTAGACTTGGTCTGAGACCTGTGCTAGAAGGCAAACCGTCAAAGATGAATTGAAGCTCATTGTTAACTGGATTCAGAGAATCGTCTGGACAGGCCTGTGAGAGAAGGGCACTATTGTTAAAATCAAGGTAGTGAGGGTTGGTTGTATTGCTGATGTTATAAGGTTTTTTAACAACTCACCTGAATGAGGAATTTCACATTGTTGCATTTTTGCTCAAAGGTAAGAGTTAATGATCCGGTCTGCTCTCGTTGTTTGTCCCTGATGTAAGCTCGGTTATTTGGGACCTTGCGTTGGGCATCCAGTGTGAAAGTGTAATTAACAATTGCACTAGCTGGAACAGATTAGAGTTGCATTTAAAGGTTACTCATGTGCACACATACAAGTATTTAAATGGATAGACAGTGGGTCTGTGGTTTAGAAACAATGAAGAGAATCAGGGACCTGTATTGACGACAGAGTGTCTGGTCATGGTAAAGCAGATTTTAGCTGTGTTATCCAATGGTGTTGAGCAGTTTTGGGTTTGGATTTGGTTTGGGTTGAATGTCACTGAAGTTTCTACCATTACTATGGGCCTTGACCTGGATATTGACAGGAGTAGGAAAATACATATTAAAATTGTAAAGCAGAACACCAAAATGACAACTGTCATATCTAATATTACCTGCCTAATACAATCCATTATTGGATATAACATATTTGTCCTAAATCTGTAACTACAGAATTGTGTTACTACGAAAGCTGGAAACTTCATAGTAATAAACTCTGTGGTTGTATGATTATTTAGAAAAAAAACAAAAACTAACACAAATGGTAGAATTACAGGTGAGACTAATAATGTGTGAGAGGAGCGTCTTACCTGAGTAAGACAACTGTTCCCTTTGAACCCACCGCTAAATCAGGCAGATTGTCATTACTACGGTCAAAAGAAGACTGACTGATTGACATCCCGAAGAACTTCAGTCCTTGCCGGACCTCAGAGGAAGCAATTCTCTATGTAAATGAAAATATTTGAATTAATCAAAGATAAATTTGGCCTAGATTGTACATTGAATACATAAGGCCATATCTATCATTTAAATGTTCTCCTTTTTTCTTTGCTCATGTTCACCTGTGAATAAGCAGGACTAATCCTTCCTCGTCCTCCTCTTTCACCATGGAAGATGTAGATGCTACCGTGTCCATCATTCTCCAAAGGTGCCCCAACTGCCAAATCATTGAAACCATCTTGGTTAAGGTCCGGGAGTACAGCAAGAGAAGACCCAAACCTTCCCTGGTCAGATGCATCCCCCCTCAGTACTAATGGAGAATCGAAGTGACACTCAATTTTCTGGTGGAAATATAAAGGTGAGAGTCAATGTTTGAATTCTCATTTTAAAATATCAATGGATTCTGGATTTTTTTAAAAGTAATTTACCAAACGTGACAGGCTGCAAACATAAACTCTTCCCTCTCTATCACTGTCCATGTACATAGGGGCAGATATGAGGACTAGGTCAGTGTAGCTGTTACGATCCACATCCATGGCACAAACCACTGCACCAAAATATTCACCAATCTTAAACTGTAAGTAACAAAAAAGAATTAGCAAAGTGGGAAACCAACAACCTTCAATTTAAGATTAAAAATGTATTCTTTACATTGTCTTTCATTAATCATCTTAATTGTGAGTACACACCTGCCAATTAAAGGGATCAATTCTTTGGCCGATACTGCTTGCAAAAACCGACATCACAATTCCTCTGTGTTGATATCTTGGAGCACCAAGAATTGTCAGTGGGCCAGACAACGTGTTGGCGACTGCCATGGAGTAACCTGGAATTAAAGAGTCTAACCTATTAGTTAGGGTATAAGTATAAAAAGATTTGCCCAACTCAGGACAAACAGCATATTTTACTGATTTTTTTCCAATTGTTAATTAAAATAACATTATCACCAACTTCACTGGGAACATTTTTTAAAATGAAACATTTCATTAGGCTATTAATTACAAATATCATCATAGCATAATTTATTCTTTGTTTGATTTAACAGATTTAAAATGTTACTTTGGCTCACCCTCTTCTATTTATTTCTATTTAATGATATTATTTATCTTGTACCTATTTAAGTCTGGGGACCATGAGGAGCCTTCTCTTTGGTCTTTTCCAAAGACATTTGTAAAACCATAACAATTTCTATACAAGCTGCGTCTCCACTATTTGTTGACATCTTAGTGGCTTCAGCACAACTTTTAATCATATAAGATCCATCAACATGCTCACTGTTGGGTGTGGTATTTTTGTTCTTGATTTTCCTTTACATGTAATTTTGGTGCCTGATGTCTTTCCTTTATTTAGAAGGTATTAAACTGTATGATCTTATTTAGCAAAATAAAAAAACAAAAACAAAAAAAGTCTTTTGGCATTTCATGTGATATCAAATATGTTGCCATAAAGTTTTTACTACTTACTCCTCATTTGGATGTTTTCTTTCCTTTTCCAAACTCTTATGTTTGAGATGGTAAATGGATCACAGAGGAGCATTGCATGTACACCATTGTATGTACTATATGTACTATAATATTCTTACCCAGATAACTGTCAGCCTCTATGTCCAAAGGCTCATAGGAGTTCAACATCTGGCCTTTGTATTCCTGGAAGCCTCCCCTCCACTGGTTGGCACCAACAATAGCCATCTGAATCCCCCGTGTAGAATCCTAAATGCAATTTATTTATGTTTGATTAATTAATATACAATAATTTTAGTTCATATGTAAGACAGCAGATTTAAAAGAAATTGAAAGGAATATTTACGAGTTGATGTATTTGTATTTCATATTTGTATTAATGTAAAAGGTTAATTGTGCTTAACATGCAGGTGAATTTAAAAAAAAGTTGGATTCAGAAAGGTAATTGTTAGAGCATCAAGCTAAGGCTTCATTCTTTGAAAACCTATACTGGATTGGACAGAAATGTGTAGAAACTGTGTTTGCCATAAAACATCAGCCAAGAAAAAGGCTAAATGCATCATAAATTCATCATCTGGACTTTATCTTTATGCTGGACCAGACTTTAGCTGTATGTTTTTCAGCCAGACGGGGTGACACAGAGATGTGTGTGTGTGTGTGTGTGTGTGTGTGTGTGTGTGTGTGTGTGTGTGTGTGTGTGTCTGTCTGTGTTTCTATGACTATACTGTCCAGTATCTGGTGTTTATATTTACCGGAGGCACATAAGCTGCACTGAATCCCCTTTGAGCCATTTCCATTTTCAGTGACTCTCCACCAGTTTGAGATCCTGTAACAGCAACATAGTTAAAGTGTCAAAGTCTCTACAACTGTGATTTACAATAAGTTCATGCTTAAACTGAGTTAATATAGAGATCTGAAATATGATTATAACTCTAAGTTGTAACTATTAGTATAGTATTAAGATTTGTATTTCTTTTTTTTGTAAAAACTGTCTGCGTACTTTCTAATACTGCCCATGTCACTTATAATTACTGGAAGATCAGGTTAAAATAACACTTCGTAATAAAGGATATAAATATTCATAATTGTTTACTTTGGACCTATAGCATTTACAGTAATAAACACAAAAATTATGTGAAGCTATCATATTAAGTTTACATCTGTACCTTCGATAGAGAAGATTTGGTTCTGCAAATTCTGCCGTATTGCATCAAGAGCACCAAAGTTTGACACTTTAAACACGTTTTCTGGTTTAGATGCAATGGTGTCCAGTTCCTGTTTTGCTCTGTCATTTGTGAATGCATTCCCCACCTAGGGATTTTGAGGACACATGTTAGAGGTGTTGTATTGTACAACAAAATTATATATATATATATATATATATATATATATATATATATATATATATATATATATATACACATGTAAAATAGTGGATACATTTTACATTAATGACTCAAACCAATTGACAAACTTTCTAACACAATACATGCTTATACAGTATAAATCCAACTTACCCCAACAGCAAATCGAACAATCTTTTTCTCTTCAGCTGAATTTGCTGCACCTGGCAAAGACCTCCCATCATTAGATTCTCCATCTGTAATGACTATTAAAATCTTCTTCACATCTGACCTGGAACCTCCAAATGTCGAGAAGACATTGTTGCTGTCAAATAAAAAATATACGTACATCAATATATATATATTATTATTGTTATTGTTGTTTTTGTTATTTTGTGTTTATTTATTTAAAAAAATGCCAATTTCAAGATAAGGTTTGGGTTAGTGGTATTATTGGTATTATTGGTATTATAGGCAGCATCAAAGGACCTGTGGCTAACTAGATCTAATCCTGCTGTCAGGACCACAAACTGGCCCAGATTATTTTGATTGTTATCAAACTTGGCATAAATGATGAAAATCAATATAAACAAGATATCATAACACTTTTTGAGGATGGTGACAAGCATTAGCATCATGAAGGCACTTACACAACTTCTCGGATGGCTTTAGCTGTGTAAGTCCCTCCAGACAACTGGTTTATACCATTGATTTGAGATTCCCAGTCATCAGCGTTAAAAGTATTAAAGTAATAATGGATGACAACACGCGAGGAGAACTGGGCGATGGCAAACTGGAAAAAAGAAGAAAAAATGTAAATATGTATGGACACAAATGAAAATATGTATGAAATATTGAAAGGGGCAGGATGGGGTGAGGGAGTTACAATCCTACCTTTGTATCCTTTCCTGGGAATGACTTGACAACACTTTTCACAAAATTCTTCATTCTCTCAAAATCAGAATAATCTACGCTGCCTGAGCCATCCAACAGAAATGCAATGTCTGCTATGGTTCGACACTCTGTCAAAAAGGAGAAATACATCTGAATAATTTCCTCTCAAGTTATTTAAAACAATTATGTATTATATAATACATATAATCCTATTTTCAAATTACTACCAATATGCATGTTGGGTTGTGTGTATGAAGTTATAAGAGTGTGCAGTGATGTGAAAATATTACCAGACCTTTTTTATCACTATTTTTGAGGTTATAAAAACATAACATGTGTACCTTCAATAGAAGAAGGCACAGGGAGTCCAACGTGATCAGAAGGGTCTATCTCAAAGCACACACCGCTATACTGGGTGATACTTTTGCAGTCCTTTGGGATGGTTGGACCACATGCCTGAAAAGAGACAAATTCAAGTCCTGATTATAATGAGATAATTATTTTCCTGTTCCTTAAACTACATTTCAAGCTGAAGATAATTGATTTACTGGTAGAGATCAAAACCTCTGCATTCTTATTATCATTGACCTATAAATATTTGCAGTTTAGCAACTTACCAAAGTTTTTTGTGTGTTGGGATCACTTGTCATTGTCAAACCAAGGGACATGTTGACTGCAAAACTTGGCACTGCATAAAAAAAAATCAGCTATCAGGTTATTATGTTAAAACCATCAAGACACAACTACATTCTCAGTGAGAATGTATAATATAATAAAATATGAGAATGTTTCCATATCTGATCTGATAACTATTAGTAACATTACCAAGTCAATACTGTACAGCAGTGTCTCACAATGCTATGATATACTGTAACCAATTTCCAACAAGATGGAATACAATCTCCATCTTAATAAGTAATTTGTCAATAATTCAGTCCTACATTTTTTTTTTTAAATAACTGTTTTGAGAACAAGTAGAGTAACTTTATTTAAAGTCTTGAAGGATAAGGAAAAAGATAGATGCATCATTATCTGTCTTAAAAATCTCCTGAAACCATGTCTCAGATAGAGATGACTAAAGCTACATGATCAATAAAGCATATTGAAATGAGTATTTGCCCACCTTTTACTGGTACTGGAGTGCAGTCTTTGGTGGAACATTTAAATATTTGCCCTCTTTCATTTGGTGAAAGTTGTTCAAGGGGGGCACTGACCAGCAAACTGAGGAAATAAATCCCAACAATCAGGTGAGAGAATTGGCTTATGAGAGAGGTGTGAGCTAGAGGAAAAACCTTATCATAGCAGATCTGAAGCAGCAGTGGTTTCAGTAGATCCATTTCCCCCCACAACGTACTACTTACTCTGATTGTCTTTGCACCACCTGGTATCCAAAACCTGCAGCAGAGTTACTCAGGGTCTTCCAAGCCACAGGATCAATATTGAAGCAAAGTGCAGCTTTTAACACTGAAGGATAAAGAAGGTAGAACCACACATGAGTAAAATTATTTTTGATCTATTCTCGTGGCACTAATTTTTTGTTTGTAGGAAAAGGAGCCAATCCTGGTCAACATCTTTAAAGTGTTTGTCCATTTCAGCCTATAGGTGTATTGTGTGAATGGTCTTTTTTTATACTACCACTACAGAGCGCCTAGTCAGAAATGTTTAAATTCTAAACAGGTTGGCGCTGAACAACATCTATACATGATCAATACTAAGACTTAAATGTATAAGTTCAGTGCACTACTTTACACAAAATCTATATATTCCTTCACAGAGATTTTTTTTAAAATGTTAAAAAAAAAAGTTTTTTATTTTGACCTTCTCAGGTTTAAAAGCGGTCAAAGTTAGATACACTCTTTAAAAGTCTGACATAATATTATCTCATGTTTTACGGCTTTAAAATAGTCAAAAGAGAACGTGTGAATAGATAACCATGTGAAATATCAACTTCCTTAAATGGATCCGTTGAATCTCTTGTGGATTAATATGATTTAAATGTAGCAGTTAATACATTTCAAAATACTCCAAAATCACATCGTCATACTTTCAATGTCATATTCTAATAAAACAAGAAAAACAAACAAACAAAAAAAAGCAGGCAATCCATGAAATGAAAAAATAATGAATTCATCATCCTGAGGTTCTGCTTTTTCTACTGTGGCCTTTATGGCTTCAGGAAGACAGTTAAGGAAAATGTTCTTTTGTATATTTTACCTATTAATGTTAACCTCTTCATTGTAACCCATCACTTCAAATCTGTTGTGTTTTTCAACAGTCTTGATCTAGTGTAATATATATTTATATGAACTAACTCACCAGTTGCAGGAAGTGTGTCACTGCCTTCCTGCTTGGTAACTTCTCACATTAAATATAGTGCGCTATAAAAAAAACTATTCTACTAATACTTCAGTTTCCTTCTGAGTATAAGTGAGAAAGTTAGGTAGGATGTGTCACTTTGGTGTCTGAAATGTTTCACATGTTGCAAATATTTTGACTTTCACCAAATGAGATCATGTTAACTTTTCAGAGCTGAATTCAAACGTAAAAGTAATTAAGAAAATTAATGGATTACTATAAAATAATTTAGGCTCTTAAAAAGTATTACACAGTTGGGGAGGAACCAGTAGGCCTATTTAGTTTTAGGCGTAATTAGTGCCAACATGAGGCTATTTACGAAGCCCCCAAACCATGAGACCTAGACGTAATAGTTATTGATCTATTATTCTTCATGGTTTTTAAAATGAAACAAATGATAATTTGCGATAATAGATGTTGTAGAAACATTACTGCTGAGAATGCTGTACAAGAAAATTAAATATGAAATACAAAATCATGATGTACATATTTGGTCTTACCTGACAAAAACACAGTGGTAGAAATGATCCAGTCCATTGTGTCACTCCCATGAAAAAATATATATATCACTTTCTCTGATGTGCACAACTATTTCTACTACTGTCAAGGAGGGAGTTGTTAAAAGCAAAATGCAGAAATACCAAAGTATCTAAAGCCAAGGTAACCAGTTAGAGGAAGTGTTTGTCAGGAGGGGTTACAATATTGACTAACACTTTCTGTTCACACTATATGTTGTCACCTCATTGCACAAGCATTGCTATTGTTCAACTTTTGGCACCCAGTCCCTTAAATTATTTATTTTTCAAAGACTGAAAGTGTATGTCTTGTAAGAGCAGAAGCAAAACATTTTCTTTTTTTTAAAGATTTATTTTTGGGCTTTTTATGCCTTTATTCAGACGGTAGCTGGCAGAGAGGTCGACAGAAACAGGAGAGAGAGAGATGGGGGAATAACCTCAGCATAGGTCCCTGGCCAGATTCGAACCAGGGACACTGCGATTATGTGGCATGTGCTCTATTTTAAGTTAGTTTCAGGGCAACAAGATTAAACCTAGACATGACATATTTGTACATATGCTCATTCTGAGGTAAGTAATGATTAAAGTCTAAAAAAAAAAGATGAACAAGATAAGACTTTACCCCTAATCACAGCTCTTGTTGGCAAGTTTGGCATCAAAGGATGTTGCATGCTGATGAGGTAGTTTGACTGTTCAGAAGGATTTTCATCAGACTTGAACATGATTTCATCATATTAAGCTCAAGCAGGAAGTCTCACTGAGCACACTGTAGACACTGTAAAACTTTCTTGACATATTTAAGTGGTTCCCTTTTCCAGCTGAGGAGAGAGACAGTTTAAATCACAAACACACCATGTGTGATTAACTGGTCCAAATATTTGGACCAGTTAATCTTATCACTGGACTCTGTCTGTTCTACTGCTCTTTTCCTCTTCTCTCCTTCACTCTGTTGTGTACTTCTTTATTTCTGCCTTTCCACACTGTTCTCCTGCTCTTTTCCTCTTCTCTCCTTCACTCTGTTGTTTACTTCCTTATTTCTGCCTTTCCACTGTTATCCTGCTCTTTTCCTCTTCTCTCCTTCACTCTGTTGTTTACTTCTATATTTCTGCCTTTCCACACTGTTCTCCAACTCTTTTCCTCTTCTCTCCTTCACTCTTTACTATCAGTCTCTCCTAAACTTGTCTTCTCCCTAATCTACAACAGAGCAACATAGAGATAATATTGTAATCTCATGGTAATCTAATATAACAAGTTACACCTTTACTAACAACAGTGACATACAAAACAGTGACTCAGGGCATCAGCTAATCAGATGGTCTGCATATATAACTACTACAGTCAACCATTGACTTATTATTAATTAATTAATTATTTTTATCAGAGTCTCATGTCCCTATGCCTACAGGAAAATCATATGCTACCAAAGCAGTCTTCCACCTCCCCCTCTTCCAAAACAGAGCCACATACAATGTCATCGCCTGGTAATCTCATGCTAACGTTAACCTTACAGCTTCACTAATGACAGATATGAAAACATTGTCATAATGTTAACGTTCACTGACTTTTATAAAGTTACGTTAAGTCTTCAGTTCAGATAAACAATCATACTTACTTTAACGTTACATCACTTCACACACACACACACACACACACACACACACACACACACACACACACACACACAGCCAAGTCTACTGCCAATTCACACAAAATAAAAAAGTTCATACACAACATACCATTTATCGCGGCCGCTGGTCTTCTTTTCTCTCCTTTTTGCTGTCTCTAGATTGTTGTTGTTGTTGACGCTGCTGCGTCTGGTTGTACGTCCTGATAACGTCTGTACGTCATACGACGTCTTCTCTGGCGATGCGTTAGATGGCTACCGTAATAACTGGTGTTTGGGTCTGCGCACATTTTTCCCCCATTCAGTGTCAAAATCGGGGACATTTCACCGGGGACAGGTCACCCAAAACGGGGACTGTCCCCGGAATTCGGGGACGTCAGGTCACCCTAGTGTAAAAAGCATTTCAACCATTTAGATTTGAATAGTGGAGCTAGGCTTCACAAACTGTGTTTCAAGATTTCTGTCTGGATTTAATGGGCGTGTCTTAAAATCAATAGCACGGTTACACACCGAACGGAGCATAATACCGCCCCTGCTGCTGTAGGTATAAATACATTCAGCGCACACTACTACTACTACAGTCTACAGTTAGCCGAGTTAGCCGCCGAACTAGCCACCGAGCTAGCCGCTGAGTTAGCCGGCAAGCTAGTCACCGAGTTAGCAGTTGAGTTAGCAGCAGAAAGCTCTCAGACTTAGCGTCCATGTTTCTGGTAGAGGTGGTGACTTTGATTGACAGGTGACACTTTGTAGGGGGTGGGGTTTCAGCGGACTCGATGGGCACTCCCACAGCGTTTGGGAGCTGAGAAAAAGGTTGATTTTTACACAACTTTGAAGCCTAATTTCATATATTTGGCGTTTTTTTTAATCATTCAAATTTGGCAGGGTGGTTAACAACACACTTTTCTGTGGTATGTCAAACTCAGAACACATATTTATTCTTACTTTACACAGACTTTAAAGGAGACAGTGGGCGACATGCCATGTCCTGCAGCCACAGGAGGAGCAAAGGGTTTCTCTGTGTCCTCATTCCTGTCCTTCTTTGTCCCCATTAACTCCTGTTCCTGTTGTCAAGGTTTTAAGTCTGTTGTCAGGGGGCCTTGAAGTAGTTAATTCTTGCACGAAAAAGGCAACTGAGAGCTTTAAACACTCTCCTACCCTCAATTATATTCTGTAAATGCTCTCATAGTAACTCAGGTCAAACCGAAGAAAGTGTTGAGAAAATGCTGAAAGGTACTTTCAAAGATGTTTATATTTTTATAACAATGAAAGATATTTTCTGTAATATCATTCTTTTAAAAAATCTAAATGTTTCACTGAATATGGTTAAATGAAGGTCAACCTTTATTTATTCTCTACTCAATTATACATCCATTGTCTTTCTACTTAAAAATGTCATGATGAACTTTGTATGAGGTTTCTTTTCCAAAAAAATGTAATTTTAATCACATGAAATAAACATTCATAAAGCATCAGATCAGGTCTTTTTACATAAATTCAGAATACAGCATCTACATATTTAAAAATGCATTTAAAAACAAAGCAGCTCACATTGTTAGTAAAAGTGGTATCAATGATGTTTATTTCAAGCAAGTAAGGCGCTTGCTCTGAAGCATTCCACCTTGTATTTCATCAGTTTTACAGTACATCATGTGATGAAAATCAGACTCCAGAGGATTAAACTATATTGAATTATTTTTCACTTAAAACAAAATGTACAAGTTAAACAATCAGTCTGCAGGGATATAAACATGAATGTGAGTATCAACAGCAAGCTATTCAGTTAAAAAATGTATATATTTTTGAAGCTCTAATACTCCTGTCCCTTTTATTGCATGACTCACAAGCCCTCTCTCTCAGGATAGCAATTTTTTTTTTTCTATTAAGAAATGCACAATTTATTTTACAGATGAACTAATCCGATGTTTTATTCTGGTGCAGGTTCGCCTCCCTCAGCCCCTTCACCAGCCTCTTGTCCCTCATTCATCATGTTCTTGTATTTACTGTTAAAAAATCCAGCCTGAGAGTATGAAACAAAAGTTATAAAAAATACACTGATCGTGCATTAGAAATGCACACATAAAAAGAACCAAACCGACTGAGAAAAAGACGCCGCATTCACGTATATTGTGATGAATGGTGCTCATTACCAGACATCGAATTGTCTCATTGCCTCTGATGCTGTGTTATAAACAAACAGTTCATCACTGTATCTCACCTTAATCAGGCCAGCAGTGAGTAGACTGAGTAGAGCCAAACCTCCCAGGGATCCTCCGACAATCTCTTTGGTGAAGTCTGGTTCAGGATACACTTCTACCTGTGTCTCAATCTGAGATGTGAAGACTTTGGGTCAGATCTATCTTCAAGCTTTTTTCAAACACAGATAAACAAATCCAATGTGTAATTACCTTGTGAACCAGAGGGTTGTTATTTGACCCTGGTAAAAAGAAAATGTACTGGTTTCTGTCAAACTCCAGAGTGGCCGTACTAGTCAAGAGGAATCTGGCAGACTCAAGTCCAATCTGAGTGAGAAACACAGTCCAGTATCCATTTAAATTGGATCTTTCAGGTTGTTCATTTTTATTAGAAAATAATTATTTTTAATAGACACACATTAAATACCTGCTCTATCCATCCTGAACTAAGGTTAGCAGAGATTGTGTATGTTTGACGCTCCAGGCTTCCCATGAATCGATTGCACTTGAACACTCTGCACCAGGCTACAGAGCAGTCCTGTGGGTGATTAAAAGAGGGCCTAAATTTATTGCTGGGAACACAGAAAACTTGATGGCAATGCAATGAAACACCACACACTTCTAAATATATTAGATTAGACTAAATTCCACCATGTACAGGTGGCTACTTACCACAAACTTATTTTTTTGTATCTCAGCAACAACATTTGTGACAGTAGGTTTTTCATCTTTGTCTCTTTGGCAGTCTGGAATCTGAAATAGAGCCAATTCATGTCAATTTAACAGAGAACATATCCATCCACAAGGCTTTAGTTTCATAAAAACAACTACATTTGAGACATGTGGAGTTTCAGTTACAATGAGCTCCCGCATATGTTACCTGCAAGCTGTTGGAATTCACCCAAATGTCTTTATCACCGAGCTTTACTGGCACCCTGATCACCATAGTTAAATTCAGCGCTCTGTTGTCATTTGCAAGCTAGTGGGGGAAAAAAGAACTGAGCATTGAAGTCAAGTCTGAATCATATTTATGAACTTTAAAATATACATATTGATATTATGATATAGTATTTTACCACAATTGGTTGCTGGACTGGTTTCTGCAAATCATTCTTTCCGTGACTGAAGTTGGTGTAGCTGAGGGAACTGAACAGAAACATTGAATGTTTCATAGATATTAGACCTTACAATGTGACCTTAAATTATTTTTAAAATCTTTATAAACTGTTAAATCACATAGAACATGAAAACCTTTCAATTGTAGCATAAATGCTGTACTTCACATCAATCCTTTTTATTTTGTAAAGTTCGCTTCCACTGGCGTGTTGATTCCCACTGAAAGAGAGGTGAAATTAATTGTACACATGAATAATAATAATAATAATAATAATAATAATAATAAATAATTATAATAATCACATCCACATAGAGAGGAACTTAAAGGCTGGCAGACGAACAGAACAGTACCTGGTGGCATTTGCAGTGATAATTAACGTCCTGTCAAGTTTATAAGTGGTGTCGATCCCATAGGACACAATGAAGAGAACCTGAAATGAAATGAATGAGAGAGATCGGATTGCCTCCTCTCTTGGCTCGGCTGCAGTGAGATGAGATGCTTTAGTACACACTACAAACCTTAGCGTTGCTCTTGAAAATAGGCTTGTCAATAGTGCAGTCTGTTCTTCCCTGAGATAAGCCAGCTCCACTGTCCAAGGAGTTGCACTCAATTCTTCCCTTTATAAAGAAATAAAGAAATAAAACAAAAGCAAACATTATCCAGAATCACTGCACATCCTCAAAAAGCGGCTGACCACAGTTGAATTGAAACAGACTTGATCCTAACCTTCAGTGATGTAAACTTCCTGTAGGAAAGCCCGGGTGGGTAAGTGAGAATGACACGGCTGTTGTAGGAGTTTTCATGACTGTTTTCCACTGAGACAGTGACATCCAGCAGTTCATCAATGCCTACTTTAACCTCAGAGGATCTGATAGATTATGATAAAATAGAAAAGTGAATGCACAAAGATCATCAGGGTGCATTAACCTTTAGTCGAATACACAAATACTACACTAGATCCAAACATCCAAGTCAAGCTTAACATTTGAAATTCAGCCTCACCCGGTGAAGTTGAAATCCACTTTCAGCTCATCTACACACTCGTTGTCAGTGCCACAGTTGATCTCAAACACCAACTGTGGAAGACAGTATGAAGTAAGCTATGTTTGTTCACAAAGTGTAAGAGGAAACAGCCGAGACAGACATGACAAAGAAATGGAATTACAACTGAACATTATTTAGAAAGCACATTTCATAGCACTGTAGAGCTCTCCACATAGTAGGTAATGGTAGATGATGTAGTAATGCCTGTCGTGACCTGGCAACCATGATTCACAAAACGTAGTGTCAACAGGTGATAAATATGAATCAGAAAGAACGTTAAATTCATTAACTTCACAAACCTTGAGCTAAAATTCTGTCAGTCAGCAAAGGGATCATGTGAAATGTTTGAATCAAACAGGTTTATTTTCCCCCCTTTGGTGTCATTCTTTTGGGCAAATCTGAACACAGTAATTGTACCTGTGTCCGGACCCAAACAACCATACGGAGACCATTCGAGTTTAACTCATCCACTGGTTCAGACCAGAGCAAACAAACTATAGGTTTTTAAAGAGCCTTTCAATGTGATTTAAAACCAACCAATAAACGAAGGTGTCTTTAAAGATTACTCACAGGATGAAAGGTTGTTGTCTGAGCCTGCTGGGCTAGACTTGGTCTGAGACCTGTGCTAGAAGGCAAACCGTCAAAGATGAATTGGAGCTCATTGTTAACTGGATTCAGAGAATCGTCTGGACAGGCCTGTGAGAGAAGGGCACTATTGTTAAAATCAAGGTAGTGAGGGTTGGTTGTATTGCTGATGTTATAAGGTTTTTTAACAACTCACCTGAATGAGGAATTTCACATCGTTGCATTTTTGCTCAAAGGTAAGAGTTAATGATCCGGTCTGCTCTCGTTGTTTGTCCCTGATGTAAGCTCGGTTATTTGGGACCTTGCGTTGGGCATCCAGTGTGAAAGTGTAATTAACAATTGCACTAGCTGGAACAGATTAGAGTTGCATTTAAAGGTTACTCATGTGCACACATACAAGTATCTAAATGGATGGACAGTTGGTCTGTGGTTTAGAAACAATGAAGAGAATCAGGGACCTGTATTGACGACAGAGTGTCTGGTCATGGTAAAGCAGATTTTAGCTGTGTTATCCAGTGGTGTTGAGCAGTCTGAGTTTTGGGTTTGGATTTGGTTTGGGTTGAATGTCACTGAAGTTTCCACCATTACTATGGGCCTTGACCTGGATATTGACAGAGTAGGAAAATGCATATAAAAATTGTAAAGGAGAACACCAAAATGACAACTGTCATATCTAATATTACCTGCCTAATACAATCCATTATTGGATATAACATATTTGTCCTAAATCTGTAACTACAGAATTGTGTTACTACGAAAGCTGGAAACTTCATAGTAATAAACTCTGTGGTTGTATGATTATTTAGAAAAAAAACAAAAACTAACACAAATGGTAGAATTACAGGTGAGACTAATAATGTGTGAGAGGAGCGTCTTACCTGAGTAAGACAACTGTTCCCTTTGAACCCACCGCTAAATCAGGCAGATTGTCATTACTACGGTCAAAAGAAGACTGACTGATTGACATCCCGAAGAACTTCAGTCCTTGCCGGACCTCAGAGGAAGCAATTCTCTATGTAAATGAAAATATTTGAATTAATCAAAGATAAATTTGGCCTAGATTGTACATTGAATACATAAGGCCATATCTATCATTTAAATGTTCTCCTTTTTTCTTTGCTCA
Organism: Scomber scombrus; assembly: GCF_963691925.1. NCBI lineage: Eukaryota > Metazoa > Chordata > Actinopteri > Scombriformes > Scombridae > Scomber > Scomber scombrus. The sequence continues at coordinate 12,182,452 of NC_084990.1, forward strand.
TGTTCACCTGTGAATAAGCAGGACTAATCCTTCCTCGTCCTCCTCTTTCACCATGGAAGATGTAGATGCTACCGTGTCCATCATTCTCCAAAGGTGCCCCAACTGCCAAATCATTGAAACCATCTTGGTTAAGGTCCGGGAGTACAGCAAGAGAAGACCCAAACCTTCCCTGGTCAGATGCATCCCCTCTCAGTACTAATGGAGAATCGAAGTGACACTCAATTTTCTGGTGGAAATATAAAGGTGAGAGTCAATGTTTGAATTCTCATTTTAAAATATCAATGGATTCTGGATTTTTTTAAAAGTAATTTACCAAACGTGACAGGCTGCAAACATAAACTCTTCCCTCTCTATCACTGTCCATGTACATAGGGGCAGATATGAGGACTAGGTCAGTGTAGCTGTTACGATCCACATCCATGGCACAAACCACTGCACCAAAATATTCACCAATCTTAAACTGTAAGTAACAAAAAAGAATTAGCAAAGTGGGAAACCAACAACCTTCAATTTAAGATTAAAAATGTATTCTTTACATTGTCTTTCATTAATCATCTTAATTGTGAGTACACACCTGCCAATTAAAGGGATCAATTCTTTGGCCGATACTGCTTGCAAAAACCGACATCACAATTCCTCTGTGTTGATATCTTGGAGCACCAAGAATTGTCAGTGGGCCAGACAACGTGTTGGCGACTGCCATGGAGTAACCTGGAATTAAAGAGTCTAACCTATTAGTTAGGGTATAAGTATAAAAAGATTTGCCCAACTCAGGACAAACAGCATATTTTACTGATTTTTTTCCAATTGTTAATTAAAATAACATTATCACCAACTTCACTGGGAACATTTTTTAAAATGAAACATTTCATTAGGCTATTAATTACAAATATCATCATAGCATAATTTATTCTTTGTTTGATTTAACAGATTTAAAATGTTACTTTGGCTCACCCTCTTCTATTTATTTCTATTTAATGATATTATTTATCTTGTACCTATTTAAGTCTGGGGACCATGAGGAGCCTTCTCTTTGGTCTTTTCCAAAGACATTTGTAAAACCATAACAATTTCTATACAAGCTGCGTCTCCACTATTTGTTGACATCTTAGTGGCTTCAGCACAACTTTTAATCATATAAGATCCATCAACATGCTCACTGTTGGGTGTGGTATTTTTGTTCTTGATTTTCCTTTACATGTAATTTTGGTGCCTGATGTCTTTCCTTTATTTAGAAGGTATTAAACTGTATGATCTTATTTAGCAAAATAAAAAAACAAAAACAAAAAAAGTCTTTTGGCATTTCATGTGATATCAAATATGTTGCCATAAAGTTTTTACTACTTACTCCTCATTTGGATGTTTTCTTTCCTTTTCCAAACTCTTATGTTTGAGATGGTAAATGGATCACAGAGGAGCATTGCATGTACACCATTGTATGTACTATATGTACTATAATATTCTTACCCAGATAACTGTCAGCCTCTATGTCCAAAGGCTCATAGGAGTTCAACATCTGGCCTTTGTATTCCTGGAAGCCTCCCCTCCACTGGTTGGCACCAACAATAGCCATCTGAATCCCCCGTGTAGAATCCTAAATGCAATTTATTTATGTTTGATTAATTAATATACAATAATTTTAGTTCATATGTAAGACAGCAGATTTAAAAGAAATTGAAAGGAATATTTACGAGTTGATGTATTTGTATTTCATATTTGTATTAATGTAAAAGGTTAATTGTGCTTAACATGCAGGTGAATTTAAAAAAAAGTTGGATTCAGAAAGGTAATTGTTAGAGCATCAAGCTAAGGCTTCATTCTTTGAAAACCTATACTGGATTGGACAGAAATGTGTAGAAACTGTGTTTGCCATAAAACATCAGCCAAGAAAAAGGCTAAATGCATCATAAATTCATCATCTGGACTTTATCTTTATGCTGGACCAGACTTTAGCTGTATGTTTTTCAGCCAGACGGGGTGACACAGAGATGTGTGTGTGTGTGTGTGTGTGTGTGTGTGTGTGTGTGTGTGTGTGTGTGTGTGTGTGTGTGTGTGTGTGTCTGTCTGTGTTTCTATGACTATACTGTCCAGTATCTGGTGTTTATATTTACCGGAGGCACATAAGCTGCACTGAATCCCCTTTGAGCCATTTCCATTTTCAGTGACTCTCCACCAGTTTGAGATCCTGTAACAGCAACATAGTTAAAGTGTCAAAGTCTCTACAACTGTGATTTACAATAAGTTCATGCTTAAACTGAGTTAATATAGAGATCTGAAATATGATTATAACTCTAAGTTGTAACTATTAGTATAGTATTAAGATTTGTATTTCTTTTTTTTGTAAAAACTGTCTGCGTACTTTCTAATACTGCCCATGTCACTTATAATTACTGGAAGATCAGGTTAAAATAACACTTCGTAATAAAGGATATAAATATTCATAATTGTTTACTTTGGACCTATAGCATTTACAGTAATAAACACAAAAATTATGTGAAGCTATCATATTAAGTTTACATCTGTACCTTCGATAGAGAAGATTTGGTTCTGCAAATTCTGCCGTATTGCATCAAGAGCACCAAAGTTTGACACTTTAAACACGTTTTCTGGTTTAGATGCAATGGTGTCCAGTTCCTGTTTTGCTCTGTCATTTGTGAATGCATTCCCCACCTAGGGATTTTGAGGACACATGTTAGAGGTGTTGTATTGTACAACAAAATTATATATATATATATATATATATATATATATATATATATATATATATATATATACACATGTAAAATAGTGGATACATTTTACATTAATGACTCAAACCAATTGACAAACTTTCTAACACAATACATGCTTATACAGTATAAATCCAACTTACCCCAACAGCAAATCGAACAATCTTTTTCTCTTCAGCTGAATTTGCTGCACCTGGCAAAGACCTCCCATCATTAGATTCTCCATCTGTAATGACTATTAAAATCTTCTTCACATCTGACCTGGAACCTCCAAATGTCGAGAAGACATTGTTGCTGTCAAATAAAAAATATACGTACATCAATATATATATATTATTATTGTTATTGTTGTTTTTGTTATTTTGTGTTTATTTATTTAAAAAAATGCCAATTTCAAGATAAGGTTTGGGTTAGTGGTATTATTGGTATTATTGGTATTATAGGCAGCATCAAAGGACCTGTGGCTAACTAGATCTAATCCTGCTGTCAGGACCACAAACTGGCCCAGATTATTTTGATTGTTATCAAACTTGGCATAAATGATGAAAATCAATATAAACAAGATATCATAACACTTTTTGAGGATGGTGACAAGCATTAGCATCATGAAGGCACTTACACAACTTCTCGGATGGCTTTAGCTGTGTAAGTCCCTCCAGACAACTGGTTTATACCATTGATTTGAGATTCCCAGTCATCAGCGTTAAAAGTATTAAAGTAATAATGGATGACAACACGCGAGGAGAACTGGGCGATGGCAAACTGGAAAAAAGAAGAAAAAATGTAAATATGTATGGACACAAATGAAAATATGTATGAAATATTGAAAGGGGCAGGATGGGGTGAGGGAGTTACAATCCTACCTTTGTATCCTTTCCCGGGAATGACTTGACAACACTTTTCACAAAATTCTTCATTCTCTCAAAATCAGAATAATCTACGCTGCCTGAGCCATCCAACAGAAATGCAATGTCTGCTATGGTTCGACACTCTGTCAAAAAGGAGAAATACATCTGAATAATTTCCTCTCAAGTTATTTAAAACAATTATGTATTATATAATACATATAATCCTATTTTCAAATTACTACCAATATGCATGTTGGGTTGTGTGTATGAAGTTATAAGAGTGTGCAGTGATGTGAAAATATTACCAGACCTTTTTTATCACTATTTTTGAGGTTATAAAAACATAACATGTGTACCTTCAATAGAAGAAGGCACAGGGAGTCCAACGTGATCAGAAGGGTCTATCTCAAAGCACACACCGCTATACTGGGTGATACTTTTGCAGTCCTTTGGGATGGTTGGACCACATGCCTGAAAAGAGACAAATTCAAGTCCTGATTATGAGATAATTATTTTCCTGTTCCTTAAACTACATTTCAAGCTGAAGATAATTGATTTACTGGTAGAGATCAAAACCTCTGCATTCTTATTATCATTGACCTATAAATATTTGCAGTTTAGCAACTTACCAAAGTTTTTTGTGTGTTGGGATCACTTGTCATTGTCAAACCAAGGGACATGTTGACTGCAAAACTTGGCACTGCATAAAAAAAAATCAGCTATCAGGTTATTATGTTAAAACCATCAAGACACAACTACATTCTCAGTGAGAATGTATAATATAATAAAATATGAGAATGTTTCCATATCTGATTTGATAACTATTAGTAACATTACCAAGTCAATACTGTACAGCAGTGTCTCACAATGCTATGATATACTGTAACCAATTTCCAACAAGATGGAATACAATCTCCATCTTAATAAGTAATTTGTCAATAATTCAGTCCTACATTTTTTTTTTTAAATAACTGTTTTGAGAACAAGTAGAGTAACTTTATTTAAAGTCTTGAAGGATAAGGAAAAAGATAGATGCATCATTATCTGTCTTAAAAATCTCCTGAAACCATGTTTCAGATAGATTAGATGACTAAAGCTACATGATCAATAAAGCATATTGAAATGAGTATTTGCCCACCTTTTACTGGTACTGGAGTGCAGTCTTTGGTGGAACATTTAAATATTTGCCCTCTTTCATTTGGTGAAAGTTGTTCAAGGGGGGCACTGACCAGCAAACTGAGGAAATAAATCCCAACAATCAGGTGAGAGAATTGGCTTATGAGAGAGGTGTGAGCTAGAGGAAAAACCTTATCATAGCAGATCTGAAGCAGCAGTGGTTTCAGTAGATCCATTTCCCCCCACAACGTACTACTTACTCTGACTGTCTTTGCACGATCTGGTATCCAAAACCTGCAGCAGAGTTATTCACGGTCTTCCAAGCCACAGGATCAATATTGAAGCAAAGTGCAGCTTTTAACACTGAAGGATAAAGAAGGTAGAACCACACATGAGTAACATTATTTTTGATCTATTCTCGTGGCACTAACTTTTTGTTTGTAGGAAAAGGAGCCAATCCTGGTCAACATCTGTAAAGTCTTTGTCCATTTCAGCCTATAGGTGTGGTGTGTGAATTGTCTTTTTTTATACTACCATTAGTGAGCGCCTAGTCAGAAATGTTTAAATTCTAAACAGGGTGGCTCTGAACATCTATACATGATCAATACTAAGACTTAAATGTAAAATTCAGTGCACCACTTTACACAAAATCTATTTGTAGTTTTTGTTTAAATGTTAAAAAAGGTTTTTCTTTTGACCTCCTCAGGTTTAAAAGTGGTCCAAGTTAGATAACCTCTTTGACCACCTGACTTAATACTTTCACATTTTTTACGCCTTTAAAAGAGTCAAAAGAGAATGTGTGAATAGATAACCATGTGAAATTTTAACTTCCTTAAATGGATCCGATGAATCTCTTGTGGATTAATATGATTTGAACGTAGCAGTTAATACATTTGAAAATACTGCAAAATCACATTGTCATAGTTTTAATGTCACAGTCTAAAAAAAACATGAAAAACAAACAAACAAAGACAAGCAGTAAATCCATGAAATGAAAAATAATTTCGTCATCCTGAGATGAACACCCTGAGGTTCTGCTTTTTCTACTGTGGCCTTTATGGCTTCAGGAAGACAGTTAAGGAAAATGTTCTTTTGTATATTTTATCTGTTAATGTTAACCTCCTCACAGTAACCCATCACTTCAACTCTGTTGTGTTTTTCAACAGTCTTGATCTAGTGTAATATATATTTATATGAACTCTATATACTATACTATACTCTATATACTGAACTATATATAACTCACCAGTGGCAGATCATTTTATGAAGTGGGTTGCATGAAGTGTGTCACTGCCTTCCTGCTTGATAACTTCTAACATTAAATATAGTGCGCTATAAAAAAACTATTGAGCATTTACATCAGTTTCTATTGTGGTTTCACATGTTGCAAAGACTTTGACTTTCTCCAAATGAGATCATTTTAACTTTTCAGAGCTGAATTCAAACATAATAATAATTTTTAAAATTAATGGATTGTTATAAAATATTTTAGGCTCTTAAAATCTATAACATGGTTGAGGAAGGGCTAGTATTTAGTTTTAGGTGTAATTAGTGCCAACATGAGGCTATTTACGAAGCCCCCAAACTATGAGACCTAGAAGTGAAGAAACAGAAAAATCAATCAATCAATCAATCTTTATTTGTATAGCGCCAAATCACAACAAAGTAATCTCAAGGCACTTTACACATAGAGCAGGTTCTAAACCGTACTCTTCAGGTTTAATTTAAAGAGAACCAACACTCCCACATGAGCAAGCACTTAGCGACAATGGCAAGAAAAAACTCCCTTTTAACAGGAAGAAACCTCAGGCAGAACCAGGCTCAAAGTGGGCGGCCATCTGCCTCGACCGCTTGGGGTAGAGAGGAGAGAGAGCAAGAATAGGAGAGAGGGAGAAGCACATTGAAAATAAACATTTCATTCAAAAACAGATAACAAGAATAGTTATTGTTAATCAGAATACAAATTTAGAGGATTGTGCAGCATTGCTGAGGCTATTTTTAATACTGGGGTTGACTAAGTTGGTCTCATACTGAAGCAAGAAATTATCATTTTAAATGTTTTATTCTATATGTTGGTATTACAGTTATTGATCTGTTATTCTTCATGTTTTTTTTAAATGAAACAAATGATAATTTACACTAATGGATGTTTTAGAAACATCAGGAAATGAAATATGAAAAACAAAATCAGGATGTACAAATTTGGTCTTACCTGACAAAAATACTGTGGTAGAAATAATCCAGTCCATTGTGTCACTCCCATGAAAAACACAAAAACAAATATAACTTATGTAAATCACTTACTTAATTACTTATTCTCCAAGTTGCACAATTATTTCTACTACTGTCCAGGAGGGAGATGTCGAAAGCAAAATGGAGAAATACTTAAGTATCTAAAGCCAAGGCAGCCAGTTTGAGGAAGTGTTTTGTAGGAGGGATTACAATACTGACTAACACCTTCTGTTCACACTGTATGTTGTCACCTCATTCTGACCAAATTCCTTAAATTATTTATTTTTCAAAGACTGAAAGTGTATGTCTTCTAAGAAGCAGAAGCAAATCATTTTCAGTTTACTTTCAGGGCAACAAGATTAAACCTAACCTAAATAAAAAGTATCATTTAAAAAAGATGAACAACAAGATAAGACTTTACCCCTAATCACAGCTCTTGTTGGCATGTGTGGCATCAAAGGATGTTGCATGCCGATGTGAGGTAGTTATATTCAGACTACAAAGGTGTTTTCATCAGACTTGAACATGATTTCATCATTTTTAAACTCAAGCAGGAAGGGTCACAGCGCATTTAGCTGCAGACGCTGCAGAAGAGAAATGCCAACGCAAACAATACAAGTTTCTTGACATATCTAAGTGGTTCCCTTTTCCAGCCGAGGAGAGAGACAGTTTAAATCATAGTTAAGTTGTTTATAAATTATATACAAGTTAATGGAGGAGTAATGAGAAAGGGGTAGGAATTTATAACCATATACTTCTTCCTACTCCTCTTTGAACATTGTTATTTTTGTTTTGTTTGTCTTCTTTATCTGTTTTTTTCATGTTTGAAATATATAAATTAAAAAAATATCCAAATAAAGTCATACTCACTTCAACTTCACCCTGGGCAGATTGACACCACCCACCACTGTTTAGACAGGCCTTTTCTAAAAATAAAAAGTTCCATTTCTCCTTTTTGCTGAACTTCCTCTGCACCCTCATCCCATCTGCGCATCAGAAATGTCTTTTGTGTGCTATATAGATGCAGACACCACAAGCTGGTAGAATTTAACTGGATTGGATACCTGATAGATAACTTTGTATCTATCTATGTGCTGGCAGTTTATTCCTAGTTTTGACATTAATAACATTATGTTCTTTTGAGGTACCTACTGTATGTGCAATGACTCCAAAGTGTTTTTTATGGTACCATTTCCGCTGTCTAAGTAAACATATAGCAGTCTGCCATATGAAGATCGTATTATTCTTTAGTAATTCAATCAAACTTCTTCTGGAAAATAATGTTTTATCGTCTTTTTCTTCTCATCACAACTCAGCACATGGTCTTATTTAGTTCACATCCTGTCTTCAGGAAGTGAACTTTTTCCTGCTACTGCTCACCAGTGACCAAATGTTCTATTGTCACCACCCTTAAAAACCCAAATGATTTCTCTGCACAGGTTTGGTGGCCAAAGGTAGTAATCTGATCCCTCACTTTGTAAACAATTAAAATCACATAACTGATTGTGTTTGTATGATGTTTTTTTGTATTTTTTTAGGTAGTACAAGCAGATTTGGATGGGAGATTTTCTTAGACCAGCAGAATCAGAAGGACTCCAACCCAAATGAAGTGTCCAGAACTGTTACCAGAATCATTTTGCATCCAAACTATGACAGCAACCAGGGGCGATTTTAGACCATTTGATCTCAGCACCCCTTAAAATAAATAAAATATCGGTGTTTCCCATTTTTTATATATATATATAGGGGGGCCGCCACCTGTGTCTCTGTCTCTGATGCACACTGAGGGCTCAGCTTTGCTCCCGCTGAGACAGAGCAGAGGACGAGAGGCTATAACGCTAACCTCTGATATAGTTTGCTGTCATTTCTCGTCGCTGCTCTCCAGTTGTTACTGAACGGGGGGGCAGAGTTGCCCTGCCAGTAAGCGACTACAGGGGTAGTAACAGAGCCGATGTTTCAGTTTCATTGGTGACCGCGTTAAATGGTGACTTGTTGCATGTTCTCTTAAAAGCCTTTATAGTCCGTGAGCCAGAGGGGTTGGTCGTTACCGAAAAAGTGGCAAAGGTTACCATACCTTTTCTGAAAGCCTGGAATCTCAGCTTTTCAATGATGTATGATGGCCATCTGACAAGAGTAGCTGTTTTGAGTTATCACACATAATGTAAACTAAGGTTGAGAAAAATAATGCGTATAAATCAAGCAGAACACTGACAGCTGAAAATCTATATTGGACATATTGGAATATTTTATTTTGTTATGTTTGGTATCATTTTAAAGGGCTTTCATTTAAATCCTTTTGTGAACATTTTGGATAAGTACAGCCAACCCTGGAGCTCTTCAAACTTTTAATCACACACATTTTCCTGCCATTTCCGCCTAAGTCATCTTTTGTCTTTTAATTCTGTGGCACCAGGGAGCATCAGAGAAACAAAATCCAAACAGTGAAATACTGGCATAACCCTAAGGATTCAGAAAATGTATCATTTACCCATATTATCTGATTTGGAGGGGGTGATTTTCAGTGTTATATCAGACATAGCGTTTCAGAAAATAATGCCTATAAATTAAGCAGAACACTGACATATACGGAAGCTTATTGCATTCATTCAATAAAAAAAAATACAGATCCTGTTTTTCTGAGTAATTTTTTCTGTTTTTCTGAGTAATTTTTTTTAAAATCAGTTTTTCTGAGTAATTTTTTCTGTTTTTCTGAGTAATTTTTTTTTAAATCAGTTTTTCTGAGTAATTATTTCTGTTTTTCTGAGTAATTTTTTTGGATCAGTTTTTCTGAGTAATTTTTTTCCTGTTTTTCTGAGTAATTTTTTTTGGATCAGTTTTTCTGAGTAATTATTTCTGTTTTTCTGAGTAATTTTTTTTTCCTGTTTTTCTGAGTAATTTTTTTCCCCCTGTTTTTCTGAGTAATTTTTTCCCCTTGTTTTTCTGAGTAATTTTTCCCCTTGTTTTTCTGAGTAATTTTTTCCCCTGTTTTTTTGAGTAATTTTTTCTCTACTTCGAAATCTCGCGATAACACCTCACTTGCAAGTGACTCCTGCAGCTCCTGCTCCTGCTATGACCCGTCTTCAGCTCTCTACTCCACCGGGGTCAATTAAGGTGAGGCAAGTTACACACAGGGTATGATACACATGATTTCAGTTTAGTTAGCCGCTAACAGTTTTGTTTCCATCATGCCGGACAGTTTCTTTTGTCAAAAGTGAATCGCCTTTCTTCCATTTTATTGGCTTGGCACAAATAAAACGAGCCCACATGCCGTCATAATATTAAGCTATATGCTAATCGTAGCCTATGACTCATAGGCTATGAGCAGTGTTGGGTAGTAACGTGTTATTAGCCTAGTAACGCCGTTACTTTTTTCAGTAACTAATAACGTTTCCGTTACCGAACGCTGCGTTACTCCGTTCTTTTCCGTTCGTTCTGGTGAGGTTTTACAACGGCACACAGTTCCCACCATAGATATATATGGTTCCCACAACATTTGAGCGATCAATAAAGTTTCATTGAATTGAAAGACAGAGCACAACAAAGCACTCGGTGCCCTCTAGCGTCCTACATGTAATCAAACACGCTCCATGAAGAGGACGAGACAGGTCAGAGCACGGCATGACGGCGAGCTAAGCTAACATTAGCTAACGCAGCATCCTAGTCCAAAGCTGTGTGTCAGTTCAGGCTGCAGCTGGGACACAGCTCCAGAGTCACAGCGAGCACACAGCACCCACTCCACCCGAACAGCAGCGGTTAGAGTGCGACAGACGGACTCCAACTATGAAACTGTAAACACAGCTGATCGCTCTGTGTAAACACAGCTGATCGATCGATAAAAATGACCGCTTAAGTGAATTTTTCCGTCATTGAAAACAGGTTCTTGAATGTAACTCGGTCAAGACGTATCCTCAAGATTTTTTTTTGCAGTTCTGCTAGGTCAAGCTGCTGGAGCCAACATGCAATGATGATGGTGACATTTTACAGATAAAAGCAGATGTTTTTTTTCATCAGCATCAGTACAGAACTGAAAGGGTTAGAGGGGAATTCAATCAACCTTTATTTAATGGGAGCATTGGGAAAAACACGTTTTAAAGTAACGAAAAAAGTTACTTTCTTAGTAACGCATTACTTTTTGGTTTAAGTAACTGAGTTACTTTTTTCAGGAGTAACTAGTAACTGTAACTAGTTACTATTTTTCAGTAACTAGCACAACACTGGCTATGAGACATAACATGGGGGTGTGGCACGCTCTACATGTAACGTCAGCCTATGTAACGTTAAACAAACAGAACGTTGCCAGTAACTAAACTGAAATCATGTGTATCATACCCTGTGTGTAACTTGCCTCACCTTAATTGACCCCGGTGGAGTAGAGAGCTGAAGACGGGTCATAGCAGGAGCAGGAGCTGCAGGAGTCACTTGCAAGTGAGGTGTTATCGCGAGATTTCGAAGTAGAGAAAAAATTACTCAAAAAAACAGGGAAAAAAATTACTCAGAAAAACAAGGGGAAAAATTACTCAGAAAAACAAGGGGAAAAAATTACTCAGAAAAACAGGGGGAAAAAAATTACTCAGAAAAACAGGAAAAAAAAAATTACTCAGAAAAACAGAAATAATTACTCAGAAAAACTGATCCAAAAAAAATTACTCAGAAAAACAGGAAAAAAAATACTCTGAAAAACTGATCCAAAAAAATTACTCAGAAAAACTGATCCAAAAAAAATTACTCAGAAAAACAGGAAAAAAATTACTCAGAAAAACTGATCCAAAAAAATTACTCAGAAAAACTGAAATAATTACTCAGAAAAACTGATTTTAAAAAAAATTACTCAGAAAAACAGAAAAAATTACTCAGAAAAACTGATTTTAAAAAAATTACTCAGAAAAACAGAAAAAATTACTCAGAAAAACAGGATCTGTATTTTTTTTTATTGAATGAATGCAATAAGCTTCCGTAGACATTGATGAAAATCTAAAAAACGGTATAACAAATAACAAATGAGACATGGATTCCTATGTTTTAAGGTGTGGTAAACCCAATTATGACATTGCCATTACTGTAAAAGGTCAAGGTCATGACTTTTAGGCATGGTCAATGACATTTTATGACATTTTCGTACAGATTGCATCATTCAAGGCCACGACACTAATCAAACTCCTCGTCGGAATCCTCATCAGAGGAATAGGATTGTTTCTCATCAGCAAAGTCATCCTTCTGGTTTTTGCACTGTCTTGCATGGCATAGGTCAGTGCAGGCCAAGTTGTTGGCAACACACTGACATGATGGAGTGACACAGTCCCTCTTGCATGAGCAGGACAGAAACTCAAGTACTGCTTGTGGACCAATGGAGACATTGAACCAGTCTATGGAGAGCTGCAAGTCACCATCTTGGTCCACTCTAGACCACCCATGCTCAACTGGGGAAGGAACTTCAGGGTTGTTCTCGAGGCATCTTCTCCAGATAGCACCTTGATAGTTAGCTCTGAGACAGTGCTTCCTGAGAGAATCTGAGCATGGAGGTAACTGCCAGGATTCTACGCCTTTCTTTGCACAAAAAAGTGCATACCTCATTTCATTGATGTTGGTGATTCTGGACTTGGAGCTGTACATTTGACATGTGAACTCCTGTAAGACTGCATACAACTCAGGTGTCATTCTCCAGTCTGCCCCAACCTCCTGAAAGGTCTCACAGAAGTTTTCATTCTTCTGAAGAAGTTTTAGGGCTGACACTTTACCACGACCTGCAAATGCACTTACAGTGTCGCAGCCTGTGTATGCGTGTAAACCAGGCAAAGCCTGACACAACTGTGAACCCAGACCACGAGCGAGTTGTGAGATGTTTACGTAACTGGTGCGATTCTTTGTCCCTGACTTCAGGAACAGGTCACGTGTGAGTGCATCACTGGTAGCCAGGCTTATCACCAAGACATCAGTGTCATCAGACACAAGGATGACAGATTTGTGACCAGTCCTTGAAGCATGGCAAGCATGGAGTAGCATACGGTTGTCAGCCTCTTCCTGAGTGGACGACAGGTCTGCTACCTTGTGCACTCCCTGTTGGGTCAGCTTGTAACACTGATCTTTGGTTGTAGTGTACAGAACCTTTTCACAGAGTCTTGTTCTAGACTGTTCTTTGCCCCACTCTTTGAGCAAGAAGGTAGCAAGATTTGTTTTGTTGTTGTTGCTTTGTAGGAACTTCTTCCATTGCTGAACTCTGTGCCCTGCAGTGATCTGTCTGACCTCTGTGCCTGAGTCTGCACCTCTGGCCACTCTCTCCATGTGTTTGTTAGAAGCCTCATTATATACATCAAAAACAATGTCAACACGGGTGCTGTGACTTGCTTCAGCTAGCACAGTGGACAAGACATAGTCTGCAATATCAGCAAATGTCTTTGCCATCACCGTTCAGCTTCTGAACAAGTGCCATGCCATCTATTACGCAGCTGGAATTTAATGGCAATGATTCAGCAACACATGGGAACTTGAGCAGTTGCTTGGCAAGTGAGGATATGCAAGTCTTCCTCACATTGCCGTCTGGTGAAGCAAGAGCCCACGGAAGTGGTCCAAGGGGATGAGATAACACCTCCTTCAGGTTGAGCTGTCTACTCTGTGCAATCAGTACCATGTGGGCAAATATTCGATTATCAGCTTTGAGGATAACTTCTTTATTCCCAGTTTTGCATGTCTTTGCCTTTCCCTGCATTGAGGAGAATGTTTTCAGTTTCTTCTTGGAGAGTGGTGCATGGAACTGCTTTGCAGGAGGATTACTCTCAACACGCTCAGCAGAGAAGGTTCTGTAGGCATTCTCGCCAATGGTGTGTGCATTCAGAAGGTCTTCAGCAACATCTGCTGGTGCTGTACTTCCAGTAGACAGAGAAACAAGGGACTCACCACCTGCAAATGGATTTATCCAACTAGAATCCAACAGATCCACAGTGCTTGTAATGTGTTCTTCATCTTTGGCAATTCTGCTTTGCCCAAGGTCCTTGTGAGAACAGTCACTTTGTTGGATTCCCAGGGAGCTTTTCAATATAGACAGGTAAGTGCTTTTGTACTCAGCAGTAAGGTAATATCTTGAGACAGCTGCTGGCTTCAAGCTGAACCCTTTTGTGCCTCCAGCTGTCTGAGTGTCCCGATTGACAGTTTCCTCTAGGGTCTGGTCAATCGGAACCCTGCCAAATGTGTTTGTTGCACTCAGCTGGGCCGAAAAGCCACCTTCACAGAGAAACATGTACAGACCTGGTTTCTCATGTTCAATGTGGCTCATCTCTGAGTAGTAAGCAGTGAGTGACCTTGCGTAATTCAGATTATCATAGGCAAAGGTCCAGGGGATGATTGATCGAATGCTAGCCATGTGCAATGCCCAGTTTCCTTCACGTGATGCCCTCACAAGGTTTAGTACAACCTCCACCATGTCAATATATGACATCCAGAAGCGGGCCAGTGGACCTTGCTGAGACCTGAGATGCTGCAGGAATTCACAGAAGTACTGATGGACCTTTCTGAAGACTGTACGGTCAAGCGATTCTTCTACAGTGGTTGATGATATACCCTCAGAAAAGACACTCAAGACTAGGGGCAGGATATCTAGGAGATCGTGGGCATCAGGATGGTTCTCTGTGAGCCACTGGGGAAACTGATTCCAGACTAGCCTCAGGAGGGCTTCATACATGGTTTTGTGGAATCTCAGAGATCTATTGTACTTATGACCATCCAAAACATCACTGACAGATCCCTCAGCCACAGCTCCAGATTCAATGCATATGTCCCTTAGGCCTGCAGCCTGGAAGCGCTTCCCAATCACACCCAAGAACATACAGAAAGACTCCAAGTCTCGGGGCACAATGTTGGGAAACCTGTCTCCATGTGCCCACAGAATTTCTGTAACTTTACAGTAGAGAGCCTGATCAAAGGCAACTGACATGTTGCTGATGTGTAAGGAAGTCATGATGTTTTTACTTTGAAGGAGAATCTCATGAACAGTTGCCATCTGGGTGGCCGGGGCATTGATGGTTGGCAGATAGCTGACAACACTGGGAATAACATCAACAGAGTTTGATGCTAAGATGTTGTAACCTGTCCAGCTTGGGACACTTTGATGTGTGGCAGTGCAGTCTGCATACCAACCATAAGAAGTTCTTCTTCAAAGCATCAGCACAGATATCTGTCTTGACCTCAACATAGGATCTAGTTGGAGGACCACACCTAGTTCCCACAGCATACACTGGCAGAGCTGGCAAAGACACAGAGACAGTTCTCTGTTTGCTCTTGGGCACATCACAAGCTGGTCTAGGCAGTTCAGGACCGAACATCCGAGGCTGCACTGCTATACCATTGACCCTATGGGATGTTCCACGGCCTGTCAGTGTCTCTTCCAGCCTGTCAATATTGTCCCAGACTAGAACCGTGGGCACATATGGCTTCACTTGGTCTGGAGTAACCCCACCATCCTGTCCTAGCTTGTGCAAGCATAATGAGGTGTCAATTTCCTCTAGCATACTGTAGGATACACAATGACCAAATCTATTTAATATTCTGATGAGATTGATATTACCAGTAAGCGACTTCACAGCAAAAGCCAAAAGGATGTGCTTGGAAGTGCTGACTTTGCCATGAGATATGGCATATACTAGATCCATGCCAAATGAGTATCTTAGTCGTTGTTCCTTCTCACCAGTGCCTGGTAAGAGACAAGAGAGCAATGACTTCACGGAAGAAGGCACAGAGGAATAGGAGTCCAACTCTGTTGGTAGAGGTGGCCATGGCTGGTCCTGATTGAGATGCTTCACATCTCGATGGATTTGTTTTCCAACAACCTGGCATGAAGCTTCAATGCCAACGGTTGGTTTTTCAAGATTGGATATCCTCTTCCTAAGAGACATATTCTCTTTGACCAGCATTTCACGAGTGAGACTATCAGGGTATATCAGGACTTTCCCATCATTATCAGAAACTGTATGTATGGTAGTGCCAAATTCGTTTGCCAGATTTCTACTGATGTGTGTTTTGGTATGTGTTTGATTTCAGTCACACTATCATTTGTTCTCATAAATAGGATTAGCTTATCTAACAGATCTGATTTAAACCGCAATGATAACTTTTAAGGTGGCCTCATCCAATATATTAATGTCAAGTTTGAACATTTCTCCAAATTAGTGCCTATTTTAGTAAATGAAGCCTCATTTGTATATTTAGCCATTACTTTTGAGAAAACCTGCAATACAAGCAATATTTGTCTTAATGTATGTGTTAACTGGGAAAGTTTTGTGGTGATGTATAAAAGTTTTCTTATTTACCTGTATTTTCTCGCCCGAGAACAAGGCATTCATTTTTTAATGTAAATTCCATGAACGTGGGGACCTGATATAAATTATATTTGGTGGATATGTATTAAGGACCCTTTGAACTATCTAAAAATGCTTAAAATGCTGAATAACAACTTTTTCTAAAAAATATTTACCTCATACTTCAACAAATTAGCCTAGGGGTAATAGTACACTACATGTTTCTGTCTTTGAAAACGCCATGTCTGATATAACACTGAAAATCACCCCCTCCAAATCAGATAATATGGGTAAATGATGGTAAATTTTCTGAATCCTTAGGGTTATGCCAGTATTGCACTGTTTGGATTTTGTTTCTCTGATGCTCCCTGGTGCCACAGAATTAAAAGACAAAAGATGACTTAGGCGGAAATGGCAGGAAAATGTGTGTGATTAAAAGTTTGAAGAGCTCCAGGGTTGGCTGTACTTATCCAAAATGTTCACAAAAGGATTTAAATGAAAGCCCTTTAAAATGATACCAAACATAACAAAATAAAATATTCCAATATGTCCAATATAGATTTTCAGCTGTCAGTGTTCTGCTTGATTTATACGCATTATTTTTCTCAACCTTAGTTTACATTATGTGTGATAACTCAAAACAGCTACTCTTGTCAGATGGCCATCATGCATCATTGAAAAGCTGAGATTCCAGGCTTTCAGAAAAGGTATGGTAGCCTTTGCCACTTTTTCGGTAACGGTTTCCATATTTTGAGGCCCTGGCTCACGGACTATTAGTTACAGGGGTCTCAAGTCTCACGCAATGACCGTGAGACTCACACATTTAAGCCAGTTCTCACGGTCTCACGCCACATCATATGGCATTTCTCACGCTGAAATGCACCACACAGAAGTACGTGGGGAGTGAGACCTCTGCACTGACTTCATACAATCCTGAGTTAGCCTATGAACAGTCGTGTGGTAGGTGACCGTGCTGTTGTGTCACACTCTGCGCTCCTCATTACCCGCTGCTCTTGTACATTTCCATTCACCCCACCTCTGTTCCACTCTGCCAGTCAGCCACACCCACCTCATCAGCCAACTCTGTTCACCTGGGCTCTCAGCAACAACTCATCTGCAATCAAGCCACCGTAGATGCTTCTCCTGCCTGTTCATTCAATGTCAGATTGTTCTTCGCTCAAGATGCAAGACTCTCGAGTACTCACCATTGGTTTGACTTCCCAATTATAACTCTGTTCTGCTCTTACGTTCCTGCCTCATCTCTGCCTGGGTAAACGCCTCAGCCTTTTGTCCTTGACCATGAGTTCAGCATCTGCACTTACTGGTTTCTGTCTGTGTGTTCCTGCATTGATTATGCAGTATTGAGTTTCCCTGCCAACATTCCTGTAGGTTACTCAACATCAAACTCCTGCTGTATTGTCGCCTCTGTCATTGTGGATGCAATGAAGATACCAACTATTCCTGTGGTGTTTTGTGCTGCAACTGGGTTGTACCCCCACCAGTTACAGTTTTGAACCTGAGGGGATGTGATCTTGGATGGTTAGCCTCCACAAACATGAGATTATACACTTGTGGGGGAACCCTGATTGCTGACAGCTTTGTCCTCACCTCTGCCCAATGTCCCGAGTTAGTATACAGGCCCTTATTATTCTCCATTGATGTAAGACATTAAGAAAAGTGTTTATTTCTAAGTTTTCCATTTATGTTCCCTACAGCCCCAATCCAAATGTGAGGGAGTTGAGTGTGTTTTTTGGATCAGCGATGTATGAGTGACTCAGAAGAATTTGAGATGTCTTCAGTTGTTGTGAAAATTACAGTGACGAACATGACCTGGGGGGTATTCCAGAAAGGAGGTTCAACAAACTGAGTCTAACCCTGAACTCTGAGATGACTTACTCTGAAATTGAATAATCTGAGTATCCGGTTCCAGAACAGCTAATCTGGATTAGTTCAATCAACTCTGATTATGTTCACCTTGAGTTAAGAGTGTTTGCGACCACTATAAAAAGCCATCACCAATGGAGCCCCGATACCTTGATTCACCATGGCAACTACTGAGAAAAAAAGATAGTTATGTCGCCTCACTGGAACTGGAGGTCCCCCTGCAGGCCTGTGGTGAATATGACCATATATTTCACAAAAGTAACACTGCTGCAGACGCTAAGCAGAGACAAGCGGCATGGGAAAAAATTGCTGCCCGAGTCAGTGCTTAAGTTTGAATGCACTTCTCCATTGACTTAACATACCTCACTTAAAATTGTAGCATACAGGTGAAAAAGTGTAACGTAGTTTGAAAGCAGTGAAAAATGAAATACAAAAACATAATACAGAAAAGTAAGGAACATTTTGTACCTCACTTTGATTTTATTCATAGTTGACGTAGGCTATTAAACATGTTATTTCAACATATAATTTAAGCTCCCAACAGAAAGCTGTTTTAACACACGTCCTCTCGTCTAATATCCTGTTTAGTAGATTAACATTTTACAAAATTTTAACAATTTTACTTTTATTATACATATTGGAGGCGTGGATTTTAAGACTAAAATGTAACGATGTGTACATGAATACTGTATAAAATACTTCCGAAAAATAAGATGAACAAGAATGTTCTGCCCTGAATATGTTTTATATGTTAAAAGACACTTAAATTGACTGTTGAAACGTTTTATTGTTGCAAAGGTATTGTGGAGCTTTTATTTTGAAAGCAACCTAGTTACAGGAAGCAGGAAGTAACAGTGTAAACAGTGAGAAGAAATGATGGCATGTTTGTACCATCTCATGGCTGTTAATCCTTGAGTAATCCTTTGTGTGTATCCCTCAGAAAGCAATGACTGTAAGTGTTATACATTCTTTACATGTTAAACAATTTATATTGATTTATATTGACGAGTTTACTGATATGTTTTTTCTAAGTTTGTAAGAAAGTAGCAGTGTAATGTGTTGGAGCCTGTAAGACAACTGTACCATCATATACTTACCTGTTATTTCATAGCAGTCCATCAAAGCATTTTTTGTATCTTTCTTTTCTAGTTTCACTCCGATTCAATGCTGTCATCCTGACTTACCTGCTGTTTAAGAAGTCAATAAAGGAGCAAGCACGCTCACTTCCTGGCTCTTGAAAAGGAGTTTGGCTGGCTGTTTATCTATGTCAACACTTTAGAAGTAAAACACATAGAGAGAACAGTACAAAGAAGGCAGAAGACAAAACGGGTGGAGGGTGACCACCTCCGACAGAGGCTGAGGAGCTGGCCCTGAGTATAAATTCTGCCTTGATATCTATCGGATTGCGAAGAAATAGACAACCCATGTCTGGCAGCTTGCTTCAGGTTGGAGGAGACCGATAGAAACTCAGGGTTTCTTAAAGAAAACTTGCCAGCGAACAGGTTATGTTCACAGAGTCGGTTACCATGGTGACTGACTCAGAGTTCAGTTACCTCTTTCTGGAACGGATAACAGTTTCCCTCATCTCAGGGTTAATTTATGGGGCTTTTCCACTATACAGTTCTAGCACTACTCGACTCAGTTTTTTTTTAGTTTCCATTAGGGATAGTACCTGGTACCTGGTACTTTTTTAGTACCTGCTCTGCCGAGGATTCAAGTGAGCCGAGCCGATACTAAATGTGACGTCAACAGACTGCCGGCCACTGAGTGTCGTCACTGGAAGAGTCTTGAGCCACCAGACACAAGAATCAAACCCGCCATTTTTAAATACTGGCAACAGCGTTACAGTGATTTGGCTCGATTTTCTTGCTTTGGTGGTGACAAAAAACCACATACACATACAAGTACACCATGTCCTCCATTGTTTGTGTTTGTGTCGCATATAAAACAAAGTCACGGCAGTTTCACGCAGCCGTGCTATGACGACCCCGCCCACGTTGAGTAGGTACTATAGTAATGGAAAAGGTCGTTTCAGGTACCAAGTTGAGTTGAGCCGGGTAGTGCTAGAACTGTATAATGGAAAAGCGCCGTTACTCAGTTTTCCACATAACCCGCTTTCTGGAATACCCCCCAGTTCCAATATTGAGCTGCTGCAGCTAGCTAAAACCGTTAAAGTGATTATATCCAGCCTGTGTGTGGACATTAGCAACGCCAGATCTTTCCTTCTTGGAAGTCAGTGCTGGGTGGCAGGCTGGGGTAAGGGAAGCAAAAGCACAGGTAAGGTTAACATTGTTTGCATGTACAAGTATTATTTTAAGTAGATCTTTGAGAGCTACTTTGTAGTTTGTTGACTGTTTGTATTGACAGGAGTAAATGTTTTGAGGGTTTTTTTAGGCACTTTTAGAGCTGGCACAAGTCTTCTAGACCTTGAAACTCTAAATAAATTGTGACTGAGCACATTTGCACTTTTTCTATGGAGATCATGCAGTTAAAATAATGTACACTAGTTTCTAAACTGGCAGAACTTAACAGATGTTGGTGTTATCATATTTGGATGATCATTGAATCGTGTTTTTATCTGTTTATACATTTACAGGAGGATCAGGGTGGCCCTCTGCCATGCAAGTCAGGTTCATCTTGGTTCCAGGTGGCCGTTGTATCTACTGGTGGAAGCAAATCTCTCCATGCAGACATTCAGATCTTTGCCAAAACTTCAAGATTTGGGTCATTCTTAAAGGAGACAGTGGGCTACATGTATGGCCATCTCCTGCTGCCACAGGAGCAGCAGATTTCTCTGTGTCCTCGTTCCTGTCCTTCTTTGTCCCCATTACATCCATGTTCCTGTTTTAAGCTTTTAAGTCTGTTGTCAGGGGGACTAGAAAGAAGTAGTTAATTCTTGCACTTAAAAGTCAACTGACCGCTCTCAATTAGCCTAATTTATATTCTGTAAATGCTCTTACAGTAACTCAGGTCAAGCAGAAGAAAATGTTGCATTATAAGGCACTTCCAAAAGGCTTATCATTTTTATAACAATGAAAGATTTTCTGTAATATCATGGACTATTTTAAAATCCAATGTCTGTTTCTAAATGTTTCACTGAATCTGGCTAAATGAAGGTCAACCTTTGTTAATTATTCTCTACTCATTTATACGTCCATTGTCTTTCTACTTAAAAATGTCATGATGAACTTTGTATGAGGTTACTTTTCAAGAAATCTGTCATTTTAATCACATATGAAATAAACATTCATGAAGCATCAGCTCAGGTCTTTTTACATACAGTACACTCAGAATACAATGTTTTCATATTTTAAATGCATTTAAAAACAAGGCAGCTCACATTGTCAAAAGTATCAATGACATGTCTATCTCAAGCAAGTAAGGTGCTTGCTCTGAAGCATTCCACCTTGTATTTCAGCAGTTTTACAGTACATCATGTGATGAAAATCAGACTACAGAGGATTTTACTATATTGAATAATTTTTCACTTAAAACAAAATGTACAAGTTAAACACACAGTCTGCAACGATGTAAGCACAAATGTTTGATGATCAACAGCAAGCTATTCAGTTCAAAATGTGGATTAGAAAAATATTTTTTTAATTTTTGAAGCTCTAAAATTCTTGCCACTCGATGCATGGATCACAAGGGATCTCTCTCTCTCTCTCAGGATAATGAAATGAAAGTGGTGGCACCAATATATTTTCCATCCAAATGTGTCTTCATGACAGCAAAAAAAATTTATATTAAGAAATGACCAACTTATTTTACAGATGAACTAATCCGATGTTTTATTCTGGTGCAGGTTCGCCTCCCTCAGCCCCCTCACCAGCTTCTTGTCCCTCATTCATCATGTTCTTGTATTTACTGTTAAAAAATCCAGCCTGAGAGTACAAAACAAAGGAAGTTATAAAAAATAACCACTGCATTAGAAACGCACACACAAAAAGAACCACACCAAATGAGAGAAAAATGAAAATGTAGAGATGCACGTATTTTGTGATAAATGGTGTCCATTACCAGACCTCAAATTGTCTTATTGCTTCCGAAATGATGTGTTATAAACTGAAACAGTGCATTACTGTATCTCACCTTACTCAGGCCAGCAGTGAGTAGAATGAGTAGAGCCAACCCTCCCAGGGATCCTCCGACTATCTCTTTGGTAAAGTCTGGTTCAGGATACACTTCTACCTGTGTCACAATCTGAGATGTGAAGACTTTGGATGAGATCTACATTCAAATTCTTTTCAAACACAGATAAACAAATCCAATGTGTAATTACCTTGTGAACTGGGGGGTTGTTATTTGACCCTGGTAAAAAGAAAATATACTGGTTTCTGTCAAAGTCCAGAGTGGCCGTACTAGTCAAGAGGAATCTGGCAGACTCAAGTCCAATCTGAATGAGAAACACAGTCCAGTATCCATTTAATTTGATCTTTCAGGTTGTTCATTTTTATTAAAAAATAATTATTTTTAATACACACACATACACATTAATTACCTGCTCTATCCATCCTGAGCTAAGGTTGCCAGAGATTGTGTATGTTTTATGCTCCAGGCTTCCCATGAATCGATTGCACTTGAACACTCTGCACCAGGCTACAGAGCAGTCCTGTGGGTGATTAAAAGAGGACCTGAATTCATTGCTGGAAACACAGAAAACTTGATGGCAATGCAATGAAACACCACACACTTCTAAATATATTAGACTAAATTCCACCATGTACAGGTGGCTACTTACCACTGACTTATTTTTTTGTATCTCAGCAACAAAATTTGTGACAGTAGGTTTTTCATCTTTGTCTATTTGGCAGTCTGGAATCTGAAATAGAGCCAATTCATGTCAATTTAACAGAGAACATATCCATCCACAAGGCTTTAGTTTCATAAAAAACAACTACATTTGAGACATGTGGGGTTTCAGTTACAATGAGCTCCCGCATATGTTACCTGCAAGCTGTTGGAATTCACCCAAATGTCTTTATCACCGAGCTTTACTGGCACCCTGATCACCATAGTTAAATTCAGCACTCTGTTCTCATTTGCAAGCTAGTGGGGGAGAAAAAAAACTGAGCATTGAAGTCAAGTCTGAATCATGTTTATGAACTTTAAAATATACATATTGATATTATGATATAGTATTTTACCACAATTGGTTGTTGGACTGGTTTCTGCAAATCATTCTTTCCATGACTGAAGTTGGTGTAGCTGAGGGAACTGAACAGAAACATTGAATGTTTCATAGATATTAGACATTACAATGTCACCTTAAATTATTTTAAAAATCTTTATAAACTGTTAAATCACATAAAACATAAACACCTTTCAATTGTAGCATAAATGCTGTACTTCACATTAATCGTATTGTTTTTGTAAAGTTCGCTTCCACTGGCGTGTTGATTCCCACTGAAAGAGAGGTGAAATTAATTGTACACATGAATAATGATAATGATAATAATCACATCCACATATATCTAAAGGTACTTAAAGGCTGGCAGATGAACAGAACAGTACCTGGTGGCATTTGCAGTGATAATTAACGTCCTGTCAAGTTTATAAGTGGTGTCGATCCCATAGGACACAATGAAGAGAACCTGAAATGAAATGAATGAGAGAGATCGGATTGCCTCCTCTCTTGGCTCGGCTGCAGTGAGATGAGATGCTTTAGTACACACTACAAACCTTAGCGTTGCTCTTGAAAATAGGCTTGTCAATAGTGCAGTCTGTTCTTCCCTGAGATAAGCCAGCTCCACTGTCCAAGGAGTTGCACTCAATTCTTCCCTTTATTAAGAAATAAAGAAATAAAACAAAAGCAAACATTATCCAGAATCACTGCACAGCTCCAGTAAGCAGCTGACCACAGTTGAATTGAAACAGACTTGATCCTAACCTTCAGTGATGTAAACTTCCTGTAGGAAAGCCCAGGTGGGTAAGTGAGAATGACACGGCTGTTGTAGGAGTTTTCATGACTGTTTTCCACTGAAACGGTGACATCCAGCAGTTCATCAATGCCTACTTTAACCTCAGAGGATCTGATAGATTATGATAAAATAGAAAAAGTGAATGCACAAAGATCATCAGGGTGCATGTATCTTTTGTGGAATACACAAATACTACAGTAGATCTACACATCCAAGTCAAGCTTAACATTTGAAATTCAGCCTCACCCGGTGAAGTTGAAATCCACTTTCAGCTCATCTACACACTCGTTGTCAGTGCCACAGTTGATCTCAAACACCAACTGTGGAAGACAGCATGAAGTAAGCTATGTTTGTTCACAAAGTGTAAGAGCAAACAGCCGAGACAGACATGACAAAGAAATGGAATTACAACTGAACCTTATTTAGAAAGCATGACGATTTCTCAACATTTCATAGCACAGCAGAGCTCTACTCATAGTAGGTAATGGTAGATTATGTAGTGATATCTGTCATGACCTGGCAACTTTGAAATTATTCACAAAAATAAGTGTCAACAGGTGACAAACACTAATCAGAGGGAAAGTTCAGAAAGTTTGATCGAACCAAGTTTACTCATCCACTGATTCAGACCAGAGCAAACGATCTATAGTTTTTTAAAAAGCCCTCGGTGTGATTTAAAACCAACCAATAAATGAAGGTATCTTTAAAGATTACTCACAGGATGAAATTTTGTTGTCTGAGCCTGCTGGGCTAGACTTGGTCTGAGACCTGTGCTAGAAGGCAAACCGTCAAAGATGAATCGGAGCTCATTGTTAACTGGATTCAGAGAATCGTCTGGACAGGCCTGTGAGAGAAGGGCACTATTGTTAAAATCAAGGTAGTGAGGGTTGGTTGTAGTGCTGATGTTATAAGGTTTTCTAACAACTCACCTGAATGAGGAATTTCACATTGTTGCATTTTTGCTCAAAGGTAAGAGTTAATGATCCGGTCTGCTCTCGTTGTTTGTCCCTGATGTAAGCTCGGTTATTTGGGACCTTGCGTTGGGCATCCAGTGTGAAAGTGTAATTAATAATTGCACTAGCTGGAACAGATTAGAGTTGCATTTAAAGGTTACTCATGTGTACACATACAAGTATCTAAATGGATAGACAGTGGGTCTGTGGTTTAGAAACAATGAAGAGAATCAGGGACCTGTATTGACGACAGAGTGTCTGGTCATGGTAAAGCAGATTTTAGCTGTGTTATCCAGTGGTGTTGAGCAGTTTTGGGTTTGGATTTGGTTTGGGTTGAATGTGACTGAAGCTTTCACCATTACTATGGGCCTTGACCTGGATATTGACATAGTAAGAAAATACATATTAAAATTGTAAAGGAGAACACCAAAATAACAACTGTCATATCTAATATTAGCTGCATAATACAATCCATTATTGGATATAACATATTTGTCCTAAATCTGTAACTACAGAATTGTGTTACTACGAAGGCTGGAAACTTCATAGTAATACACTTTGTGGTTGTGGGATTATTTTGACACAAATTAACACAAATGGTAGAATTACAGGTGAGACTAATAATGTGTGAGAGGAGCGTCTTACCTGAGTAAGACAACTGTTCCCTTTGAACCCACCGCTAAATCAGGCAGACTGTCATTACTACGGTCAAAAGAAGACTGACTGATCGACATCCCGAAGAACTTCAGTCCTTGCCGGACCTCAGAGGAAGCAATTCTCTATGTAAATGACAATATTTGAATTAATCAAAGATAAATTTGGTCTAGATTGTATATTAAATACATAAAGCCATATGTATCATTTAAATGTCCTCGTTGCTTCTTTGCTCTCACTCACCTGTGAATAAGCAGGACTAATCCTTCCTCCTCCTCCTTCACCATGGAAGATGTAGATGCTACCTTGTCCATCATTCTCCAAAGGTGCCCCAACTGCCAAATCATTGAAACCATCTTGGTTAAGGTCAGGGAGTACAGCAAGAGAAGACCCAAACCTTCCCTGGTCAGATGCATCCCCTCTCAGTACTAATGGAGAATCGAAGTGACACTCAATTTTCTGGTGGAAATATAAAGGTGAGAGTCAATGTTTGAATTCTCATTTTAAAATATCAATGGATTCTGTATTTTTTTTAAAGAGATTTACCAAACTTGACAGGCTGCAAACATAAACTCTTCCCTCTCTATCACTGTCCATGTACATAGGGGCAGATATGAGGACTAGGTCAGTGTAGCTGTTACGATCCACATCCATGGCGCAAAGCACTGCACCAAAATATTCACCAATCTTAAACTGTGTAAGCAACAAAAAAGAATGAGCAAAATAAGAAACCAACAACCTTCAATTTAAGATTAAAAAGTGATTCTTTACATTGTCTTTCATCAATCATCTTAATTGTGACTACACACCTGCCAATTAAAGGGATCAATTGTTTGACTGCTACGCCTTTTGAAAACTGACATCACAATTCCTCTGTGTCGATATCTTGGAGCACCGAGAATAGTCAGTGGGCCATCCAACGTGTTGGCAACTGCCATGGAGTAACCTAGAATTAAAGAGTCAAGCCTATTAGTTACAGTATAGAAAGGTTTGCCCAACAAATTTTTTTCAATTGTTAATTAACATAACATTATCACCAACTTCACTGGGAACAATCTTTAAAATGACACATTTCATTACGCTATTAATTACAAATAAGCATAATTTATTCTTTGTTTGATTAAACAGATATAAAATCTCACTTTGGCTCACCCTCTTCTAGTTCATAATATTATTTATCTTCTTACCTATTTAACTCTGGGGACCATGAGGAACCTTTTCTTTGGTCTTTCCCAAAGACATTTGTAAAACCATAACAATTTCTATACAAGCTGCGTCTCCACTATTTGTTGACATCTTAGTGGCTTCAGCACAACTTGTTATCATGTAAGATCCATCAACATGCTCACTGTTGGGTGTGGTATTTTTTTCTTGATTTTCCTTTAAATGTAATTTTGGTGCCTGATGTCTTTCCTTTATTTAGAAGGTATTAAACTGTATGATCTTATTTAGCAAAATAAAAAAAACAAAAACAAAAACAGTATTTTGGTATTTCATGTGATATCAAATATGTTGCCATTACATTTTTACAACTTATTCCTCATTTGGATGTTTTCTGTTCTTTTCCAAACTCTTATGTTTGGGATGGAAAATAGATCACAGAGGAGCATTGCATGTACAACATTGTATGTACTATATGTACTATAATATCCTTACCCAGATAACTGTCAGCCTGTATGTCCAAAGGCTGATAGGAGTTCAACATCTGGCCTTTGTATTCCTGGAAGCCTCCCCTCCACTGGTTGGCACCAACAATAGCCATCTGAATCCCCTGTGTAGAATCCTAAATGCAATTTATTTATGTCTGATTAATATGCAATAATTTTAGTTCATATGTAAAACAGAAGATTTAGAAAAGAAATTGAAAGGAACATTTACGAGTTGATGTATTTGTATTTCATATTTGTATTAATGTAAAAGGTTAATTGTTTGATTCTTTGTGCTTAACATGCAGAACATTTCATTCATATTATATTTGTAACATTTGTTTAAAGATAATTATTAACATTGCTTTCTAGTACATGTGCACCTTTAGGGAGGTTCAGGGGAGGAGGGGGTGATTACTAAGTGGATAGCCAGGCATGTGGAGATTGGAGCTACACAGTTTTTTGACCTCTCTCCTTTTCTCACTTCACTTTTCTAACTTTTCCCCAAAGTAAACCATTTAAATTAATCAAGTGGCCCTTTGGATTTTTTTAATGTGGATTCAGAAGGGGAATCGTTAGAGCATCAAGCTAAGGCTTCATATTTTGAAAACCTATACTGGATTGGACAGAAATGTGTAGAAACTGTGTTTGCCATAAAACATCAGCCAAACAAAAGGCTAAATGCATCATAAATTCATCATCTGGACTTTATCTTTATGCTGGACCAGACTTTAGCTGTATGTTTTTCAGCCAGATGGGGTGACACATGTGATGTGTGGGTGTCTGTCTGTGTGTGTGTGTGTGTGTGTGTGTGTGTGTGTGTGTGTGTGTGTGTGTGTGCGTGCGTGCGTGCGTGCGTGCGTGCGTGCGTGCGTGCGTGCGTGCGTGCGTGTGTGTGTGTGTGTGTGTGTGTGTGTGTGTGTGTCTGTGTTTCTATGACTATACTGTCCAGTAAATGTCTGTTTTTAATTACCGGAGGCACGTAAGCTGCACTGAATCCCCTTTGAGCCATTTCCATTTTCAGTGACTCTCCACCAGTTTGAGATCCTGTAACAGCAACATAAATGAGTGTCAAAGTCTCTACAACTGTGATTTACAATAAGTTCATGCTTAAACTGAGTTAGTATAGAGATCTGAAAAACGATTATAGCTCTGAGTTATAATTATTAGTATTTTCCAATATTTTTCCTTTCTTTCTTCTTTAAAAAAAAAAAGGTAAGTCAGTGTATTTTCTAATACTTCCCATGTCACTTATAATTACTGGAAGTTCAGTTTAAAATAAGACTTCGTAATTAAAGATATTAATTTTCATAATTGTTTACTTTGGAACTATAACATTAACAGTAATAAACTGTTGACTTTCTAATCTAATCTAAACACAAAAATTATGTGTGAAGCTATCATATTAAGTTTACATCTGTACCTTCGATAGAGAAGATTTGGTTCTGCAAATTCTGCCGTATTGCATCAAGAGCACCAAAGTTTGACACTTGAAACACTTTGTCTCGTGAAGATGCAATGGTGTACAGTTCCTGTTTTGCGCTGTCATATGAGAATGCATTCCCCACCTAGGGATTTTGAGGACACATGTTAGAGGTGTTGTATTGTACAACAAAATTGATTCATATATATATATATATATATACACATGTAAAATACTGGCTTAATTTTACATTAATGACTCAAAGCAATTGACAAACGTTCTAACACAATACATGCTTATACCGTATACATGCAACTTACCCCAATAGCAAATCGAACAATCTTTTTATTTTCAGCTAAATTTGCTGCACCTTGCAAATCAGCCCTATCTTGAGATTGTCCATCTGTAATGACTATTAAAATCTTCTTCACATCTGACCTGGAACCTCCAAATGTCGAGAAGACGTTGTTGCTGTCAAAATAAAAATATACATATAAAAATATTACTTATATGTATATATATATACATATACGTATATGTACATATATATTTGCAGTGGGTTTGGGATAGTGGTATTATTGTTATTATTGGAAATATAGGCAGCATCAAAGGACCTGTGGCTAGTTTTAAAAGACTGCCAGTCTAGATCTAATCCTGCTGTCAGGACGACAAACTGGCCCAGATTATTGAGATTTGTATCAAATTGAGTATGAATGTTGAAAATCAATATGAACAACATATCATAACACAAAAGGAAACCTCTAAAATCATTGTTCACTTCTGAGGATGGTGTCACACATTAGCATCATGAAGGCACTTACACAACTTCTCGGATGGCTTTAGCTGTGTTAGTCCATCCATTTAACTGTCTTATACCATTGATTTGAGATTCCCAGTGATCAGCGTTAAAAGTATTAAAGTAATAATGGATGACAACATTAGTGGAGAACTGGGCGATGGCAAACTAGAAAAAAGAAGAAAGAATGGAAATATGTATGGACATAAATTAAAATATGTATAAAATATTGAGGGGGGCATGATAAAGTGAGGGGTTTACAATCCTACCTTTGTATCCTTTCCCGGGAATGACTTGACAACACTTTTCACAAAATCCTTCATTCTCTCAAAATCAGAATAATCTACGCTGCCTGAGCCATCCAACAGAAATGCAATATCTGCTATGGTTCGACACTCTGTCAAAAAGGAGAAATATAAATAAGTTATTCGAAACATTTACGTCATTCAATTTGTTAAAATTTCTATATCGTCCATCTGCTTGTTCCAGTGCTCAGTATAATACAAATACTCAAGATTACTACCAATATGCATGTTGGGTTGTGTGTATGAAGTTATAAGAGTGTGCAGGTGTGCACAAATATTACCAGACCTTTTTTATCACTATCTTTGAGGTTATAAAAAAAACTTAACATGTGTACCTTCAATAGAAGAAGGCACAGGGGGTCTAACATGATTAGAAGGGTCTATCTCAAAGCACACACCGCTATACTGGGTGATACTTTTGCAGTCCTTTGGGATGGTTGGACCACATGCCTGAAAAGAGACAAGTTCAAGTCCTGATTATGATGATATGATTATTTTCCTGTTCCTTAAACTACAGTTCAAGCAGAAGATAATTGATTTACTGGTAGAGATCAAAACCTCTGCATTCTTATTATCATTTACCTATAAATATTTGCAGTTTAGCAACTTACCAAAGTTTTTTGTGTGTTGGGATCACTTGTCATTGTCAAACCAAGGGACATGTTGACTGCAAAACTTGGCACTGCATAAAAAAAAATCAGCTATCAGCCATCAGTTATGTTAAAACCATCAAGACACAACTACATTCTCAGTGAGAATGTATAATGTAATAAAATGTGAGAATGTTTCCATATCTGATCTGATAACTATTAGTAACATTACCCAGTCAAGACTGTACAGCAGTGTCTCACAATGCTGTATATGGTATACTGTAACACATTTCCAACAAGATGGAATACAATCTCAATCTTAATAACTCATTTTGTCAATTATTGAATCCTAAAATATTCTAAAACAAAATAAACTGTTTTGAGAACAAGTAGAGTAACTTTACTCAATCTGTTGGCAAGTAAGTCTGTGAAAGTCTTGAAGGATAAGGAAAAAGATAGATGCATCATTATCTGTCTTAAAAATCTCCTGAAACCATGTCTCAGATAGATTAGATGACTAAAGCTACATGATCAATAAAGCATATTGAAATGAGTATTTGCCCACCTTTTACTGGTACTGGAGTGCAGTCTTTGGTGGAACATTTAAATATTTGCCCTCTTTCATTTGGTGAAAGTTGTTCAAGGGGGGCACTGACCAGCAAACTGAGGAAATAAATCCCAACAATCAGGTGAGAGAATTGGCTTATGAGAGAGGTGTGAGCTAGAGAAAAACCTTATCATAGCAGATCTGAAGCAGCAGTGGTTTCAATAGATCCATTTTCAACCACAACGTACTACTTACTCTGACTGTCTTTGCACCACCTGGTATCCAAAACCTGCAGCAGAGTTACTCACGGTCTTCCAAGCCACAGGATCAATATTGAAGCAAAGTGCAGCTTTTAACACTGAAGGATAAAGAAGGTAGAACCACACATGAGTAACATTATTATGATTTATTCTTGTGGCACTCACTTTTTGTTTGTAGGAAAAGGAGCCAATCCTGGTCAACATCTGTAAAGTCTTTGTCCATTTCAGCCTATAGATGTAGTGTGTGAATTGTCTTTTTTATGCTACCACTAGAGGGCACCAAAGTCAGAAATGTTTAAATTCTAAACAGGGTGGCTCTGAACAACATCTATACATGATCAATACTAAGACTTAAATGTATAAGTTCAGTGCACCACTTTACACAAAATCTTTATTTCCCATCACAGTTGTGATGTGTGTTTAAATGTTACAAAAAAGGTTTCTCTTGACCTTTTCAGGTTTTCTAAAAGTGGTCAAAATAATACAAGGTCGCCCCTAAAGTTGGAATAATTTTGTTTTCAGACACATTCCTCTTTTTATTTTCTATTTATACACATCAGTAATCACCTCAGGTATAATGAGATTGATCAATACAATGTTGAGAATATATACACTTTATCTATCAAGAATACATCACATTGTCACAATCATTTCATGGAAAGAGGTAAAAAATATTTTATTACAACTTTATTGGCGATCGTGTATAAACTCTTAGAAAGCCTGACATTATAATTTCTCATGTTTTACGGCTAAATTGTCGAAAGAGAAGGTGTAAATAGATAAACGTGTAATATTAACTTCCTTAAATTGATCTGTTGAATCTCTTGTGGATGAACATGATCTAAATGTACATTTAAATCACACTGTCATACTTTTAATGTCAGATTCTAATAAAACAAGAAAAACAAACAAACAAACAAAAGCAGTAAATCCATGAATTGAAAGATAATGATTTTGTCATCCTGAGATGAACACCCTGAGGTTCTGCTTTTTCTACTGTGGCCTTTATGGCTTCAGGAAGACAGTTAAGGAACATTTTCTTTTGTATATTTTATCTGTTAATGTTAACCTCCTCATAGTAACCCATCATTTCAAGTCTGTTGTGTTTTTCAACAGTTTTGATCTAGTGTAATATATATTCATATGAACTAACTCACCAGTGGCAGATAATTTTATGAAGTGGGTTGCATGAAGTGTGTCACTGCCTTCCTGCTTGGTAACTTCTCACATTAAATATAGTGCGCTATAAAAAACTATTGAACATTTACATCAGTTTCTATTGTGGTTTCACACGTTGAAAGACTTTGACTTTCTCCAAATGAGATCATTTTAACTTTTCAGAGCTGAATTCAAACATAATAGTAATTTTAAAAATTAATGGATTGTTATAAAATATTTTAGGCTCTTAAAATCTATTACATGGTTGAGGAGGGGCTAGTATTTAGTTTTAGGTGTAATTAGTGCCAACATGAGGCTATTTACGAAGCCCCCAAGCTATGAGACCTAGAAGTGAAAAAACAGAAAAACAAATAACAAGAATAGTTATTGTTAATCAGAAAACTAATTTAGAGGATTGTGCAGCATTGCTGAGGCTATTTTTAATACCAGGGTTGACTAAGTTGGTCTCATACTGAAGCAAGAAATGATCATTTTAAATGTTTTATTCTAAATGTTGTTATTACAGTTATTGATCTATTATTCTTCATGTTTTCTTTCAAATGAAACAAATGATAATTTACAGTAATGGATGTTATAGAAACATTACTGCTGAGAATGCTGTACAGGAAATGAAATATGAAAAACAAAATCAGGATGTACAAATTTGTTCTTACCTGACAAACATATTGTGGTAGAAATGATCCAGTCCATTGTGTCACTCCCATGAAAAAGTACCCCCTAAATTTCACTTATTCTCTGAGTTGCACAACTATTTCTACTACTGTCAAGGAGGGAGATGATGAAAGCAAAATGAAGAAATATGAAAGTGTTTAAAGCCAAGGTAGCCAGTTAGAGGAACTATTTTGTAGGAGGGATTACTATATTGACTAACACCTGTTCACACTGTACGTTGTCACCTCATTGCACAGGTATTGTTTAACTTTGTGCACCCAGTCCGTTGAATAAAGTATTTATCAAAGACTGAAAGTGTATGTCTTCTAAGAAGCAGAAGCAAATCATTTTCAAGTTAGTTTCAGGGCAACAAGATTAAACCTAGAATGACATATTTGTACATATGCTCATTCTGAGGTAAGTAATGATCAAAGTGATGAACAATAAAAAGTATAATTTAAATAAAGATGACCAAAAAGATGGTGGCATCAAAGGACGTTGCATGCTGATGTGAGGTAGTTATATTAAGACTACAAAAGTCATCAGACTTGAACATGATTTCATCATTTTAAGCTCACGCAGGAAGGGTCACCACACATTTAGCTGCAGACACTGTAGAAGGGAAATGCCAACGCAAACAATACACTTTCTTGATATTTCAAGGTTCCCTTTTCTTAACAGTGCTGTAGATGTGTATGATTTCCTCTGGACACAAGCTGAGGAGAGAGAAAGTTTAAATGGGTTGGTTTTTATTTTTTGACACTAGGTGAATATTTGAGTTGTACATACATTTAGGATGGTTGTTTATAAATGATATACAAGTTAATGGAGGAGTAGTGAGAAAGGGGTAGGAATTTATAACTACACAGTCGCCCATAAAGTTGGAATAATTTTGTTTTCAGACACTCTTTTTATTTTCCATTTTGTACACATCAGTAATCACCTTTGACCAGGTGCAATGAGATTGATCAATATATACACTTTATCTATCAAGAATAAATCACATTTTCACAATCATTTCATGGAAAGAGGTAAAAAATATTTTATTCCAACTTCATGGGCGACTGTGTATATACTTCTTCCTATTCCTCTTTGAACATTGTTATTCTTGTTTTGCTTGTTCTCTTTATCTGTTTTTTTCATGTTGAAATATTTCAGTTTAAAAAATATCCAAATAAAGTCATACTCACTTCAACTTCCCTATGGGCAGATTGACACCACCCACCACTGTTTAGACAAGCCTTATCATGAAAGATAAAATGTCTAAAAATAAAAAAGTTCCATTTCTCCTTTTTGCTGGACTTCCTCTGCACCCTCATCCCATCTGTGCATCAGACATGTCTGTGGTGTGCTATATAGATGTAACAGAGTTAATTATGTAATAACAGAATACATGATTTGAGTTAAGTATTATTGTATATATTAGTTATTATATGTAACATACCTGACTTGTTGCTCCTACGGTCAAGTGGAACGTGTGTTTTTGTTTATACCCCGCTGTTCATTTCTGTGTGACCCCTCACTGTAAGTTTTGTTTCCCACCTCTGCTTCTCCCCTTTTGTCACTGTAGTCCATGGGAGAGGTACGCATATTTTATGTTTGTTAATTAGTTTAAATTTTCGTATAGGATGCTAACATGTTTTTTGTATCATTTGATTTGTGTAGGGGTTCATGTGTTGATTCCTTTACTGGAGGATTTTTGTTGTTCATTCTGTCATCAGCGGAATAAACGGAGGTCGCCTACAAAGTTATCCGGTCTGAGTCTCTGCCTCTGCTTCAAGTCACACAACGCACACGACATATCAACCACCACCAGTTACATAGAGGCAGACACCATGAGCTGGTACAATATAACTGGATTGGATACCTGATAGATAATTTTGTCTCTATGTGTTGGTGGTTTATTCCTAGTTTTGACATTTAAAAACATTATCCATGTTCTTTGGAGGTACCTACTGTATGTGCAATGACTCCAATGTTTTATCTTATGGTGCCATTTCAGCTGTCTAAGTAAACATATAGCAGTGTGCCATATCAAGATCTCATTATGCTTTAGTAGTTCAATCAAACTACTTCTGGAAAATAATGTTTTATCATCTTTTTCTTCTCATCACAACTCAGCACATGGTCTTATTTAGTTCACATCCTGTCTTCAGGAAGATAACTTCTTTTTCCTGTTACTGCTCACCTTTGACCAAATGTTCTATTGTCACCACCCTTAAAAACCCCAATGATTTCTCTGCGCAGGTTTGGTGGCCAAAGGTAGGAATCTGATTACTGACTTGTTCGAAAAACTAAAATCACATAACTGATTTAGTTTCAACTTCGTGCATGTGTTCATATGATTGTTTTTTTAGGTTTTTTTTACCCAGTACAGGCACATTTGTGCAAACAAATTGAAGTCTCACGGTTGACTGTTTAATTTCTCATTTTGATGGCTGGGAAAGTAACGATTGGTCAGAATGTCACAGTGAGCTGTGGTTAGTGGTTAGTTTGTATCATCTAGTGTGCTGCAAAAATGATCACTTAGTGGGAAATGGAAAGTGGCTGTTACCAAGAGCCCAGTGGGGAAGTAAAAAAGAGAGGAAAAAAATGAAGGGCGTTTTCACACCTATAGTTCGATTGTTTGGTGCAGGCAATAAATATTTACAATGTAGCATACAGACTTTGGTAAGGTTCAGTTTCACATATGCACATTTCTAAAGGAACCAAAATACCTTATAGTTGAGCTGACACATCTTCATAAGTCACTTTGGTGTGTATCTTCTTCATTTTCCTCTTTTGTTAACAACCAGCACTGAAAAAAATATCACTGGACACAGTCCTGTTTTGCTGCAAGCCAAATTTCAGACAGAATATATATAAATATATAATGTATATAATATAAATATTAGGGCTGTCAGCGTTAACACATGAATTCTTTTAATCTCTCCTCACTGACTCACTCACTGTCTCAGATTGCTGTTATAATCAACCTCTGTAATCTGTGCACAGTGCACAGCATGCATTCCTATGTCAGGAGTCTCACTGCTGCTGTCATATTCCTGCACTGTCTGCACATAATGTTGAACTTTCTCAGTTGCGGATTTTGATATGAGGAGTCGCCCAGAGCGGCATCTTACCGGCACTGAGCGCATACAACAACAAAAAAAAGAAAAGGTTTGGTTTTCTATCACTTATTTGCACGTCATGTCTTCTTTTTATAATGTCACTGAGGTTGAAACAAGTAACGAGGCTGTTTTGACAACGTAAGGAGTAGAAAGTACAGATATTTGTGTTCAAATGTAGGGAGGAAAAGTAAAAAGTTGTCACAAAAATACATAAGAAAATACCTGATACCTGAAAAATCTACTTAAGTACACGCAGCTGCCACTGGAAAATAATCTTATGATGCACTGGAGTCACCAACGACAGATTGCATATCACTTCAGTAAGTGCCTGGTGCCAGTTCAGTGCCCCCCATACCTAAAATTCATTACAACTAGATTGTTTTGGACCTATTTGTTTGCTGTTGGTGTGAAAGTGCTCTGAGTCTGTGAAGGAGCTGGACTTTTAGCACCTGATGTCTGACTTTTCAAAGGAAAAGGCCAGAAAGAAGAACCTCTAATGGTAAGAACCATTATTCTGTGTGTGCATTTAGTAGTATTATCTGATGTGATTGACCAGATAATGTTATCTACCAACTCATGGTGTCTGCCTCTGTATGGCACACCACATAAATTTTGGATGTGCAGATGGGGTGAGGGTGCAGAGGAAGTCCAGGAAAAAGGAGAAATTGAACTTTTAATGTATATGGGTGGTTGGCGTGACATGGCCTTTTTGATGTCCTGAGTGTTCCTGTTTTTCACAATTTTCAACCAAACCAGAAAAAACTCGACGTGACTGTCCCAAGTACCTTTCACAAAGTTTGACTTTGAATAAAAACAAGAAAATAAATGCAAATCTTCTTTATTTAAGCACATATTGATAACTAAGATGTCTACCTGTGAGTCTGCTCTTCTAAAAGTCCAGGTGTAATATTTTGAATCAGCCCTAAACAAAAAGATTTGGTCCCAAATTGGATATCATACAGTGGGACACCATTTTATTTCTTTTAAACAGGCAATTGTTTGGAGACTCTTGGGGATGGGGGTCCTCATTCTTTCAGGAAGTAAGAAAACATCTCAGAAGGACATTAAAAGGTTACAAGGTGAGTTATTGATAAATAAAAATGAATAATGATAAAATAAATTACTTTTTTCGACAATACTACGTTTAAACCTATGTTACCATGTTGCAGTGAGAATGTTGTTAGGTTGTTAGCATATAACCACAAAGCTCTTGTTGTGCTAAGTGCATGAAACCTCATATGGTGTGACGCCACATCATATTACGTGACAGGGTTTTTTCTCGTCACAACATAATAATAATAATAATAATAACTTTATTTTTATAGCACCTTTTAAAAACAGAGTTTACAAAGGGCTTTGACAG
The DNA here is from genome assembly GCF_963691925.1 of Scomber scombrus. Taxonomy (NCBI): domain Eukaryota; kingdom Metazoa; phylum Chordata; class Actinopteri; order Scombriformes; family Scombridae; genus Scomber; species Scomber scombrus. The sequence goes on from NC_084990.1 coordinate 12,219,943, forward strand.
ACAAGGCAAAAGCATTACAATACAAAGCAAGACACACAACACAGAGAGCAGTAACAAGACTGATATTAACAAGATGAAGGTAGAGGACAATGAAATACAGAAAGGAGATGATGATGATAATATAATATGAAAATATATAATTAAAATAAATAAGACAAAGTAAAAAATAAAATGAAATAAAAGACAGTAACAATAAACAAACAAACGACATCACATAAAAGCAAGTGTGTAGAAAGGAGTTTTGAGAAGTGATTTGAAAGAAGTTACTGATTCTGTGAGCCTTATTTCCTCGGGCAGGTTGTTCCAGGGCTGAGTGGCCCTGATGGAGGAAGCACGGTCCCCTCTAGATTTCAGCCTTGACTTTGAAACAACCAGAAAGGCCCCACCCGAGGATCTAAGGCTGCGGGCCGGCTCATATGGAGTCAACATATCTGCTATGTAGCTTGGAGCTACACCCAGGCGTGCTTTAAAAGTGATCAGTAAAATCTTAAAATCAATTCTAAAATGAACAGGGAAACAATGAAGAGAAGCGAGGATTGGGGTGATGTGATGTCGTCTGTTAAAACCAGTAAGAAGCCTAGCTGCTGCGTTCTGAACTAGTTGGAGGCGAGAGAGAGATTTTTGTGGTAACCCGGAAAGGAGAGAACGGGAGAAAATGAAAGCATGAATAATTTTTTCCAGGTCAGAGTGGGTTAGCATTGGCTTGACTTTGTAGATTGTTCTTAGTTGTAGATAACAGGACTGGACAATTTGTGTGATGTGAGGAATGAAACTTAATTCTGAGTCCAACAGGACTCCAAGATTTCTGGCAGTGGGCTTCAAACTGGTGGACAGGGGACCAAGACTGATGGGATTTTGGAATCCCATCAGTCTGGAAGTTTAGAAATTGGTCTAAAATGATTAAAAACAGAGGGATCCAGGTTTGGTTTCTTTAAAAATCATTAAAATAATGGGTCCAACTATATCAATGACTTTTTAGAGAAATTTTGAGGGAATGAAATCAAGGCTCCACGTGGTGGGCTTCATGTGGTCTATGATTTCAGTTAAAATGGCAAAGATATGGATTTAAAATGACTAAAATAACAGTGAATGTCTCTACTGGTATGTAAAACATGGGATGGGGGGGGTAATTTGTTTTCGTATATACAAGATTTTTTTGTTAAAAAAATGCATCGATAGAATTGACGTTCAATTCCCCTGCAGTCTCTCTTTAATAAAACAAACTTAACATTCAATCTTCATTATTGGCACAAATTAGAGCCAAAGAAACTAGTAGAGGAGGTGAAAGAAATAAAACATTTAGAGAGTGTTCTGTGTAGGCTCAGATCAGAGAATGAGGTTGAAAATTATCATAACAAAATTTAAAAGGACATCCCTTGTCTCATTTTGTAATGTCACAAGTGCTGAGCCAACACAACAGAGTTAAGACAAAATGTGTATCCAGCCTGACATTTCCAGTAAAACTTCAAAACCTGTAAATATCATTTTAATTTTGGAAACTGACTATTTTAATGCAGATCTCTATTATAATGTAAAAAAAAAACAACAAAGTCAGCGGGTCGTTCAGGCTTCAGATCTATGCTCAAGTGTCACTCCTGCGGCTGCGACGGTGCACTTTTACACATCACGCTTCAATATGCTGCAGGTCAGTTTGGTCTGTAAATACTGAAACATCACAGCAACTAGTCTCTGAAATACTTCCGATCAACACATTGGGCCAGATGCAAGACACACTCGTACGCACAGATTCGTTCTTAAATCATGTGTACTAGTGATTTATGAGGATTTGCCGCATTCACCAATTTTCTCGTATTTTGGATTTTCTCTTAGGTAGCCTACGAACCTACCAACCTGTCGTTCTCCAAAGCAATAAAACATGACTTGTTGCTGACTAATTGTCTAATAGCAGTGTGCCAACGATATCATGTCTTTTGGGGGAATTCAAATTTTTTAGAGGGGGGGCCCTGACATCGTATAGATAGACAAGATATGATAATCAATTAATGAACACATATGGGTATCAAGTACGGTAGCTATACTTTACGGAGTGATGTAGTCTACTGTATTTTAGTTTATCAGCAGAAATAAGACACAGGGAGGTTTGTCCTGCGTTGTCATCCCGGATGATAGCAGGTCTATGCTGAAAGCAGTCCTGCTGGCTGCAGCAGGTCTAACATCAGCGCTTGTCACTAACATAACATTTGCGATAGAAGACGCCACTGGCTCTGATCTTCAGAGTCAACTGACTTGGATTTTCTTTTTAACGTCAATCCATGCTGACTACCACTTAACAGAGAAATGAATAATGTCGATTCTCTATGTCAGTATACAGGCCCTTATTGTTCTCCATTATTGTAAGACGTTAAGAAATGGATGTTTTATTTCTAAGGTTTCCATTTATGTTTCCTACAGCCCCAATCCAAACGTCAGGGAGTGGAGTGTGTTTTTGGGTGTGAGTGACTCAAGAGTTTTAGATGTCCTCGGCCGTTGTGAAAATTAGGGACAAAAATGACCGGTTCCAATATTGAGCTGCTGCAGCTAGCTAAAACCGTCAGTTACAGTGATTATATCCTGTGTGTGTGGACATTAGCAATGCCAGATCTTTGCTGCTGGGTGGCAGGCTGGGGTAAGGGAAGCAAAAGCACTGGTAAGGTTAAGATTGTTTGTGTCAAGTATTATTTCAGTAGATCTTTGAGAGCCACTTTGTACTTTGACTGTTTGTATTCACAGGAGTAAATGTTTCAGGGTTTTTTTAGGCAATGTTAGAGCTGGCACAAGTCTTCAAGACCTTGAAACTCAAGTAACAAATTGTAGGAATGTTTCTGACACAGAGAACATTTGCAGGTTTTCTATGGAGATTCAGCAGGTAAAATTTTTTTCCCATTGACCAGTTTCTAAACTGGCAGAAGTTAGCAGATGTTGGTGTTTTCAGATATGGATTGAATCATGTTTTTATCTGTTCTGCATACAGTAGCAGAGGGCGACCCTGATCCTCCTGTAAATGTAAAGTCAAAGATTCATCTTGGTTCCAGGTGGTCGCTGTAACTACTGGTGGAAGCAAATCTGTCCGTGCAGACATTCAGATCTTTGTCAAAACTTCAAGATTTGGGTCATTCTTAAAGGAGACAGTGGACGACATGCCATCTCCTGCTGCCACAGGAGGAGCAGCAGGTTTCCTCTTTGTCACCATTACCTCCATGTTCCTGTTGTTAGGATTCCATTAGACTCATTTATATTTTGTAAATGCTCTTACAGTAACTTAAGTCAAACAGAAAAGTGAGAAAAAGCTGAATTATTAAAGAAAAAGCTGTATATTTTTTGATAGCAATGAAAGATGTTTTCTGTAATATGATTACTTTAATATACTGTCTTTCTAAATGTTTCAGTGAATGCGATTAAATGAAGGTCAACCTTCATTATTCTGTACTCAGTTATAACTCCATTGTCTTTCTACATAAAAATGTCATGAGCTTTGTATCAGGTCAGTTTAAAAAAAAAAAGAAGTTTAATCACATATTCACACAAATATTCATGAAGCATCAGATCAGGGTTTTTATTTTTTTATTTTATATTTTACATACATTCAGAACAAAACATTTACATATATTAAAATGCATTTTAAAATAAAGCTGTTCACAATTTCAGTAAAAGTGTTATCAAGCAAGCCAGTAAGGTGCTTGCTCTGAAGCGTTCCACCTTGTATTTCAGCAGTTATACAGTACATCATGTGATGAAAATCAGACTCCAGAGGATTGAACTATGTTGAATTATTTTTACTTAAAACAAAATGTACAAGTTTAACAATCAGTCTGCAGGGATATAAGCACAAATGTTTGACGATCAACAGTAAGCTATTCAGTTCAAAATGTGGATTAGGAAAAAAATTACAACATTTTATGAAGAATGAAGAAAATTCTTGTCACTCAATGCATGGACCACAAACACTCTCTCTCAGGATAATGAAATGAAAGTGGTTTGTACACATATATTTTCCATTTAAATGTGTGTTTATGAAAATGGCAATATATATTTTCTATTAACGTAAGAAATGCACAATTTATTTTACAGATGAAGTAATCCGATGTTTCTTATTCTGGTGCAGGTTCGCCTCCCTCAGCCCCTTCACCAGCCTCTTGTTCCTCATTCATCATGTTCTTGTATTTACTGTTAAAAAATCCAGCCTGAGAGTACAAAACAAAGGAAGTTATATAAAAAAAAACTGTGATCTTCCATTAGAAATGCACACGTATAAAGAACCACACCAAATGAGAGAATAATGAAAATGTAAAGACACTGCATTCATGCATATTGTGATGAATGGTGTCCATTACAAGACCTTGAATTTTCTTATTGCCTCCGTCATGCTGTGTTATAAACAAACAGTGCATTACTGTATCTCACCTTAATCAGGCCAGCAGTGAGTAGACTGAGTAAAGCCAACCCTCCCAGGGATCCTCCGACGATCTCTTTGGTGAAGTCTGGTTCAGGATACACTTCTACCTGTGTCACAATCTGAGATGTGAAGACTTTGGATCAGATCTACATTCAAGCTCTTTTCAAACACAGATAAACAAATCCAATGTGTAATTACCTTGTGAACCAGAGGGTTGTTATTTGACCCTGGTAAAAAGAAAATGTACTGGTTTCTGTCAAACTCCAGAGTGGCCGTACTAGTCAAGAGGAATCTGGCAGACTTAAGTCCAATCTGAGTGAGAAACACAGTCCAGTATCCATTTAATTGGATCTTTCAGGTTGTTCATTTTTATTAGAAAAAATGTATTTTTAAAACAGACACAAACATTAATTACCTGCTCTATCCATTCTGAGCTAAGGTTGCCAGAGATTGTATATGTTTTATGCTCCAGGCTTCCCATGAATCGATTGCACTTGAACACTCTGCACCAGGCTACAGAGCAGTCCTGTGGGTGATTAAAAGAGGGCCTAAATTTATTGCTGGGAACACAGAAAACTTGATGGCAATGCAATGAAACACCACACACTTCTAAATATATTAGACTAAATTCCACCATGTACAGGTGGCTACTTACCAAAGACTTATTTTTTTGTATCTCAGCAACAAAATTTGTGACAGTAGGTTTTTCATCTTTGACTCTGTGGCAGTCTGGAATCTGAAATAGAGCCAATTCATGTCAATTTAACAGAGAACATATCCATCCACAAGGCTTTAGTTTCATAAAAACAACTACATTTGAGACGTGGAGTTTCAGTTACAATGAGCTCCCGCATATGTTACCTGCAAGCTGTTGGAATTCACCCAAATGTCTTTATCACCAAGCTTTACTGGCACCCTGATCACCATAGTTAAATTCAGCGCTCTGTTGTCATTTGCAAGCTAAAGGGGGGGGGGGAAAGTGAGCATTGAAGTCGAGTCTGAATCATGTTTATGAACTTTAAAATATACATATTGATATTATGATATAGTATTTTACCACAATTGGTTGTTGGACTGGTTTCTGCAAATCATTCTTTCCATGACTGAAATTGGTGTAGCTGAGGGAACTGAACAGAAACATTGAATGTTTCATAGATATTAGACCTTACAATGTCACCTTAAATTATTATTATTTTTAAAATATTTTAAAACTGTTAAATCTCATAAAACATAAAAACCTTTCAATTGTAGCATAAATGCTGTACTTCACGTCAATCGTATTTTTTTTGTAAAGTTCGCTTCCACTGGAGTGCTGATTCCCACTGAAAGAGAGGTGAAATTAATTGTACACATGAATAATAATCATCATCATCATCATTATCACATCCACATATATATTGAGGTACTTAAAGGCTGGCAGATGAACAGAACAGCACCTGGTGGCATTTGCAGTGATAATTAACGTCCTGTCAAGTTTATAATTGGTGTCGATCCCATAGGACACAATGAAGAGAACCTGAAATGAAATGAATGAGAGAGATCGGATTGCCTCCTCTCTTGGCTCAGCTGCAGTAAGACGAGATGCTTTAGTACACACTAAAAACCTTAGCGTTGCTCTTGAAAATAGGCTTGTCAACAGTGCAGTCTGTTCTTCCCTGAGATAAGCCAGCTCCACTGTCCAAGGAGTTGCACTCGATTCTTCCCTTTATTAAGAAATAAATAAATAAAACAAAAGCAAACATTATCCAGAATCACTGCACAGCCTCAAAAAGCCGCTGACCACAGTTGAATTGAAACAGACTTGATCCTAACCTTCAGTGATGTAAACTTCCTGTAGGAAAGCCCGGGTGGGTAAGTGAGAATGACACGGCTGTTGTAGGAGTTTTCATGACTGTTTTCCACTGAGACGGTGACATCCAGCAGTTCATCAATGCCTACTTTAACCTCAGAGGATCTGATAGATTATGATAAAATAGAAAAGTGAATGCACAAAGATCATCAGGGTGCATGTATCTTTAGTCGAATACACAAATACTACAGTAGATCTACACATCCAAGTCAAGCTTAACATTTGAAATTCAGCCTCACCCGGTGAAGTTGAAATCCACTTTCAGCTCATCTACACACTTGTTGTCAGTGCCACAGTTGATCTCAAACACCAACTGTGTAAGACAGTATGAAGTAAGCTATGTTTGTTCACAAAGTGTAAGAGGAAACAGCAGAGACAGACATGACAAATAAATGGAATTACAATTGAACATCATTTAAAAGCATAATGATTTTTGCACATTTCATAGCACTGCAGAGCTCTCCACATAATAGGTAATGGTAGATGATGTAGTAATGTCTGTCGTGACCTGGCAACCATGAAATTAATTCACAAAACTTAGTGTCAACAGGTGACAAACACTAATCAGAAAGTAAGTTAAATGTATTAACTTCACAAACCTTGATTTAAAATTCTGTCAGTCAGTGAAGAGATCATGTAAAAAATGTGAATCAAACAAGTTTATTTTCCCCCTTTGGTGTGATTCTTTTGGGCAGATCTGAACACAGTAATCATATCTGTGTGCAGACCCAAACAACCGTACCGAGACCCTTTGAGGATGTGGTCTAGGTCCAGTCCCAAACGGGCTGGAGTGATTTGTTCATGGTGGGAATACGAATACGTTACCAGACTTTAGGAGCTTCTTCAAATGTTCTTGTTCCCACCCCACACACATCTGATCGAACCAAGTTTACAAACTCATCAACTGGTTCAAACCAGAGCAAACAAACTATAGGTTTTTAAAAAGCCTTCAGTGTGATTTAAAACCAACCAATAAATGAAGGTATCTTTAAAGATTACTCACAGGATGAAAGGTTGTTGTCTGAGCCTGCTGGGCTAGACTTGGTCTGAGACCTGTGCTAGAAGGCAAACCGTCAAAGATGAATCGAAGCTCATTGTTAACTGGATTCAGAGAATCGTCCGGACAGGCCTGTGAAAGAAGGGCACAATAAAATAGAAAGCCTTTATTGTCATTGTACAAGAATATACAATGAGATTTAGAGTGCTACATCTGAAACAAGTTCTCAGTAATGAGTAACAAACAAACAATAAAAACAACAACCAATAGGACAGACAACATAACATTGCACATATTGCACATTAAAGCGACTCTTACCTTTCTTGCATTTCACACAGCACTTTGAAAAAACTTGAACAGCAACAACCCCTCCTCCCTCCTATGTCCCACCCCCACACTCCCTGACTCCCAGACAGATTCAGGATCTCATCTCTGTACACCGACTCATCATTAATCCAGGCGCATGTGATTGGGGGGAGTCCTGATTTGACAGTCATCCCATATCTGGGATGATGGTGTTAAATGCTGAACTATAGAAACCAGAGGTGGCTCAGGGCTGTGGCGATGGCTTCCTCTGTGGATCTGTTTGCTCTATAAGCCAACTGATGAGAGTCGAAGGTGGCTTACTTTTATGTAGTCAGCAATGAGTCTTTCAAAACATTTAATTACTACAGATGTTAAAACTAGTCTGGTCTGTAGTTATTGAGGCTGCTGACTGGTGTCTTTTTGGGGACAGGAATGATGGTGGCCAACTTCAGACAGGATGAAATGCTAGGTTGTGTCAGGGACAGTTTGAATATCCTGGGCTACAGTGCATTACTGGGCCACTGAGAGCTTAAAAATCAAGGTAGTGAGGGTTGGTTGTATTGCTGATGTTATAAGGTTTTTTAACAACTCTGTTGGGGCTGCCCAGCAGCCAGCAGCCAGTCAGCCCAGCACAGGTGCTGGCAATGAGGATGACGAGCAGCCCAGCTGCTCCACATCTACGCTGCCTGAGTATAAAAGGAGGCTGAGAGGAGGCGCCCGCCGCTTGAACGTTGACTATTGTGGTCAGTTTAGCCGGCTGTGTCCTAGCAGCATTTTCGGCACTCGTGAAAGACTGTGTGTTGTATTCTTGCTAACCCTGTTCTCTTTTGTGTTTGTTCCAGGCTCCCTCCGCAAACCCAGTGTCTCCTCGCTCCATCCACGCCTTCCAAGCCCCTCACCTTCACCCCCACCAAACCACCACGTGGACCCTCCACCCTCTCACCTCTCCCAGGATACCCCCTCTCTCCCTCCTCGGCCCAGCTCCACTCCGACGTAACGCCCCTTTAATAAATCTGTTAAACTTGCACCACGATTCTGTGTCTTTGTCTCTGGGGTACCTGGCACATTTGGCTACTGGGACTTTAGAGCTTAACAAACTCACCTGAATGAGGAATTTCACATCGTTGCATTTTTGCTCAAAGGTAAGAGTTAATGATCCGGTCTGCTCTCGTTGTTTGTCCCTGATGTAAGCTCGGTTATTTGGGACCTTGCGTTGGGCATCCAGTGTGAAAGTGTAATTAATAATTGCACTAGCTGGAACAGATTAGAGTTGCATTTAAAGGTTACTCATGTGTACACATACAAGTATCTAAATGGATAGACAGTGGGTCTGTGGTTTAGAAACAATGAAGAGAATCAGGGACCTGTATTGACGACAGAGTGTCTGGTCATGGTAAAGCAGATTTTAGCTGTGTTATCCAGTGGTGTTGAGCAGTTTTGGGTTTGGATTTGGTTTGGGTTGAATGTCACTGAAGTTTCTACCATTACTATGGGCCTTGACCTGGATATTGACAGGAGTAGGAATATACATATTAAAATTGTAAAGCAGAACACCAAAATGACAACTACAACAACACAGTCTAATTTTAGCTGCCTGATACAATCCATTATTGGATATAACATATTTGTCCTAAATCTGTAACTACAGAATTGTGTTACTACGAACGCTGGAAATATCATAGTAATAATGTTTGAGGTTGTATGATTATTTTGAGAAAAAAAAACTGACACAAATGGTAGAATTACAGGTGAGACCAGTAATGTGTGAGATGAGCTTCTTACCTGAGTAAGACAACTGTTCCCTTTGAACCCACCGCTAAATCAGGCAGATTGTCATTACTACGGTCAAAAGAAGACTGACTGATCGACATCCCGAAGAACTTCAGTCCTTGCCGGACCTCAGAGGAAGCAATTCTCTATGTAAATGAAAATATTTGAATTAATCAAAGATAAATTTGGTCTAGATTGTACATTGAATACATAAGGCCATATGTATCATTTAAATGTTCTCTTTACTTATTTGCTCTTGCTCACCTGTGAGTAAGTAGTACTAATCCTTCCTCCTCCTCCTTCACCATGGAAGATGTAGATGCTACCTTGTCCATAATTCTCCAAAGGTGCCCCAACTGCCAAATCATTGAAACCATCTTGGTTAAGGTCAGGGAGTACAGCAAGAGAAGACCCAAACCTTCCCTGGTCAGATGCATCCCCTCTCAGTACTAATGGAGAATCGAAGTGACACTCAATTTTCTGGTGGAAATATAAAGGTGAGAGTCAATGTTTGAATTCTCATTTTAAAATATCAATGGATTCTGTATTTTTTTTAAAGAGATTTACCAAACTTGACAGGCTGCAAACATAAACTCTTCCCTCTCTATCACTGTCCATGTACATAGGGGCAGATATGAGGACTAGGTCAGTGTAGCTGTTACGATCCACATCCATGGCGCAAAGCACTGCACCAAAATATTCACCAATCTTAAACTGTGTAAGCAACAAAAAAGAATTAGAATAAATAAGAATAAGTGAGAAACCAACAACCTCCAATTTAAGATTAAAAATTGATTCTTTACATTGTCTTTCATCAATCATCTTAATTGTGAGTACACACCTGCCAATTAAAGGGATCAATAGTTTGTGTTTGTCTATGCCTTTTGAAAACCGACATCACAATTCCTCTGTGTCGATATCTTGGAGCACCAAGAATTGTCAGTGGGCCATACCACGTGTTGGCAACTGCCATGGAGTAACCTGGAATAAAGAGTCTAACCTATTAATTAACCCTTACATACTGTTCAGGGTCAAATATGACCCATTTTTTTCATTTCAGTGGTATAAAAATATGCTACAAACATTTATTTTGGTCAGACATTTCCTAATGTGACCCACATTATACAAAAATAGAATTATTTTTTAATTTATTTGCAATGCAAATACAAATTTGACCTGTATTTATTACATACACAAAAAATTAATAATCAGCATTTAAACATATTGTTGTATCCATCATATTCTATCAAATGTTCTCCTGGACCATAAAATATTGATTGTGAATTCCTTTTTCCCCATAAAATTAATCAAACATTTATTAATTACTGATGGGGAATTCTAATTATGAGTCAGCCTATCAGTTTAAGTATCCAAAGGTTTTCCCAACTCAGGACAAACTGCATCTTTAGCAATTTTTTTTGTTAATTTTGTTAATTAACATAACATTATCACCAACTTCACTGGAGGCAATCTTTAAACAGACAAATGTCATCAAGCTATTAATTACAAATAAGCATAATTTATTCTTTGTTTGATTAAACAGATATAAAATCTTGCTTTGGCTCACCCTCTTCTAGTTCATAATATTATTTATCTTGTTACCTATTTAAGTCTGGGGACCATGAGGAGCCTTCTCTTTGGTCTTTTCCAAAGACATTTGTAAAACCATAACAATTTCTATACAAGCTGCGTCTCCACTATTTGTTGACATCTTAGTGGCTTCAGCACAACTTTTAATCATATAAGATCCATCAACATGCTCACTGTTGGGTGAGGTATTTTTGTACTTGATTTTCCTTTTGATGTAATTTTGGTGCCTGATGTCTATTCTTTATTTAGAAGGTATTAAAGTGTAGGATCTTATTTAGAAAAAAACAAAGAACAAAACAAAAACAGTATTTTGGTATTTTATGTGATATCAAATATATTGCCATAAAGTTTTTACTACTTACTCCTCATTTGGATGTTTTCTGTCCTTTTCCAAGCTCTCAAGTTTGAGATGGAAAATGGATCACAGTAGAGCAATGTAAGTACACCATTGCATGTACTATATGTACTATAGTATTCTTACCCAGATAACTGTCAAGCTCTATGTCCAAAGGCTCATAGGAGTTCATCAACATCTCGCTTGTGTATTCTTCGAAGCCTCCCCTCCACTGGTTGGCACCAACGATAGCCATCTGAATCCCCCGTGTAGAATCCTACATGCAATTTATTGATGTTTGATTAATTAGTACGCAATCATTTTAGTTCGTATGTAAAACAGCAGTTTTTAAAGAAATTGAAAATAATGAATGAGAAAGGTTACTTGTTTGATTCTTTGTGCTTAAATGCATGTGTACATGTATTTCATTTGCATTATATTTGTAACCTTTGTTTAAAGATAATTATTAACATTGCTTTCTAGTACATGTGCACCTTTAGGGAGGTTTAGGGGAGGAGGGGGTGATTATTAAGTGGATAGCCAGGCATGTGGAGATTGGAGCCGCACAGTTTTTGACCTCTCTCCTTTTCTCCTTCTAAATAACAATTCTTACTGTTTGTATCTCTAATAACTTTGGAAAAGGACAGTTGCTCTGTATTATTTTTTCAAAGTAAACCATTTAAATGTATCAAGTGAATTTAAAAAAAAGTTGGATTCAGAAAGGTAATTGTTAGAGCATCAAGCTAAGGCTTCATTCTTTGAAAACCTATACTGGATTGGACAGAAATGTGTAGAAACTGTGTTTGCCATAAAACATCAGCCAAGAAAAAGGCTAAATGCATCATAAATTCATCATCTGGACTTTATCTTTATGCTGGACCAGACTTTAGCTGTATGTTTTTCAGCCAGACGGGGTGACACATGTGATGTGTGTGTGTGTGTGTCTGTGTGTGTGTGTGTGTGTGTGTGTGTGTGTGTGTGTGTGTGTGTGTGTGTGTGTGTGTGTGTGTGTGTGTGTGTGTGTGTGTGTGTGTGTGTGTGTGTGTGTGTGTGTGTGTGTGTGTGTCTGTGTCTGTGTGTGTGTCTGTGTCTGTGTGTCTGTGTTTCTATGACTATACTGTCCAGTAAATGTCTGTTTTTAATTACCGGAGGCACATAAGCTGCACTGAATCCCCTTTGAGTCATTTCCATTTTCAGTGACTCTCCACCAGTTTGAGATCCTGTAACAGCAACATATATGAGTGTCAAAGTCTCTAAAAGTGGGATTTATAATAAGTTCATGCTTAAACTGAGTTAGTATACAGATCTGAAATACAATTATAGCTCTGAGTTGTAATTTTTAGTGTTTTCCAATATTTTTCCATTCTTTATTCTTTAAAAAAAAAAAAAGGTAAGTCTGTGTATTTTCTAATACTGCCCATGTCACTTATAATTACTGGAAGTTCAGTTTAAAATAAGACTTCGTAATTAAAGATATTAATATTCATAATTGTTTACTTTGGAACTATAACATTAACAGTAATAAACTGTTGACTTTCTAATCTAATCTAAACACAAAAATTACGTGTGAAGCTATCATATTAAGTTTACATCTGTACCTTCAATAGAGAAGATTTGGTCCTGCAAATTCTGCCGTATTGCATCAAGAGCACTAAAGTTTGTCACTTGAAACACTTTGTCTCGTGAAGATGCAATGGTGTACAGTTCCTGTTTTGCTGTGGACTTTGTAAATGCATTCCCCACCTAGGGATTTTCAGGATTTATGTTATAGGTGTTTTATTGTACAACACAATTGATTCATATATGTAAAATACTGGCTCCGTTTACATTAATGACTCAAACCAATTGACAAACTTCCTTACATGTTAACACAATACATGCTTATACAGTATAGATGCAACTTACCCCAACAGCAAATCGAACAATCTTTTTCTTTTCAGCTAATTTTGCTGCACTTCGCAAATCACCCCCATCATTAGATTCTCCATCTGTAATGACTATTAAAATCTTCTTCACATTTGGCCTGGAACCTTTATATGTCGAGAAGACGTTGTTGCTGTCAAAATAAAAATATATAAATATATATTTCCTGACAGCAGGATATGTGTACATATATGTATACTGTACATATCCTGCTGTCAGGACCAGAAACTGGCCCAAAGTTATTTAGACTTGTATCAAATTCAGCATTACTGTTGAAAATCAAAATGAACAACATATCATGACATAAAAGGAAACCTCTAAAATGAATGTTCACTTCTGAGGATGGTGTCATGCATTAGCATCATAAAGGCACTTACACAACTTCTTGGATCCCTGTAGCTGTGTGAGTCCCTCCAGTTAACTGTTTTATACTATTAATTTGAGATTCCCAGTAATCAGTTTTAAAAGTATTAAAGTAGTAATGGATGACAACACGCGAGGAGAACTGGGTGATGGCAAACTGGAAAAAAGAAGAAAAGATGGAAATAAGTATGGATATAAATGAAAATATGTATGAAATATTGAGGGTGGCATGATAAAGTGTGGGGTTTACGATCCTACCTTTGTATCCTTTCCCAGGAATGACTTGACAACACTTTTCACAAAATTCTTCATTCTCTCAAAATCAGAATAATCTACGCTGCCTGAGCCATCCAACAGAAATGCAATGTCTGCTTTGGTCCGACACTCTGTCAAAAAGGAGAAATACATCTGAATAATTTCCTCTCAAGTTATTTAAAACATTTATGTTGTAAAGGACATCAACATACTGTAGTGCATGTCGGTTTTTATTTACTATGTATTATTTGATATATTTTATTTTGACATTTCCTGTTAAACGGCTGTATTTTATTTTGAAAGGGTTTGTTAAACGGAAAAGGAGCGGTAATTTGGCGTTAAATTGAAAGTAGAAAGGTAAACAAGCATCACACAGATAAAAGGAAATTAATGGATAAAGGAAAATACGGTGTTGGACTATACTACAATAGTGATTTATTAGCCCGGTTGAAAGTGGCAACGTGGAAATTGAAACAAGCTAAAGACTCATGGTACATTTATGTTTGTGTTGAAATTTGAGTTAATTTTATGTTAAATAAAGCTAAATGCTACAATCTAATTTTAGATACATCGACTAATGGTTATTTCAGCTCTTACGTTGTTGTTGTTGGGGGCTACATATGTCATATATATAATACAATCCTATTCTCAAAATTACTACCAATATGCATGTTGGGTGTGCAGTGGTGCACAAATATTACCAGACCTTTTTTATCACTATCTTTGAGGTTATAAAAACATAACATGTGTACCTTCAATAGAAGAAGGCACAGGGAGTCCAACGTGATCAGAAGGGTCTATCTCAAAGCACACACCGCTATACTGGGTGATACTTTTGCAGTCCTTTGGGATGGTTGGACCACATGCCTGAAAAGAGACAAATTCAAGTCCTGATTATAATGAGATAATTATTTTCCTGTTCCTTAAACTACATTTCAAGCTGAAGATAATTGATTTACTGGTAGAGATCTAAACCTCTGCATTCTTATTATCATTTACCTATAAATATTTGCAGTTTAGCAACTTACCAAAGTTTTTTGTGTGTTGGGATCACTTGTCATTGTCAAACCAAGGGACATGTTGACTGCAAAACTTGGCACTGCATAAAAAAAAATCAGCTATCAGGTTATTATGTTAAAACCATCAAGACACAACTACATTCTCAGTGAGAATGTATAATATAATAAAATATGAGAATGTTTCCATATCTGATCTGATAACTATTAGTAACATTACCAAGTCAATACTGTACAGCAGTGTCTCACAATGCTATGATATACTGTAACCAATTTCCAACAAGATGGAATACAATCTCCATCTTAATAAGTAATTTTTCAATAATTCAGTCCTACATTTTTTTTTTTACATAACTGTTTTGAGAACAAGTAGAGTAACTTTATTTAAAGTCTTGAAGGATAAGGAAAAAGATAGATGCATCATTATCTGTCTTAAAAATCTCCTGAAACCATGTCTCTGATAGATCAGATGACTAAAGCTACATGATCAATAAAGCATATTGAAATGAGTATTTGCCCACCTTTTACTGGTACTGGAGTGCAGTCTTTGGTGGAACATTTAAATATTTGCCCTCTTTCATTTGGTGAAAGTTGTTCAAGGGGGGCACTGACCAGCAAACTGAGGAAATAAATCCCAACAATCAGGTGAGAGAATTGGCTTATGAGAGAGGTGTGAGCTAGAGAAAAACCTTATCATAGCAGATCTGAAGCAGCAGTGGTTTCAGTAGATCCATTTCCCCCCACAACGTACTACTTACTCTGACTGTCTTTGCACCACCTGGTATCCAAAACCTGCAGCAGAGTTACTCAGGGTCTTCCAAGCCACAGGATCAATATTGAAGCAAAGTGCAGCTTTTAACACTGAAGGATAAAGAAGGAAGAACCACACATGAGTAAAATTATTTTGGTTTATTCTCGTGGCACTAACTTTTTGTTTGTAGGAAAAGGAGCCAATCCTGGTCAACAGCTGTAAAGTCTTTTTCTATTTCAGCCTATAGGTGTAGTGTGTGAATGGTCTTTTTTATACTACCACTAGAGGGCGCCAAAGTCAGAAATGTTTAAATTCTAAACAGGGTGGTTCTGAACAACATCTATACATGATCAATACTAAGACTTAAATGTAAAAATTCAGTGCAATACTTTACACAAAATCTATATTTCTCATCACAGGGATATTTGTTTAAATTTTGTCAAAAAAGGTTTCTTTTGACCTTTTCAGGTTTTCTAAAAGTGATCAAAGTTATATAAACTTCTTGAAAGCCTGACATTATAATTTATCATGTTCTACGGCTTTAAAATAGCTGAAAGAGAAGGTGTGTATAGATAAACGTGTAATATTAACTTCCTTAAATGGATCCGTTGAATCTCTTGTGGATGAACATGATCTAAATGTAAACTAACAAACAAAAAAAAGCAGTAAATCCATGAAATGAAAAATAATGAATTCATCATCCTGAGAGGAACACCCTGAGGTTCTGCTTTTTCTACTGTGGCCTTTAAGACTTCAGGAAGACAATTAAGGAAAATGTTCTTTTGTATATTTTATCTGTTAATGTTAACCTCCTCATAGTAACCTATCATTTCAAGTCTGTTGTGTTTTTCAACAGTTTTGATCTAGTGTAATATATATTTATATGAACTAACTCACCAGTGGCAGATAATTTTATTAAGTGGGTTGCATAAAGTGTGTCACTGCCTTCCTGCTTGGTAACTTCTCACATTAAATATAGTGCGCTATAAAAAACTATTGAACATTTACTTCAGTTTCCTTTTGATTATAAGTGAGAAAGTTAGGTACGATGTGTCACTCTGGTGTCTGAAATGTTTCTATTGTTGTTTCACATGTTGCAAAGACTTTGACTTTCACCAAATGAAATCATGTTAACTTTTCAGAGTTGAATTCAAACATAAAAGTTATTTTAAAAATTAATGGATTGTTATAAAATAATTAAGGCTCTTAAAATCTATTACATGGTTGATGAGTATTTAGTTTTAGGTGTGATTAGTAGCAACATTAAGCTATTTACTAAGCCCCCAAACCATGAGACCTAGAAGTAAAATCAAGTGAAAAAACAGAAGAACAGATAACAAGAATAGTTATAATTAATCAGACAACAAGTTTAGAGGATTGTGCAGCATTGCTGAGGCTATTTTTAATACTGGGGTTGACTAAGTTGGTCTCATACTGCAGCAGGAAATGATTATTTTAAATGTTTGATTCTAAATGTTGGTATTACAGTTATTGATCTGTTATTCTTCGTGGTTTTTAAAATGAAATGAATGATAATTTTCAATAATGGATGTTATAGAAACATTATTGCTGAGAATGCTGTATAGGAAATTAAATATAAAAAACAGAATCAGGATGTACAAATTTGGTCTTACCTGACAAAAATACTGTGGTAGAAATGATCCAGTCCATTGTGTCACTCCCATGAAAAAATACCCCCTAAATCTCACTTATTCTCTGAGTTGCACAACTATTTCTACTACTGTCAAGGAGGGAGATGATGAAAGCAAAATGGAGAAATACTTAAGTAGCCAGTTTGAGGAAGTGTTTTGTAGGAGGGCTTACTATATTGACTAATACCTTCTGTTCACACTTTCTGCACCCAGTCCCTTAAATAACGTATTTTTAAGAGACTTAAAGTATATGTCTTTTAAGAAGCAGAAGCAAATCCTTTTCAAGTTAGTTCCAGGTCAACAAGGTTAAACCTAGAATGACATATTTGTACATATGCTCATTCTTAGGTAAGTAATGATTAAAGTGAATAACAATAAAAAGTATCTTTTAAATAAAGATGACCAACAAGGTGGTGGCATCAAAGGACGTTGCATGCTGATGTGTGGTAATTATATTCAGACTACAAAAGTGTTTTCATCAAACTTGAACATGATTTCATCATTTTAAGCTCAAGCGCAATGCTCACTGAGCATTTAGCTGCAGACACTGTAGAAGGGAAATGCCAACACAAACAATAAACTTTCTTGATATTTTAAGTGGTTCCCTTTTCCTAACAGTGCTGTTGATGTGTATGATTTCCTCTGGACACCAGCTGAGGAGGGAGAAAGTTTAAAGGGGTTGCTTTTTTGGGGGGGTTTTGACACTAGGTGAATATTTGGGTTGTACATAACTTTAAGATAGTTGTTTACAAATTATATACAAGTTAAAGGAGGAGTAATGAGAAAGGGGTAGGAATTTATAACTATATACTTCTTCCTACTCCTCTTTGAACATTGTTATTTTTGTTTTGTTTGTTCTCTTTATCTGTTTTTTTCATGTTGAAATATTTCAATTAAAAAAATATCCAAATAAAGTCATGCTCACTTCAACTTCCCTATGGGCAGATTGACACCACCCACCACTGTTTAGACAAGCCTTAGACAATTCTAAAAATAAAAAATTCCATTTCTCCTTTTTGCTGGACTTCCTCTGCACCCTCATCCCATCTGTGCATCAGACATGTCTGTGGTGTGCTATATAGATGTAACAGATTTAATTATGTAATAATAGAATACGTGATTTGAGTTAAGTATATTTATTTTATATATATATATGTATGTATATACAAAATGGTACCTGCTCCTCCAGTCAAGCGGAACATGTGTGTTTTTTGTTTATACCCCGCTGTTCATTTCTGTGTGACCCCTCACTATAAGTTTTGTTTCCCGCCTCTGCTTCTCCCCTTTTGTCACTGTAGTCCATGGGAGAGGTACACATCTTTTCTTTTCGTTTGTTTATTAGTTTAAGTTTTACATTAACATGTTTTTTGTATCATTTGATTTGTGTAGGGGCTCATGTGTTGATTGCTTGACTGGAGGATTTTTGTTGTTCATTCTGTCATCAGCGGAATAAACGGAGGTCACCTCTTAAGTTATCTGGTCTGAGTCTCTGCCTCTGCTTCAAGTCACACAACGCACACGACATATCAACCACCACCAGTTACATAGAGGCAGACACCATGAGCTGGTACAATATAACTGGATTGAATACATGATAGATAACTTTGTCTCTATCTATGTGTTGGCGATTTGTTCTTAGTTTTGACATTTAAAAACATTATCCATGTTCTTTGGAGGTACCTACTGTATGTGCAATGACTCCAATGTTTTATTTTATGGTGCTATTTCAGCTTTCTAAGGAAACAGCAGTCTGCCATATCAAGATCTCATTATGCTTTAGTAGTTCAATCAAACTTCATCTGGAAAATAATCTGTGTCTGGCAGCCAGAAGCAGTGTGTTCAACAACTGTCACTGGCTGGGGTGCAGTCAAGGAGTTATGATTGCTGTTGCTCTGATGATCACTACAATTTACTTAATTCAGTCTTCATTAGTCATGTTTTTATAGGAGTAAAATAAAAAACAAACATTTGCCAAAAAAGCTGACCACAAACTCTATGAGAAGTGGAGGTGTCAGTCTGGCCCAAATCTAGGCATGTGCCCAGGGGCCCTTGTTCAGAAAGGGGCACTCTGTGATGGGAGAAAAAAATGATCTTTTACTCTTTTGTTTTTTTTCTGTTTTTATTGGTGAGACTTCACAGAAATAGACACACTTTCTTGATGTTGATCACTATTGTCGCTTTCATGCGAAGAAAATAAAGTCTCATGACTGACTGTTTAATTTCTCATTTTGACTGCTGGGAAAGTAACAATTGGTCATAATGTCACAGTGAGCTGTGGTCAGTGGTTAGTTTGTGTCATGTAGTGTGTGGGGCCAAAAAACCCAGTGGGGAAGTCAAAAATAGAGACAGAAACAACTGCAATAAAAATAAATAAATAAATAAAAGTCGTATTTGCAGTAAGGAGGCTTTCTGCACTCTCTTTGATGCCTCGAGTCTGAGCCTGTGAAGCAGCTGGACTTTTAGCAACTGATCTCTAACTTTGCAAAGAATAAGGCAAGAAAAAAGAACCTCTAATGGTAAGAACCATTATTCTGTATATGTGTGTGTATATATATATTTATACTTATATATATATATATATATATATATATATATATATATATATATATATATATATATATATATGTTTACAGTCATGGCCAAAATATCGGAACCCCTGCAATTCTGTCAGAAAATGAAACACTTCTACCAGAAAATTGTTGCAATTGCAAATCATTTGGTATTCACATTTTTATTTCTTTTGTTTGCATTGGAACAACACAAAAAAACTGAAAAGTCAAACTTTTCAAACAAATTTCACACATAACTCAAAAAATGGACTGGACTATTGGCACCCTCAACTTAATATTTGGAAGCTACAATGGAGTATTAGGGCCACATGAGGACATTTTTTTTTTCACAACGAGATTAAACTCTTGGACATTAAACTCAAAACATCGAGATTAAAGTTGAAATTTCAACAATAAAGTTGACATGTCATGACGACTTTAATCTCAACAAAACTAGGAGAGAGCGTGAGCGCTCCTCAGATGCTGAATCTGGACAGTCAGCCTCAGACACAATCGGTTGGCCCACGAAAATGCCTTGTGTAGATGTATTGGTAAAAGTGTACTTCAGAACCGGTTTTAGCAACAAAGAAATTCTCGCTCTTTTAGCGCAGAAACACAATGTTATCATAAGTGTGAGAACGTTGAAAAGGTTGTGCCAAAAACTTTTCAGAAGGATAAACCATACAAATTTGGAGGAAGTGGCTGCATTCTTGCAAACTGAAATTGCTGGAACCGGGCAGATGCAAGGATATCCATGGTTACACCTGCGTGCAGTACAGAGGGGTTATATTGTCGAGAATAAAGTCGACATGTCGAGATTAAAGTCGACATGACATGCAAACTTTATTGTCGAAATTTGGACTTTAATCTCGACATGTCGACTTAAATGTCGAAACGCTGAGATCAAAGTCGGCATGATATTTCAACTTTATTCTGGACATTTCGAGTTTAATGTCGAAGTGCTGACTTTAAAGTCGTCATGTCGAGTTTAATCTAGTCACGAAAAAAACATTTCCTCATGTGGCCCTAATACTCGTAGGTAGCACACCCTGTAGAAATATTAACTGAAATCAATTGCTTCCTCTGAACTTGTCAAACATGTGAATGTTCTTCTCCTCAGGGTGACTCAGGAGGTCCAATGGTGAACAAGATAGATAGATAGATAGATAGATAGATAGATAGATAGATAGATAGATAGATAGATAGATAGATAGATAGATAGATAGATAGATAGATAGATAGATAGATAGATAGATAGATAGATAGATATACTTTATTGATCCCAAGCTGGGAAATTACAGTGTAGCAGCAGCATTACATGGACACATAGTGGCGATACATATACTACGATATACTAAATACGGTAACTATAAATACTAAAATAGCAAAATATAAAGAATAGGCTATACTAAATACGGTAACTATACATACTAAAATAGTAAAATATAAAGAATAGGCTATACATAGTGAAATAGCAAAATAGCAATAGTAAATGAAATAAAATGTAACATGTAATGTGTGATGTACAAAAGTATATACAACAGATTGGCAGTGTTATTTTAGTGCAAAGTAAAAAAAGTAAATGTGCCATGTGTGTAGACAATAAAGTGTGCAGTGACTCTAAGTTATGACCACAGTTTTTTAAGCTGTTATTATGCAGTGTGATGGCATGAGGCAGGAAAGATTTCCTGTATCTGTCCCTACGACAGCGGAGCTGGAGCAGCCTGTGTGAGAAGGTGCTCGCTGTTGACTCGAAGCAGTCCTGCAGTGCCTCGGTGGCTTCATGTGTCCACTTCCTCACTGTCCTGGTGTGCTTGGGTTGTCTTCTCACCAGAGGGACATACCTGGGAGTCATCCTGACCAAGTTGTGGTCTGATCTGCCGAGGGGGGGAGGGCTGTGGCGTCATATGCATCAATGGCATTAGCATACAGAAGATCCAGCGTTTTATTGTCTCTTGTCTTGACAAGCAGGGCTCTGTGTGGAATCGTTAGTTTTGGTTTTGGCTGTGCTCAGCCCAATCTGCCAGGAGTCTACTCCAGAGTGTCCAGTTACTAGTCCTGGATCAACTCCCACATCACATCTGATAAGCCAAGCTTTGTCCAGTTCACTTCTAGTGGGCTGGAAGGTGTCAGCAGCTACACCTGTCCTGGTCTGTTAGCTTCACCAACGATGAGACCAAGTACACCTGCCCAAATTGTAACCAGTCTGGCAAGTGAGTCCTATTTATGAGCTTGAAAACAAAATCACTGAAGTCTAAATTTTCCCTGCTCACTTTGTTCCTCATTTTTTCATAAAGGGTCAGTGTGCGGTGTTGGTCCTATTAACAGTCGTGTGGTAGGTGACAGTGGTGTTGTACCTGAGGGGACGTGGCCCTGGATGGTTAACCTCCACAAAAATGGGATCTACACTTGTGGAGGCTATCCTCACTTTTGCCCAATGCTTCTCTAGGTAAGCATGGAGGCCCTTATTGTTCTCCATTAATATAAGATGCTAAGAAATTGATGTTTATTTAATTAGTTTTAAGTTTATGTTCCCTACAGCCCAAATCCAAACGTCGGGGATTGGACTGTGTTTTTGGGTCAGCAGCGTGTGAGTGACAGAATTTGAGATGTCTTCGGCTATTGTGAAAATTACAGTGACGAAAAAAGACCAGTTCCAATATTGAGCTGCTGCAGCTAGCTAAAACTGACAGCTACAGTGATTATATCCAGCCTTTGTGTGTGGACATTAGCAATGCCAGATCTTTCCCTGTTGGAAGTCAGTGCTGGGTGGCAGGCTGGGGTAAGGGAAGCAAAAGCACAGGTAAGGTTAACATTGTTTGCATGACAAGTATTATTTCAGTAGATCTTTGAGAGCTACTTTGTTGACTGTTTGTATTCACACGAGTAAATGTTTGGGGGGTTTTTTAGTCACTGTTAGAGCTGGCACAAGTCTTCGAGACCTTGAAACTCAAGTAACAAATTGTGACAGTTTCTGTACATTTGCACATTTTATATTGAGATTCAGCACGTACAGTAATTTCCCCCATTCACCAGTTTCTAAACTGGCAGAAGTTAGCAGTCCGTGCAGACATGCTAGAGCACCCTAAAAAGGGTCTAAAATCGGTGAGAAACACAGTCCAGTGACCATGTAATTTGATCTTTCAGGTTGTTCATTTTTATTAGAAAATTATTATTTTTAAAACACACACATACACATTAAATACCTGCTCTATCCATCCTGAACTAGCAGAGATTGTGTATGTTTTACGCTCCAGGCTTCCCATGAATCGATTGCACTTGAACACTCTGCACAAGGCTACAGAGCAGTCCTGTGGGTGGAAGACAGTATGAAGTAAGCTATGTTTGTTCACAAAGTGTAAGAGCAAACAGCCGAGACAGACATGACAAATAAATGGAATTACAATTGAACATTATTTAGAAAGCATGATGATTTCTCAACATTTCATAGCACTGCAGAGCTCTCCACATAGTAGGTAATGGTAGATTATGTAATGATATCTGTCGTGACCTGGCAACCATGAAACTAATTCACAAAACCGTCAACAGGTGACAAACACTAATCAGAAAGATTAGATTAGATTATTAACTTCACAAACCTTGAGCTGAAATTCTGTCAGTCAGTGAAGAGATCACGTGAGATGTGTGAATCAAAAAGGTTTATTACCCCCCTTTGGTGTGATTCTTTTGGGCAGATCTGAAAACAGTAATCAAACAGTATCAATAATGAAACAAAGTGCATCTTTTAACACTGAGGAATAAAGAAGGAAGAACCACACTCTAGTAAAATTATTTTGGTTTATTCTTGTGGCATTAACTTTTTGTTTGTAAGAAAAGGAGCCAATCCTGGTGAACAGCAGAACGTCTTTGTTGATTTCAGCCTATATGGGTCAATGATGTGATGCTACTTTTTTGTGTCCCTGTGGTTTAGTCAAATTTAAAGGGGTTAATTAAAATTCCTGCTTTTATGAAACAATATATTAGAGGATTATGGCAAAAATGTCCCAGTGGTGTAACCATCAAAACTTGAACCAAAGCAATTACATTTGCTTAAAAAATGCTCAAATTCTCAATAAAACACATCAACTAGTTTGGCATAATCTTTCATCATCACTCATTTATATTAAATAAAGTTTAATGGAATACAATTATTCTAAATGTTAAATATAGTTTGGGGAGTCAAGTCAAGTGAACCACAAGAAGTGTCTCAAAGTGTAAAGGCCATTTTGTTAAAATTGTGAAGAAGGCCATATAACAGGAAGTGGTTTTACAGAAAAGGACCAACTTCTGCGCGACAAGGTTAGAAGCTCTTAATAGTAATACTCATAAACTGAAGTTTTTTGGACTTATATATGTGTGTGTGTGTGTGTGTGTGTGTGTGTGTGTGTGTGTGTGTGTGTGTGTGTGTGTGTGTGTGTACATATATATATAAATTCATTTTAATAATAATAATATAATAATTAATATATATTATAATATATTATTTTTTTTATTTTTGTCCCGGCCTGTAGTTTGGAAATAAGGAAGTGATGCAGCAGTAACATTTAAGATAAGCAGAAATGGATCCTACAGAGAAGAGTCTGAATGGTAAATTCAGCTTCAAGGTTCTGCCAGATGGTTCAGTCGACAAGATCAAAGTTATTTGCATTTATTGTCGATGTGAATTGACTTACAACTGCAGTACGTCAAGTCTTAAATATCATCTTCTGGCAAAGCATACCGCTGATACAGAAAGCCATCCTCCCGCTCACCAAGGCAGACCACACTAGATAGTTTGCAACGGAGATGCATGAACAGCTCTACAAGTAACAAACTTTCAACAACAATAGGGAAGTGTGGCTACAGCATGCAGGCCGTTTAATATTGTGGAGGCCAAAGGTCTGCTTGAAATAATTTGCATCGCATCCAGGTGGGGAGTTCCAGTCCTCTGAGCGGAGGCCAACGCGGAAGTAACTTAAAACTGTTTTTACAATTAATTAAATCTGATAAAGAATATGACTAACCAATATTTTTTATATATACAATTTTTTTGTATGTTTGTGTGCCTCTGCCTGTCCCTGTGTGTGTAACATGCAGAATGTACGTGCATTGTGCACCGGCCTATTAAAATCTTGACAATGCGCCCTTAAAGAAAAGTTTTTTTTGTCAGTAGCGCAATTGCTTTCCACTTCCTCAAAATGGCAACGTGCCACCAATGCGTCTGACAAACACCTAATTTTGAGATCAACATGCCCAAGGATGCACAGACCGGTGCAAGTGCATTTGCTATTTAGACAAAGCGGGCGCAGGGCGAGATAATGACAACTGCGTCAGGGGAAACTAACAAAGACACATGCGTTGCACCTGCCATCTGCTGTGTGCCAAGCGCAAGAGTGCCCAAGTGTCTACGAACTGTTGGGGCGAAATTCCGTGGTAGGGACACGTAATATGTCAAATGTATGTGTCCCCACCACGGAAACAAATACCAATATAAAGTCAACGAGGATCCTCTTTCATGGTGGTGTTTTCGACTTGAGCTAATTCTACTTGCTAAATCATACGCTATGTGTTAGCTCAGTCTGTGTGTTCGTTAAATGAAAGGATAGGAGAAGATGAGCGGTCTCACAGGCTATTTTATTTAGCAGTAAATGAATAAAACATACAGAGCTCTGGGTCGAGATCTTCCTGTCCCTGATGAACAACAGTGTGTGTCAGTTCATGAAGTCCGACTGCTATCCTTTCCCTGACCCCTTTTATACAAAAAATACAGAATCAGATATAATGTGTGAGGTGCTGTCGTCTCCTGATTGGCTGTTGATCTGACTCCATCCTCCATCTTCTCACAGTCCAGGATATGTGATATTCCTGTGACCTCCTTAAACAGGCGCAATAGTGACTTCCATGTGACCCCCTTCTTCTGGAACTACACAATCACCAGACCTCCTGTGGGGGTTTTATGGTTAGTTCTTCTGAAACTACACAATCACCAGACCTCCTGTGGGGGTTTTATGGTTAGTTCTGCATTGTTTAACAAAGGATGGTCAGGGCTCTGACTGAATGTTTGACCCCGCTCTCCTGTTAATAATAAACCTTTAACCTATGCAAGTGGGACGTGTCAACATCCAGAATCTACCTATTTAATTACACTTCAGGGTAAACTGTCTTCATGCATTCTTATTACACAACAAGCTTACTGCTTTCAGATTGTTACACATAGGACCACATATTTATATGAAACAAACAACAAAGTAATTAATCCCCTTATGTGATATTTTAGCAGTGGCCAATTCATAGCATATATCTACAGTGGACACACAGATACCCTGGTTCAACAACGTCATGCAGTGGGCGGTGATTAATATTGTTTTCTAATCTATAAATCTTTTATTTTATCATTATTTTTACTCGTGATTTCACTGAATTTATTATAGTGCATTAAACACGATTTTTTTGTTGTCTAGAAAACTTTAAGTTGTGTGTGCTATAACTGTCATTTCGGTGTAATGCGGTAGTTACTATAGTTATTACTGCTGGATATTTTGTTTTACGTTTTACTGTTAAATCACGTGAATACTAGAGCGTCAACATCATCTGTGTTTAATATTTTCTAGCAGTTGCCCGTACATCGTTGCAGAGCTGATATACATTTCTCAAAGGTATTTTCTTTCGTAGTGGGCTAATTATAATAATGTCATGCGGCGTTTGGCGGCATCGCAAGTATTTTCCAACAGTGATTTGCTCTTGTTAGGCATGTTGAAAATGTTTGTGACCTGGGATAAATGTCCGTGACCGTGAAAAAATGTTGCCTCTCCCTTCGTTGTCGTCTTTGCCTCCCGTCGTTGACACCCCTACGTAGGGCGTCTCTACGCCTATACGTCACAGGCTGAAAAAATTGTTCCAGGTGGCAGTAGTTCCGGAGTCCAAAATAAAAAGTAGAACTGCAGACTATTTATTTAACATTGAAATAGAAATTGAAGTTGACATGAAATGAAATGCGATGCAATGGCTGGCTCCCTGAACCTTGGAGAGATGGAGAGGGTTGGCGGAATGTGGATTGGTTGAAAGGTGGAACACACAGACGGACAGACAGACGGACTAACATCCAGCTCTCCAATTATATTAGTAGGATATTAATAATAAGCTACTGAGTGAGAAGAGTCAGTCGTTACCACAACAACGGACCAGGAGCACAGCTGTATTGTGTTTGATTTTTAGGGCCCGAGCACTAAAGAGTGCAAAGGCCCTATTGAATCTGTAGGAATTATTATTGTCACCAAACAAACATATTTTTGACAGCCTAAACGTGCCCAAAAACTCACGAAAATTTGCACAGGCATCAGACCTGGTAAAATGTTATATTCTATGGTTCTTGTAAATGAGCATCGCAAAATGGCTCTACAGCGACCCCTAGGCATTTTTTTTTTTTTAAATTGAGCCCATCACTCCAGATTGAAGTAGATCAATGAAATGTGGTACACATATATACACCGCGTTCCAAATTATTATGCAAATGATGATATGAATGATAGTATAATTTTAAGTCATCAACCGTTACAGTATAATTTGAATTTTATTAAACAAACCTCCCAATTACAGTATTTTTTTTCAAAAATAAAAAACTCAAAATGCGCTGTTCCAAATTATTATGCACAACAGGCTTTCAAACCATTTTATAGGTTGTAAAGAACTGAAAATGGTAATTTGTTGTTTGCATAGGAGGTAGGAGGGGTTGTTGCTGTTCAAGTTTTTTCAAAGTGCTGTGTGAAATGCAAGAAAGGTAAGAGCCTTCCTCTTTATGCCTTTATCTGCACGAACCCATCTGTGCTCCTTTTTCTTTCCCATATTGCTTGAAACCTGTGGCCTGCTTAATAATGTTGAACGTCCTTCTTAAGTAGTTTTCCTTTAATTTGGCTCACCTGGCAAACTAATTATCACAGGTGTCTGAGATTGATTTCAGTGATCCAAAGAGCCCTGAGACACAATACCATCCATGAGTTTAATTGAAAAACAAAAAATTAAATGTTTATGACACTTAAATCCAATTTGCATAATCATTTGGTACGTGGTATTTATCATGTAAACACACACAAAAAAGTATCTTGGACCCATGCCCTACTTCAACAGGAAGTCGGCCATTTTTATTCAAATTTTCAATTTTGGCCCTGTTTGTTGCCATTTCCACGCCAAGTACTTTAATGTATTCCTCCTACAGATTTAATCTGAACAACTTTATATTCACACTGTGTCATCTCAAGACCTTGAGGATGCGTTGCGGCGAATAACGCTGTTTCGGGGCAGAGCGGCGCAGTCCCCAACAGGCTACAACAATCAATTTATAATCTAAAATAACAAACCATAAGAATGACCAAATAAAAAGTAAGAAATTAATTATACACATAAAAAAAATACTTTAAAATTACTGATACAACTCATTCACAGGACTGTACAAAAGAAGCGCTATCCCTGTGACCATGGAAAAACAGGATAAATTATATATATTGTCCATATTTTCCTAAATTAATCAGCCCTGAAACTGTCACACAGCACAGTGCACGTTTTGAGTTAGTTCCTATACTTGAAACTATACTGGCTGTGTTAACACGTCGTACTGACCACATAGCTTCTGCTGTCTCTGTGGTTTAACAGCTCATCCTTCACACATATCTTTTTGAGTACACAAACCACAGATCATGTGTCCAACATGCATAGTGCAGAAGTGTGGGTTATCACTCTTCTTCTCAGAAATCCTTCGTTCTAATTATACAAACAAAAGATCATCTGAATTGCAATTAATTCATTTGTCTGTCTTTGTTTTAATACAAATCAAGCCCTGATCATTATTCATTAGGGCCCGAGCACTAAACAGTGCGAAGGCCCTATTTAATTTGAAGGAATTGTTCTTTATTTAGGGCCCGAGTGCTAACAGCACAAAGGCTCTCTTGGAAACAAAGGAATTATTATTAGGGCCCGAGTGCAAATGGCACAAGTGCCATTTTGAATTGTAGCGCTGTTTGTTGCCATTGCCATGCCACGTAGTTTAACTCCTCTTGCAATTTTAATCTGACCGACTTCATATTCACCCTGTGTCATCTTATGACCTTGTAGATGCGTTGTGGCAAATGATTGTGGCGGGGAAGCGAGGGCCCAGTCATCACTGCGTGCAGCTTTAATTATTAGGGCCCAATCACTAAACAGTGTGAAGGCCCTATTGAATCTGTAGGAATTTTTCTCGTTATTATTTTACTTTTTCTTCTTCCAATACAAACACATTTTTGGCAGCCTAAATATGAAAACGAATGTTTGCACACATGCCAGACCTGGTGAAAGTTTTGATATTTTATGGCTCGCAGATTCCACTTCTGAATCCATAATCATGACATTACTCTGTTTGTAAAAGTATTAGGCTACTTCAGACACTAGAAACTATGATATAATGCAAGCTTACAATACATTACCGAAAGTGACTTATTTATTAATCACTTTTATTCATATAATTGAAATATTGGTGATTGAGGTTATGATTTGGCTCCCTGGCTGATGACACCAATAGCAAGATTTTTTTTTGGCCTCCAATTCATGTCAAATCATTTCTTTTTTATTTCTGTGACAGTTGGTGCAATAGTCGGGACAGAGTTCACAGCACGGGTCATTTTTTCCTCTTTCTCTGGACCTTTTATTCCACCACGTACACACTAAATTATAATATGTGTTTCTGTTGATGTATTTCTGAGAGCATGCAAGACCTCAGTTATGAATGGAGCTTCTCAACAATATGCTGGGCGACTGACCTCATATGGCATTTTGAGGGCATCATTCATGTTAATTTACTATTCTCGGTATGCGTGTTCATTTAAAACAGGTGGGATTCATCATGTTTGCAAGGCCATTCATGACTGTTTCACAGTGATACGAGTGTTTGGTGAATCCAACATGGCATAAAGGTCCACCTCACGAAAAAAGTATGACAAATTTAAGGGGGAAAATATCCCTTAAAACCTTTCTCTGCACAGGCTCGGTGGCCAATCACTGATTTCTTGGGACCAGCAGAATCAGAAGTGATGAAGTCTCATTACTCGAAAGATATATTCATAGCTTTTTTGGCAAATGTTTGTTGAAAATAGATTCTGGCAACAGTTCTGGAAACTTCATTTTGTCACAGCCTGCTCCATTTACCCGCTGTTCTTGTAAATTTCGATTCACCCCACCTCTGTTCCACTCTGCCAGTCAGTCACACCCACATCATCAGCCAGCTCCACTCACCTGGGCTCTCAGCAGCAACTCATCTGCAATTAAGCCACCATATATGCTTCTCCTGCCTGCTCACTTATTGCCAGATTGGTCTTTGCTTCTGATGCAATACTCTCCAGCACTCAGCATTGGTTTGACTTCCTACTTATAACTCTGTTCTGCTCTAACCTTGCTGCCACATCTCTGCCTGGGTATATGCCTCAGCCTCCTGTCATTGACCATGAGTTCAGCATCTGCACTTACTGGTTTCTGTTTGCTTGTCCTTGTGGTTGCCTGGTTAGTTCCTGCATTGATTATGCAGTGTGAGTTTCCCTGCCAACATTCCTGTGGGTTACTCAACATCAGACTCCTGCTGTGTTGTCGCCTCTGTCATTGTGGATGCAATAAGGGTTAAAACCATCAGCTACAGTGATTTATATCCAGCCTACGCGTGTGGACATTAGCAATGCCAGATCTTTCCCTGTTGGAAGTCAGTGCTGGGTGGCAGGCTGGGGTAAGGGAAGCAAAAGCACAGGTAAGGTTAACATTGTTTGCATATTCACACGAGCTGTTAGAGCTGGCACAAGTCTTCGAGACCTTGAAACTCAAGTAACAAATTGTGGGAATGTTTCTGACACAGAACATTTGCACGTGTTCTATGGAGATTTAGCGGGTAAAATAATTTTCACAAGTTTCTAAACCGTCAGAAGTTAGCAGATTTTATTATTTTCAGATATGGATGATCATTGAATCATGTTTTTCTGTTCTACATAGCAGAGGGCCACCTTGATCCTCCTGTAAATGTAAAGTCAGATTCATCTTGGTTCCAGGTGGCCGTTGTAACTCTGTCCGTGCACTCATTCGGATCTTTCAGGTCATTCTTAAAGGAGACAGTGGGTGACATGCCCTCTACTGCGGCCACAGGAGGAGCAGCAGTAGCAGGTCATTCCTGTCCTTCTTTGTCCCCATTACCTGTGTTACTGTTGTTAGAGGGCCTTGAGGTAGTTCATTATTGTACTAAAATGTCAACTGACAGCATTCTCATTAGCCTCCATTTATATTTTGTAAATGCTCTTACAGTAACTCAAGTCAAACAGAAAAAAGTGTTGAGAAAAAAAGCTGCATTATAAAAGAAAAAGATGTTTTCTAAATGTTTCAGTGAATCTGGTTAAATGAAGGTCAACCTCTGTTATTATCTACTCAGTTATAGCTCGATTGTCTTTCTACATAGACATGTCAGGAGCTTTGTATGAGGTTAGTTTAAAACAAAATGTTGAATCACATATGAAATAATGAAGCATCAGCTCAGATTTTTTTTTTTTTTACATACATTCAGAACCCACTATTTACATATTTAAAAATAAAGTTCACATTGTCAGTAAAAGTGGCAACAATGACATGTTTATCTCAAGCAAGTGAGGTGCTTGCTCTGAAGCATTCCACCTTGTATTTCAGCAGTTTTACAGTACATCATGTGATGAAAATCAGACAACAGGATTGTACTATATGGTATTTTTTTTCACTTAAAACAAAATGTACAAGTTAAACAATCAGTCTGCAGGGATATAAGCACAAATGTTTGACGATCAACAGCAAGCTATTCAGTTCAAAATGTGGATTAGAAAAATCATTCTTGAAGCAAAATTTCTTGTCACTCAATGCATGGATCACAAGCTCTCTTCTAGGATAATTAATTGAAAGTGGTGGTGCCACATCCAAATGTGTCTTCATGAAAATAGCAATATATATTTTCTATTAACGTAAGAAATGCACAATTTATTTTACAGATGAAGTAATCGGATGTTTCTTATTCTGGTGCGGACTCGCCTCATTCAGCACCTTCACCAACTTCTTGTCCCTCATTCACCATGTTCTTGAATTTATTGTTAAAAAATCCAGCCTGAGAGTAGAAAGGAAAGGAAGTTATGAAAAAAAACCAACTGTGATCTTGCATTAGAAATGCACACGTATAAAGAACCAAATCAAATGAGAGAATGAAAATGTGAAGGCGCTGCATTCACGTATTTTGTGATGAATGGTGTCCATTATCAGACCTCAAACTGTCTTATTGCTTCCGAAATGATGTGTTATAAACTGAAACAGTGCATTACTGTATCTCACCTTAATCAGGCCAGCAGTGAGTAGAATGAGTAGAGCCAACCCTCCCAGGGATCCTCCGGTGATCTCTTTGGTGAAGTCTGGTTCAGGATACACTTCTACCTGTGTCACAATCTGAGATGTGAAGACTTTGGATCAGATCTACATTCAAGCTCTTTTCAAACACAGATAAACAAATCCAATGTGTAATTACCTTGTGAACCAGAGGGTTGTTATTTGACCCTGGTAAAAAGAAAATGTACTGGTTTCTGTCAAACTCCAGAGTGGCCGTACTAGTCAAGAGGAATCTGGCAGACTTAAGTCCAATCTGAGTGAGAAACACAGTCCAGTGTCCATTTAATTTGATCTTTCAGGTTGTTCATTTTTATTAGAAAATAATTATTTTTAACACACACACACACATACACATTAATTACCTGCTCTATCCATCCTGAACTAAGGTTAGCAGAGATTGTGTATGTTTTATGCTCCAGGCTTCCCATGAATCGATTGCACTTGAACACTCTGCACCAGGCTACAGAGCAGTCCTGTGGGTGATTAAAAGAGGACCTGAATTCATTGCTGGAAACACAGAAAACTTGATGGCAATGCAATGAAACACCACACACTTCTAAATATATTAGACTAAATTCCACCATGTACAGGTGGCTACTTACCACTGACTTATTGTTTTGTATCTCAGCAACAAAATTTGTGACAGTAGGTTTTTCATCTTTGACTCTTTGGCAGTCTGGAATCTGAAATAGAGCCAATTCATGTCAATTTAACAGAGAACATATCCATCCACAAGGCTTTAGTTTCATAAAAACAACTACATTTGAGACATGTGGAGTTTCAGTTACAATGAGCTCCCGCATATGTTACCTGCAAGCTGTTGGAATTCACCCAAATGTCTTTATCACCGAGCTTTACTGGCACCCTGATCACCATAGTTAAATTCAGCGCTCTGTTGTCATTTGCAAGCTAAAGGGGGGGGGAAAAGTGAGCATTGAAGTCGAGTCTGAATCATGTATATGAACTTTAAAATATACATATTGATATTATGATATAGTATTTTACCACAATTGGTTGTTGGACTGGTTTCTGCAAATCATTCTTTCCGTGACTGAAGTTGGTGTAGCTGAGGGAACTGAACAGAAACATTGAATGTTTCATAGATATTAGACCTTACAATGTCACCTTAAATTATTATTATTTTTAAAATATTTTAAAACTGTTAAATCTCATAAAACATAAAAACCTTTCAATTGTAGCATAAATGCTGTACTTCACGTCAATCGTATTTTTTTTGTAAAGTTCGCTTCCACTGGAGTGCTGATTCCCACTGAAAGAGAGGTGAAATTAATTGTACACATGAATAATAATCATCATCATCATCATTATCACATCCACATATATATTGAGGTACTTAAAGGCTGGCAAATGAACAAAACAGTACCTGGTGGCATTTGCAGTGATAATTAACGTCCTGTCAAGTTTATAAGTGGTGTCGATCCCATAGGACACAATGAAGAGAACCTGAAATGAAATGAATGAGAGAGATCGGATTGCCTCCTCTCTTGGCTCAGCTGCAGTGAGACGAGATGCTTTAGTACACACTACAAACCTTAGCGTTGCTCTTGAAAATAGGCTTGTCAACAGTGCAGTCTGTTCTTCCCTGAGATAAGCGAGCTCCACTGTCCAAGGAGTTGCACTCAATTCTTCCCTTTATTAAGAAATAAATAAATAAAACAAAAGCAAACATTATCCAGAATCACTGCACAGCTCCAGTAAGCAGCTGACCACAGTTGAATTGAAACAGACTTGATCCTAACCTTCAGTGACGTAAACTTCCTGTAGGAAAGCCCGGGTGGGTAAGTGAGAATGACACGGCTGTTGTAGGAGTTTTCATGACTGTTTTCCACTGAAACGGTGACATTCAGCAGTTCATCAGTGCCTACTTTAACCTCAGAGGATCTGAGGATTGTGGATTATGATCAAATAGAAAAAGTGAAAGAGCATCAGGGTGCATGTATCTTTAGTCGAATACACAAATACTACTGTAGTTCCACACACCCAAGTCAAGCTTAACATTTGAAATTCAGCCTCACCCGGTGAAGTTGAAATCCACTTTCAGTTTATCTACACACTCGTTGTCAGTGCCACAGTTGATCTCAAACACCAACTGTGGAAGACAGTATGAAGTAAGCTATGTTTGTTCACAAAGTGTAAGAGCCAACAGCAGAGACAGACATGACAAATAAATGGAATTACAATTGAACATCATTTAAAAGCATAATGATTTTTGCACATTTCATAGCACTGCAGAGCTCTCCACATAATAGGTAATGGTAGATGATGTAGTAATGTCTGTCGTGACCTGGCAACCATGAAATTAATTCACAAAACTTAGTGTCAACAGGTGACAAACACTAATCAGAAAGTAAGTTAAATGTATTAACTTCACAAACCTTGATTTAAAATTCTGTCAGTCAGTGAAGAGATCATGTAAAAAATGTGAATCAAACAAGTTTATTTTCCCCCTTTGGTGTGATTCTTTTGGGCAGATCTGAACACAGTAATCATATCTGTGTGCAGACCCAAACAACCGTACCGAGACCCTTTGAGGATGTGGTCTAGGTCCAGTCCCAAACGGGCTGGAGTGATTTGTTCATGGTGGGAATACGAATACGTTACCAGACTTTAGGAGCTTCTTCAAATGTTCTTGTTCCCACCCCACACACATCTGATCGAACCAAGTTTACAAACTCATCAACTGGTTCAAACCAGAGCAAACAAACTATAGGTTTTTAAAAAGCCTTCAGTGTGATTTAAAACCAACCAATAAATGAAGGTATCTTTAAAGATTACTCACAGGATGAAAGGTTGTTGTCTGAGCCTGCTGGGCTAGACTTGGTCTGAGACCTGTGCTAGAAGGCAAACCGTCAAAGATGAATCGAAGCTCATTGTTAACTGGATTCAGAGAATCGTCCGGACAGGCCTGTGAAAGAAGGGCACAATAAAATAGAAAGCCTTTATTGTCATTGTACAAGAATATACAATGAGATTTAGAGTGCTACATCTGAAACAAGTTCTCAGTAATGAGTAACAAACAAACAATAAAAACAACAACCAATAGGACAGACAACATAACATTGCACATATTGCACATTAAAGCGACTCTTACCTTTCTTGCATTTCACACAGCACTTTGAAAAAACTTGAACAGCAACAACCCCTCCTCCCTCCTATGTCCCACCCCCACACTCCCTGACTCCCAGACAGATTCAGGATCTCATCTCTGTACACCGACTCATCATTAATCCAGGCGCATGTGATTGGGGGGAGTCCTGATTTGACAGTCATCCCATATCTGGGATGATGGTGTTAAATGCTGAACTATAGAAACCAGAGGTGGCTCAGGGCTGTGGCGATGGCTTCCTCTGTGGATCTGTTTGCTCTATAAGCCAACTGATGAGAGTCGAAGGTGGCTTACTTTTATGTAGTCAGCAATGAGTCTTTCAAAACATTTAATTACTACAGATGTTAAAACTAGTCTGGTCTGTAGTTATTGAGGCTGCTGACTGGTGTCTTTTTGGGGACAGGAATGATGGTGGCCAACTTCAGACAGGATGAAATGCTAGGTTGTGTCAGGGACAGTTTGAATATCCTGGGCTACAGTGCATTACTGGGCCACTGAGAGCTTAAAAATCAAGGTAGTGAGGGTTGGTTGTATTGCTGATGTTATAAGGTTTTTTAACAACTCACCTGAATGAGGAATTTCACATCGTTGCATTTTTGCTCAAAGGTAAGAGTTAATGATCCGGTCTGCTCTCGTTGTTTGTCCCTGATGTAAGCTCGGTTATTTGGGACCTTGCGTTGGGCATCCAGTGTGAAAGTGTAATTAATAATTGCACTAGCTGGAACAGATTAGAGTTGCATTTAAAGGTTACTCATGTGTACACATACAAGTATCTAAATGGATAGACAGTTGGTCTGTGGTTTAGAAACAATGAAGAGAATCAGGGACCTGTATTGACGACAGAGTGTCTGGTCATGGTAAAGCAGATTTTAGCTGTGTTATCCAGTGGTGTTGAGCAGTTTTGGGTTTGGATTTGGTTTGGGTTGAATGTCACTGAAGTTTCTACCATTACTATGGGCCTTGACCTGGATATTGACAGAGTAGGAACATACATATTAAAATTGTAAAGCAGATTACCAAAATGACAACTGTCATATCTAATTTTAGCTGCCTGATACAATCCATTATTGGTGAACACATCTGTCCTAAATCTGTAACTACAGAATTGTTACCATGAACACTGGAGACTTCATAGTAATAAACTTTGTGGTTGTGGGATTATTTTGACCCAAATTACCACAAATAGTAGAATTACAGGTGACACTAATAATATGTAACAGGAGCGTCTTACCTGAGTAAGACAACTTTTCCCTTTGAACCCACCGCTAAATCAGGCAGATTGTCATTACTACGGTCAAAAGAAGACTGACTGATCGACATCCCGAAGAACTTCAGTCCTTGCCGGACCTCAGAGGAAGCAATTCTCTATGTAAATGAAAATATTTGAATTAATCAAAGGTAAATTTGGTCTAGATTGTACATTGAATACATAAGGCCATATGTATCATTTAAATGTTCTCGTTGCTTCTTAGCTCTCGCTCACCTGTGAGTAAGCAGGACTAATCCTTCCTCCTCGTCCTCTTTCACCATGGAAGATGTAGATGCTACCTTGTCCATCATTCTCCAAAGGTGCTCCAATTGCCAAATCATTGAGACCATCTTGGTTTAGGTCCGGGAGTACAGCAAGAGAAGACCCAAACCTTCCCTGGTCAGATGGATCCCCTCTCAGTACTAATGGAGAATCGAAGTGGCACTCAATTTTCTGGTGGAAATATAAAGGTGAGAGTCAATGTTTGAATTCTCATTATAAAATATCAATGGATTCTGGATTTTTTTAAATTCATTTACCAAACTTGATAGGTTGCAAACATAAACTCTTCCCTCTCTATCACTGTCCATGTACATAGGGGCAGATATGAGGACTAGGTCAGTTAAGTTGTTACGATCAACATCCATGGCACAAACCACTGCACCAAAATATTCACCAATCTTAAACTGTAAGTAACAAAAAAGAATTAGCAAAGTGGGAAACCAACAACCTTCAATTTAAGATTAAAAATGTATTCTTTAAATTGTCTTTCATTAATCATCTTAATTGTGAGTACACACCTGCCAATTAAAGGGATCAATTCTTTGGCCGATACTGCTTGCAAAAACCGACATCACAATTCCTCTGTGTTGATATCTTGGAGCACCAAGAATTGTCAGTGGGCCAGACAACGTGTTGGCGACTGCCATGGAGTAACCTGGAATTAAAGAGTCAAGCCTATGTTAAATCAAATAATACGGGTTTGCCCGATTCAGGACAAACTCCATATTTTACTGATTTTTCTTTCAATTGTTAATTAACATAACATTATCACCAACTTCAGTGGGAAAAATCTTTAAAATGACACATTTCATTAAGCTATTAATTACAAATAAGCATAATTTATTCTTTGTTTCATTTAACAGATTAAAAATCTTACTTTGGCTAACCCTCTTCTAGTTCATAATATAATTTATCTTGTTACTTATTTAAGTCTGGGGACCATGAGGAGCCTTCTCTTTGTCCCAAAGACTATTTACTATATACAAGCTGCGTCTCAGCTATTTGTTGATCTTACTGGCTTCAGCACAACTTTTAATCATATAAGATCAACATGCTCACTGTTGGGTGTGGTATTTTTTTCTCAATTTTCCTTTACATGTAATTTTGGTGCCTGATGTCTCTTCTTTATTTAGAAGGTATTAAAGTATAGGATCTTATTTAGCAAAATACAAAGAACAAAACAAAAAACAGTCTTTTGGCATATCATGTGATATCAAATATGTTGCCATAAAGTTTTTACAACTTATTCCTCATTTGGATGTTTTCTGTCCTTTTCCAAAGTCTTATGTTTGAGATGGAAAATAGATCACAGAGGAGCAGTGCATGTACACCATTGCATGTACTATATGTACTATAGTATTCTTACCCAGATAACTGTCAAGCTCTATGTCCAAAGGCTCATAGGAGTTCATCAACATCTCGCTTGTGTATTCTTCGAAGCCTCCCCTCCACTGGTTGGCACCAACAATAGCCATCTGAATCCCCCGTGTAGAATCCTAAATGCAATTTATTTATGTTTGATTAATTAGTACGCAATCATTTTGCGTACTAATTTCATATGTAAAACAGCAGATTTTAAATATGAATGAGAACATTATTATTTGTTTGATTATTTGTGCTTAAATGCATGTGTACATGTATTTCATTTATATTATATTTGTAACATTTGTTTAAAGATGATTATTAACATTGCTTTCTAGTACATGTGCACCTTTAGGGAGGTTCAAGGGAGGAGGGGGGTGATTATTAAGTGGATAGCCAGGCATGTGGAGATTGGGGCGACGCAGTTTTTTGATCTCTCTACTTTTCTCCTTCTAAATAACAATTCTTACTGTTTGTACCTCTAATAACTTTGGAAAAGGACAGTTGGCTCTGTAATATGTTTTTGTTTCAAAGTAAACCATAAAAAAATGGTCCTGTGGATTTTTTTAATGTGGATTCAGAAGGGGAATCGTTAAAGAGTCAAGCTAAGGCTTCACTCTTTGAAAACCTATTGGACAGAAATGTGTAGAAACTGTGTTTGCCATAAAACATCAGCCAAACAAAAGGCTAAATGCATCATAAATTCATCATCTGGACTTTATCTTTATACTGGACCAGACTTTAGCTGTATGTTTTTCAGCCAGACGGGGTGACACATGTGATATATGTGTGTGTGTGTGTGTGTGTGTGTGTGTGTGTGTGTGTGTGTGTGTGTGTGTGTGTGTGTGTGTGTGTGTGTGTGTGTGTGTGTGTGTGTGTGTGTGTGTGTGTGTGTTTCTGTGTTTCTGTGTTTCTGTGTTTCTATGACTATACTGTCCAGTAAATGTCTGTTTTTAATTACCGGAGGCACATAAGCTGCACTGAATCCCCTTTGAGCCATTTCCATTTTCAGTGACTCTCCACCAGTTCCTGTAGATCCTGTAACAGCAACATATATGAGTGTCAAAGTCTCTACAACTGTGATTTACAGTAAGTTCATGCTTAAACTGAGTTAGTATACAGATCTGAAATATGATTATAAGTCTGAGTTGTAATTATAAAGTACTTTCCACAATTTTTATTTTCTCTTTTTTTTAACACTAAGGGCCTGATTTACTAAAGGTTTG
The DNA here is from genome assembly GCF_963691925.1 of Scomber scombrus. NCBI lineage: Eukaryota > Metazoa > Chordata > Actinopteri > Scombriformes > Scombridae > Scomber > Scomber scombrus. Next base: position 12,259,315 of record NC_084990.1, read on the forward strand.
CGTGTGTAGAAACGTGTGCAAACTTGACATCACCCGCAAAAAATGTGCAAGCTAATCTACTAACGCAGCGCACTGAGGTTTGCGTCTTTCAACTGTGCAAGATAATATGCGCTGTCCATTTAGTACGTTTGCCATAATGAATATGTAATATGGGGCGTTTCAATCCCAGTGCGCAAAATACAGGGAGGAGAAAATGTAAATATGTTATTTAGCACACGCATTGTGATTAACCAAACCTGAAGGTATTATTTCTGACGCTAACTGCGTCTATAAATAATACCTTTTGAAGGGCAGGTATTAACCGGCTGCGCACTGGGCACAGATGACTTCTGTCACTGTGGAGAGGAGGAGAAGGAGGCACAATGAAAGAATACGTACAGGAGTTTTTCCACCCGTGTTAATATTTTAGGAGTGGAATATTTTTGGTTTTACTAACAGCATTGACTTTGTCAGAAATACTCTCCTATATGTCGGTTATTCTGGTAATATTTGTTTTTGTTATCACTCAATATATTTGTTAACCACTTCCACTAGAACCTGATAAAATTTCCTTTTGTGCTTGCAGCTTTCTGCTCGTCCAAACTCTCCATTAACACACGCAAAATCTTCATTTATATACTGCTGTCCCACCCTGTTACACCTGTTTTCATTTACGCAGTGATTCTTAGTAGATCACCCGCAATACGCACGCAAACGAAACGCGCAATCTATTGCACTGTGCACGCAATTTAGTACCCTTTATTTGGGATCTTAGTAAATCAGGCCTAAGTCTGCATCTTTTCTAATACTTCCCATGTTACTTATAATTACTTGAAATTCAGTTTAAAACAAGACTTCGTAATTGAGGATATAAATATTCATAAGTGTTTACTTTGGAACTATAACATTTACAGTAATAAACTATAAACTAATAAAATTATGTGAAGCTATCATATTAAGTTTACATCTGTACCTTCGATAGAGAAGATTTGGTCCTGCAAGTTCTGCCGTATTGTTTCAAGAGCACCAAAGTTTGACACTTGAAACACTTTGTCTCGTGAAGATGCAATGGTGTACAGTTCCTGTTTTGCTCTGTCATTTGTGAATGCAGCCCCCACCTAGGGATTTTGAGGAAACATGTTTGAGGTGTTGGACTGTACAACAAAATTGATTCATATCTGCACATGTAAAATACTGGCTACATTTACATTAATGACTGAAACCAATTGACAAACTTTCTAACATGTGTAATGGGAATTCTTATTATTCATCTTCTCTTATACAAATGAGTAACTATGTCATATGATTAGGTGTGTGTGTGTGTGTGTGTGTGTGTGTGTGTGTGTGTGTGTGTGTGTGTGTGTGTGTGTGTGTGTGTGTGTGTGTGTGTGTGTGTGTGTGTGTCATAGTCTGCTGATTGAGTCAACATCATTGAACATTGAGTGAACATCATGTATGTTATTATGTACATTATGACGTGACGTGCTTACATTGTTCTGATGGTAGAACCATAGGGTAGAACAAGGTCATCCTTTTGACAAGCCTATTGTATATAATCTGACCACTTCCACTTAAAGAGAAGAAGCAACTAAACAACTAAAACAAATGTTATTTTTTCTTATTCTCCCTCTTCTTTTCAACAATGGGCACCTGTAAATCTACCTCTAATGTTTTCTCCAAATATTCGGTTTATGATCACAAAATATGGTGAACAAAGTACTGACCAAATTGAAATCTGGATTCAGGAGTGTGGGTTTCCATGTAGGGGCAGTTTTAGCCTAACACAATTAGAACACTTGAAAATCCAACTAACAGAAAGGGAAGAAATCAGTCAGGCAAAACAAAAGGAAAAAGGGAAAATGTTCAAAACGAATTGGGAAGCTTATGCTTGTTGGCTTGATGAAGCCAACATCAGGGACCGAAAACAAAAGGCAGGGAAAGCTACACTAACCTCTGCATCTCAGTGCCTCAAACTAGATCCTGATCTGGACTCAGCTCCGCCCAGAAGACAGCCAGCACCAGCTGTGGATCAAGGAGAATGAGCCAGCACTCTGGAAATGATGACAGCCACAGCCATAACCATACCATCATGGCCAATTCCACACCAAAGGGTGGAAAGACAAGGACTTCCACCTCCACCATACGCTACAAAATATTGTGCACCGCACACCCCTCCCCCACGGGACAAAAGCAGAACACGACTAGGCACTATTTTCAAGTCAACAGACTACTCAGACTCCATGTTAATTGCACCAATGGTTGAAGTGGCTGGAGGAGACGGAAACTCTCAGCTGATCTTCAGACCATGGACATACAACAACATGAAAGAATCCGCTACTCACCTCCCCTCAGTCCAAAATGGGGGAGATGAGTTTGCAACACAATTGGACATTTTCTGTCAACAATACTGACCATCTACCAATGAACTGAAGCGACTGCTCATGACCCAAATGGGAAATAAATGGACAAAAGTAGCTGGAAATTTCCCTATAGAAGATCAAAGATTGGCTCATCCAACATAGACAGATGAATAATAAGAATTCCCATTACACATGTTAACACAATACATGCTTATACAGTATACATGCAACTTACCCCAACAGCAAATCGAACAATCTTTTTATTTTCAGCTAATTTAGCTGCACCTCGCAAATCACCCCCATCATTAGATTCTCCATCTGTAATGACTATTAAAATCTTCTTCACATTTGGCCTGGAACCTTTATATGTCGAGAAGACGTTGTTGCTGTCAAAATAAAAAATATACATAAATACATATATCAATATATATATATTTGTTATTCTTATTGTTGTTCTTATTTTGTGTTTTGTTTTTTTTTAAAGGCAATTTCAAGATAAGGTTTGGGATAGTGGTATTATTGGTATTATTGGTATTATAGGCAGCATCAAAGGACCTGTGGCTAGTTTTGAAAGACTGCCAGTCTAGATCTAATCCTGCTGTCAGGACCACAAACTGGCCCAGATTATTGAGATTTGTATCAAATTTGGCATGACTGTTCAAAGTCAATATAAACATCATACCATAACACAAAAAGAAACCTGTAAAATGAATGTTCAATTCTGAGGATGGTGACAAGCATTAACATCATGAAGGCACTTACACAACTTCTCGGATGGCTGTAGTTGTGTGAGTCCCTCCAGTTAACTGTCTTATACCATTGATTTGAGATTCCCAGTGTTCAGAAGTAGAAGTATCAGCGTTAGAAGTATTAAAGTAATAATGGATGACAACATGCGAGGAGAACTGGGCGATGGCAAACTGGAAAAAAGAATTGAGAATGTAAATATGTATGGACATAAATGAAAATATGTATGAAATATTGAGGGGGGCAGGATGGGGTGAGGGAGTTACAATCCTACCTTTGTATCCATTCCCAGGAATGAATTGACAACACTTTTCACAAAATTCTTCATTCTCTCAAAATCAGAATAATCTACGCTGCCTGAGCCATCCAACAGAAATGCAATGTCTGCTTTGGTCCGACACTCTGTCAAAAAGGAGAAATACATCTGAAATATTTCCTCTCAAGTTATTTAAAACATGTATAAGAGTGTGTAGTGGTACACACCACAATCATCATCATATCACCAGACCTTTTTTATCACTATCTTCGAGATTATAAAAAAACGTAACATGTGTACCTTCAATAGAATAAGGCACAGGGGGTCCAACGCCATCAAAAGAGTCTATCTCAAAGCACACACCGCTATACTGGGTGATACTTTCGCAGTGCTTTGGGATGGTTGGACCACATGCCTGAAAAGAGACAAATTCAAGTCCTGATTATAATGAGATAATTATTTTCCTGTTCCTTAAACTACATTTCAAACTGAAGATAATTGATTTACTGGTAGAGATCAAAACCTCTGCATTCTTATTATCATTTACCTATAAATATTTGCAGTTTAGCAACTTACCAAAGTTTTTTGTGTGTTGGGATCACTTGTCATTGTCAAACCAAGGGACACGTTGACTGCAAAATTTGGCACTGCATAAAAAAACATCAGCTATTAGCCATCAGTTATGTTAAAACCATCAAGACAAACACAACTACATTTTCAGTGAGAATGTATAATATAATAAAATGTGAGAATTAACCATATCTGATCTGATAACTATTAGTAACATCACCCAGTCAAGACTGTACAGCAGTGTCTCACAATGCTGTATATGGTATACTGTAACACATTTCCAACAAGATAGAAGACAATCTCCATCTTAATAACTCATTTTGTCAATTAATTATTGAGTCCTAAAACATTCAGTGGATAGATGCCTCGGAATCTGTCTTAATCTCATAAAACCATGTCTCAGATAGATCAGATGACTAAAGCTACATAATCAATAAAATATATTGAAATGAGTATTTGCCCACCTGGTACTGGTACTGGAGTGCAGTCTTTGGTGGAACATTTAAATATTTGCCCTCTTTTAGTTGGTGAAAGTTGTTCAAGGGGGGCACTGACCAGCAAACTGAGGAAATAAATCCCAACAATCAGGTGAGAGAATTGGCTTATGACCTTATCATAGCAGATCTGAAGCAGTAGTGGTTTCAGTAGATCCATTTTCCACCACAACGTACTACTTACTCTGACTGTCTTTGCACCACCTGGTATCCAAAACCTGCAGCAGAGTTACTCAGGGTCTTCCAAGCCACAGGATCAATATTGAAACAAAGTGCAGCTTTTAACACTGAAGGATAAAGAAGGAAGAACCACACATGAGTAAAGTAATCTTTGATTTATTCTCGTGCCATTAACTTTTTGTTTGTATTAAAAGGAGCCAATCCTGGTCAACAGCTGTAAAGTCTTTGTCCATTTCAGCCTATAGATGTAGTGTGTGAATGGTCTTTTTTTATACTACCACTAGAGAGCGCCAACGTCAGAAATGTTTAAATTCTAAACAGGTTGGCTCTGAACAACATCTTTACATGATCAATACTAAGACTTAAATGTAAAAGTTCAGTGCACTACTTTACACAAAATCTATATTTCCCATCACAGGGATATTTGTTTAAATGTCTAAAAAAAAAGGTTTCTTTTGACCTCCTCAGGTTTAAAAGCGGTCAAAGATAGATGAACTCTTTGAAAGTCTGAAATAATATTTTCTCATGTTCTACGGCTTTAAAATTGTCAAAAGAGAACGCGTGAATAGATAACCATGTGTAATATTAACTTCCTTAATGGATCAGTTGGATCTCTTGTGGATGAATATGATCTAAATGTGGTGTTTAGTACATTTCAAAATACTCCAAAATCACATTGTGATACTTTTAATGTCAAAGTCGAAAAAAACAAGAAAAACAAATAAGCAAAAAAAGCAGTAAATGCATGAAATAATAAAATGATGATTTCATTATCATGAGGTTCTGTTTTTTCTACTGTGGCCTTTATGGCTTCAAGAATACAATTAAGGAAAATGCTCTGTGGTATATTTTATCTGTTAATGTTAACCTCCTCATTGTAACCCATCACTTCAAGTCTGTTGTGTTTTTCAACAGTTATTAATATGAACTAAGTCACCAGTGGCAGATAATTCCAGGCTACTGCCTTCCTGCTTGATAACTTTTCACATTAAATGTAGTGCACTATAAAAAACGATTTACTTCAGTTTCTTTCTGATTATAAGTGAGAAAGTTAGGTACGATGTGTCGCCTTGGTGTCTGAAATGTTTCTTTTGTGGTTTCACATGTTGCAAGTACTTCCCCAAGTACTTTGTTAGTTTTTGTTTTAGAAAAAACAGATAACAAGAATAGTTATTGTTAATCAGATAACAAATTTAGAGGATTGTGCAGCATTGCTGCAGCAGGAAATGATCATTTTAAATGTTTGATTACAGTTGGTATTACAGTTATTGATCTATTATACTTCATGGCTTTAAAAATGAAATGAATGATAGTTTGCGATAATGGGTGTTATAGGAACATTACTGCTGAAGATGCTGTATATATATGTATAGGAAATGAAATATTAAAAACTAAATCAGGATGTACAAATGTGGCCTTACCTGACAAAAATACTGTGGTAGAAATGATCCAGTCCATTGTGTCACTCCCATGAAAAACACAAAAAATCACTTATGTAAATCACTTACTTAGTCACTTCTCTGAGTTGCACAACTATCTCTACTACTGAAACTGTCTAGGAGGGAGATGTCGAAAGCAAAATGCAGAAATACCAAGGTTTTCAAAGCCAAGGCAGCCAGTTAGAGAAACGTTTTTGTAGGAGGGATTACAATACTGACTAACTTCTTCTTGTTCACACTGTACGTTGTCACCTCATTGTGACCCAGTCCCTTAAATGATTTATTTTTCAGGCTAAGACTGTAAGTGTATGTCTTCCAAATAGCAGAAGCAAATTGTTTTCAAGTTAGTTTCAGGGCAACAAGATTAAACCTAGAATGACATATTTGTACATATGCTCATTCTGAGGTAAGTAATGATTAAAGTGATGAACAATAAAAAAAGAATCTTAAAAAAAAGATGAACAACAAGATAATACTTTACCCCTTATCACAGCTCTTGGTGGCATGTGTGGCAGCAAAGGATGTTGCATACTGATGTGATGTAGTTATATTCAGACTACAAAAGTGTTTTCATCAGACTTGAACATGATTTCATCATTTTTAAACTCAATCAGGAAGGGTCACTGAGCATTTAGCTGCAGACGCTGCAGAAGAGAAATACCAACGCAAACAATACAAGTTTCTTGACATATTTAAGTGGTTCCTTTTTGTAACAGTGCTGTTCATGTGTATGATTTCCTCTGGATACCAGCTGAGGAGAGAGAAAGTTTAAATGGGTTGGGTTCTTCTTTTTTTTTGTGCAGGTTTGACATTTTTTGACAATGGAGGAGTGGTGAGAAAGGGTTAGGAATGTATAACTATATACTTCTTCCTACTCCTCTTTGAACATTGTTATTTTTGTTTTGTTTGTCTTCTTTATCTGTTTTTTCATGTTTGAAATATATACATTTAAAAAATATCCAAATAAAGTCATATTCAATTAATCTTCTCTATTGTCAGATTAACACCACCCACCACTGTTTAGACAAGCCTTATCATGAAAATCTGAACATAAAAAGTTCAATTTCTCTTTTTTTGCTGGACTTCTTCTGTACCCTTATCCAATCTTTTTGTCAGAAATGTCTGTTATGTGCTACAGTATATAGAGGCAGACACCATGAGCTGGTAGAATGCAACTGGATTGGATATCTGATAAATAACTTTGTCTCTATGTATGTGTTGGCGGTTTATTCCTAGTTTTGACATTTAAAAACATTATCCATGTTCTTTTGAGGTACCTACTGTATGTGCAATGACTCCAATGTTTTATTTTATGTTGCTATTTCAGCTGTCTAAGTAAACATATAGCAGTCTGCCATATCAAGATCTCATTAAGCTTTAGTAAATTTAATCCAACTTCATCTTGAAAAGTAGGTAAAAAAGATTTTTTCTTATCACATCTCAGCACATGTTCTTATTTGGTTCACAGCCTGTCTTCAGGAAGTGATTTTTTTTTCCTGCTACTGCTCACCGTTGACTAAATGTACTATTGTCACCACAACCCATAAAACCCCCAATGCTTTCTGTAGTGCAAAATTTCACATCCCTCACATGGTGCTACTTGTGCTTTCTGCTAAACTATCTCAGTGAGAAAATTAAACTGATATATAAGGTGTTGTGCAACTTGATGGTGTGCATGTGCAACCTTTGCAAAGTTCGCCTGTTGACCCTTTCCTGTCGAGCAAAGAGGATTGAGAAAGGTCATCAAAAGGTCAAGGATCAGCATGCTGCGTTGATGTCTGGATTGGATTTCTAAGGGCAGGTTAGCAGTGTTGTCACATGCTCTGTAAGCCTCTGTGTGAGTGTGTGTACGTGCATGCTGCTAGTACATGCTATAAGTTATCTTCCTCTACGTTTTCATATGACCTCTGGGTGCTGAGATGCTCGTCACTGCTGATACAGCAAATTTTAAACTAAATGACACATGAATATCTTTATGCTATAAAATCTGTCCCTCTATCTATCACAACATGAAGCTGAAAAAATGCTTAAACTAAAATCTACTGGGTGCTGGTATTTTCATGGAAAATTAATCATTTTTTAGGGGAAGCTGATATTAAAGTTAATTCCCATATTCAAATATTTCTGGGAAATATTTTCTATCCATGTACCCATCTATCTATTTTGTGCTATACTTCATTTTCTTCACATTTCTTACCCTATATCTTTCATCATTTGAGTCCTACTCTATTGCTTTCTATGTCAGTCACTGAAACCCTCTTTGCCCTTTCACTGGCTGCTCACTAGCACGTTACTCCAGCCCCAGTGTTTTTGAATGTCACGAGCCGTCTCTGGTTGCGTCCTGTTCTTTTTATAGCAGGGCAGCTGAAATGTGAGGGGTCACAATGGGAGGATAAATACAAGGGCCAGCGGGCTGAAGAGTTGTCGCAGACGAAGGCCAGATATCTTCCATCTCTCTCTTCTCCCAGCTCTCCTCCAAACCTCAAAGGTAAAAGAATTGAAACACTTGGTTGGCAAATGCATAACTTAAGTTGACTTTTGAGCTACTTTTTGAATTTGTTCATAGCATAAGGTGCATGAGATGTATGTTTTCACTAGAGGTTAAAATCTCCACCTATTTTCAAAACTCAAGCAAAGTTTTGGTTAGTGCAGATGCTAGATCTAAGTGAGAGAGTGATATGAGTGTCACATTTAACCCAAAGACACATTGCCTCTCATTTCCTTCTGATTCACTAAAATAGACTAAAATATTACAATATATTTTCACTAATACTTTCACTGTGCACTAGTGAATTGCTTCACTTGCCCTTCTTATCCACTCCAAGCATGAACATGCTTCTTCAGCATTATGTCTTACACAAAAAGTGCATTACTTGAAGTTGCTACAACCTTCCTTTATCTTATGCAAAGTTTCCACTGAACTGTTTCTGAGTGAGCAGTGTTGACTCAGTGGTTTGACCAAAGTGCTTGTCTAAATTGGTTCAGGCTAGCTAGTTATATTTCTGTATACGTGACTTGTGAACAGTGGGCTTTAAATTTGCACCGTTCACTTTTATGTTCTTGCTTAGCAATAGTGCTTCTATTGCCTTACAGTAGTACAGAAAGTATATTTAGTTCAGCCTGTAGATAGGGGAGGCACAGCTAGGGAAAGAGATTGAAGGAGGGGGGTAGAAAAGGAATGCAATAGAAGAGCAGGGGAGGGAAGGGGGCCATGAAGAGGAAGGGATGGGTCAGGGATAAGAGGCTAGAAAATGGAATAGGTCAACCACATGCTTGTCATGATTTTGTAAGAGGCTCAGATATATGCAGGGTGGGGCAGAGGAGGGTGGAGCAGTCTCTGACACTGGATCCCTGTGCCATTGCATATTGTGCCTGGGGAATGGTGTAAAACCCCAGCACATGAAGTGCCTTATGTTGCAGTTATAGCTGCAACAACTGCAGTCACACCATCAATATGCCAGCTGTTATGATTTTTTTTACATAGACAGGAAGGAGTAAAACCATACTTACATACTGACAGTCAGACTCTCATATCACCACTTCCTTCACAGTTAACCAAATGTTTTGTACTGACAGGTTCCCATGCATTCAGATGAATCAAAACCTCAAATGTCAAGCTTTGCAGTTTGCATGTTGTTGAACTTTTATCACTACTCCTCTGAACCCTGAGTATTCCCTATTAAAAATGATTCCTATTAATCTCATCCTTTGTCTTCCTCCTCCTTCTCCACAGAATCAAGATGCCTCACGCTTTCCCTTTCCTCACTCCTGAGCAGAAGAAGGAGCTCAGCGATATCGCTCACAAGATTGTGGCTCCCGGCAAGGGAATCCTCGCCGCTGATGAGTCCACTGGTAAATTAATTATCTTTGTTAGTAGAAAGAAATAACACTCAGTCATTCACCTGAAAAGGAAGTGTAACAATTTGTTAAGTGTCAAAATTCTAGTGATCAGGAAATCATTCAAAGTCTGGGTGAACACAATTAGAATATGACTATGAGTAGCTAAAATGTACATCTGTCAGAACTATTGACTGAGCTACAGTGTTCTCATATTGACGAGAAATTAAAACTTTGAATTCCTCACACAAATGTATCATGTCAACCCACTGTTGAATCCAGTTTTCATCTATCTTATCTGTCTCCACAACCTGCAGGCAGCGTGGCCAAGCGCTTCCAGAGCATCAACGCTGAGAACACTGAGGAGAACAGGAGGCTGTACCGCCAGCTCCTCTTCACCGCTGATGACCGCGTCAAGCCATGCATTGGTGGTGTCATCCTCTTCCACGAGACCATGTACCAGAAGACCGATGATGGCAAGACCTTCCCCGCATTCCTCAAAGAAAGAGGCATGGTGGTGGGCATCAAGGTTGACAAAGGTGTTGTCCCTCTGGCCGGAACCAACGGCGAGACAACAACCCAGGGTAAGCCGAGAGCAGATTAAGACATAACTAGAACAACATCTTTTATTGCCTTTGCCTAACTAATCCATTGTGTCCTCTCCTTTCTGCACAGGTCTCGATGGACTGTATGAGCGCTGTGCCCAGTACAAGAAGGATGGTGCTGACTTTGCCAAGTGGCGCTCTGTGCTGAAGATCACTTCCACCACTCCCTCTAGACTGGCTATCATTGAGAACGCCAATGTCCTGGCCCGTTATGCCAGCATCTGCCAGATGGTAAGTAACACACATAATGAAATCAGTGTGGTCTTCTTTAGGACTACATGTTAAAATTAGTTGAAAAAATGATTTGTTGATAGTCCCAAAAGCTATATCACCTTCTATTACATACACTTAGTATATCATGAAAAAAGCAGCATCAGAACCCACTCAGTACCTGCATGGGTTCTGTGGTCTCTATGAAGTTTCAAAACCTCAGCACAAGACACCAGAGTTTTATGTTTTGCACTATTGAAAGAGATTTAATTTTTCTCTGTGACTTTTGCATAGAAAAGTCAATATACTGCAGATAATGATGCTGATTCACAATAGAACTCCAAATAATCTTCTTATTCATAAATAAATCATATTAGTGTTATGTATTTCTATTGTAAATTGAGATCAAATTAGGGAGCTTGATGTGGAAGAAATATTCAGTAATATGTAGGCCTACAGTATGTCTTCACTATGGTTCTTATTTTTAGCATCTTATCAACTTGCTTGTGTTGCTAACACAATTCTTGCCTTCCTCAGCATGGCATCGTCCCCATTATTGAGCCAGAGATCCTCCCCGATGGTGATCACGACCTGAAGCGCACCCAGTATGTTACTGAGAAGGTGCTGGCTGCTGTCTACAAGGCTCTGTCCGACCACCATGTCTACCTGGAGGGCACCCTGCTCAAGCCCAACATGGTTACTGCTGGACACTCTTGCTCACACAAGTACACCAACCAGGAGATTGCCATGGCAACTGTCACCGCCCTGCGCCGCACTGTGCCCCCTGCAGTCACTGGTGAGCTGGATGCACATAATGTTCTCTTGTTGACATGTACACAAATCATATAAAAAATTGAATTCTTCATTGCGTTTGACATTTAATCAAATGCCTAAAGTGGTGCATTACTAAACTCTTACACTCTTCCTTTGTAGGAGTCACCTTCCTGTCTGGTGGCCAGAGTGAGGAGGAGGCCTCCGTCAACCTGAATGCCATGAACATCTGCCCTCTGCACAGGCCCTGGGCCCTGACCTTCTCATACGGCCGTGCCCTGCAGGCCTCTGCCCTCAAAGCCTGGTGCGGCAAGAAGGAGAATGGCAAGGCATGCCAGGAGGAGTACATTAAGAGAGCTCTGGTATGTGTAAATATGAATAAAATGTTAATATAGCAAAGTATGTTAAGTTATGGTAATGCAGGTGATATCATAGATTTTTGCACAGTTTTGCCTCAAACTAAGTGGTACAGTATTATATTATGCATTCAATAATTCTGTCCTTTTTTCCTCTCACAGGCCAACCACCTGGCCAGCCAGGGCAAATATGTGGCCTCTGGAGCCAGCGCTGCTGGTGGAGATTCTCTGTTCGTCGCTAACCACGCTTATTAAGCATGGAGATTCACCATTTTCCTTCCCCCCACCTTCCCCCTATTATTACATCAACTATGGAAAATACCTGTGAAACTGTCTTTCTGCTATTGAACAACAGCACTTAAACAGCATCTTGGTACAAAGTGAAAGAGAGAGATGGAGATAAAAAATAAGAAAAAGCCTTCCTTTTCGGTTGTTGCTGCAGCAAGGAGAAACTGAAAAAATGTTCTGCCTCCATTCCCTTACCTTTTATTTTTAAACACCTTTTCCCCACACTGTTCAACAACTTGTACTATTTTTCCTTGGTCTGATTCCACCAAATGCAGTATATGATATATACTGTTACCATTGAATAAAGTATATATCCTAACATGTTGGTTTACTTCGTTTTTGAGTCATTGCAACAGTCACAAACCAGCCATTGTAGCCTGAAAACACTATACTCTGAGAGTGCACAAAAAGAAAAAACACAAAATCTCATTTATAAAAGTAAAGTACTTTTTCCTCCTCATGAATACATTATAAGCAAACAATAGTATTTAATTGAAGAACAAGAACAACAGGGACACTATAAGAACTTAAATTACAGTTAGCTGTTTTCCAAAATCTGTTGTTATAAGTTTCATGTTAGCAAATAATGTCCTCCATTAGCAAATAAAGTACATGGATGATTCCTTACATTTAAAATTAGACTTTTTGTTACATTGAGATGAAAAATTATACACAACAGTTGGCCTGAGTTGCTTAACTGAGCATGAAATAGCATGTAATTTATTGTTGTAGACAGTATGGGGTTATTTAAAAAGGAAATAGCAGTGTGGTTAGGAACAGGCAATGTCAGGTGGTTGATTCTTGATTTTGAGATAGGGTTACTTGTCGACATGCTGAATGGACTTTTTGCTATGTCTATTTATGTATACCATTGGAGGTTTGCAGTGTTTTAACTAGGCCTCCATTAATATCAGGTCATTACACAGTCTGAACCTTATGTTATGCATTTAATGTTCTTCATTGACTCCATTCCCACAGAGATCCATAACAACAATCTTCATCTTATAATGTTGAACTTAATTTGTATTATAAGTATAAAAATAACATCATCATTCCACATTAAGTAAACATCCCAAATATTTCAAACAGCTGATAAACCTTGCTCACGCCTACCTGTTACTTTCATCTTTGAAATCTGAAAAATCATTTAAGAACAGGGTTTGCAGGAAAGGGTGGACTTGTACGGTGCTTATTAGAAGATACCGTACAAGTCCTATACATCTCTTTCCACCACCAGATCTACCACAGTATACCCATAACCATAACCAGCTCAGTGTCTGCATGTTTCCCAGTAAGTGGCAGGAGAAACTTTTTAGCAAGTGCAATTTCTGTCAAGGTACATTACTACCCATTCACTCATTGGCAAGAAAAAATGATTCATACATGTAAATTAAGTATAAAAAACCTTTCAAACTTGTACTTCACCTTTATCAGCTGTCAGCAACTTCTTACCGTCTTGCAACAGTAATGTGACCTGAGATAACAGTGTAGCTTGTGCAAGTTGTTGATGTAAAACTGTGCTACAAAGCAAAAATGTGTTGCAAGAACAAGAAAGACAGTAAAATGACAAAAAATGAAAGTGCAGTTGAAGAAGCTGATGCATTGGTGGATGGACTTGGCGGTGTTGTGGTTCCATTTCTGAGACACACAAAGCTGCTGTCTTGGTCAGTGCCACTGGAGGTGAATGTTACAAAATTAACCCTCGCCCCTGCCACTTGATCTGTGATCCATGTCTGGTACTCAGATACTCGAGCGTAGACCTCAGGAAAAGTAGCCAGGGCACAAGGTATTCCAAAACTGGTAATGCCCGCCTGGATCCATTTTGAGCCTTGTCTGCATTGCAAAGGTCCACCTGAGTCCCCCTGAAAGGACAGACAAAACACAACCTGTTGATACTGCTGGTAACTTGCACAGAATAAGACTTGTAAAACACATATTCTCACTTACAAATCATTTTAATAGCAAAATATAACAGATTTGGTCTTGTTATCTCCGATGGATACATGGACAGACCAGAACATAAAACCAGAGAACTATTTTAACTGCATGTACTAGTATATAGGAGTTTCTTCTTGTGTTCTGGGAATGTCAAAGGGAAAGGGAAACCCCTCAAGAAAAGTAAGTCCTCCTACTTAAAATATTACAATGGTTTATTATTTTAACCTGACATGCTCCTTTGTTCTCTTGACCAGCACAAATCATGTTGTTTGTGATGTTTGCAGATGGTACTGGGATGTAGTTGCAACTGCACTGCTTGTTTCCAATCACAGGAATCTGAACCTCCTGCAGTGTCTCGAAAGCTCCCAACGGCTCTGTGAGAGAATGGTGGAAATCCTTTAATCATCCATGTTTAGAAATTCCCACATTTTATTCATCACAAGATTTGTGTCTTACAAATAAAATGATAAAAACACATAATTATGACAAAATTGATTCCATTGCTCTGCTTTTTTAACAGTGACACATGTTGCAAGACAGCTCACTATTTATTTCCCCCTTTTTTTGCATATATTTGAGGATATCTTTTTTTGGGAGGGCTGGATTGGATTTTATGTGACAGAGCAGCCTGTACAGACTTGCCAAAAAGTCAGTGGAGGAAGATGGGTTTGGTTGTTGAAAGATTAAATGTTAGGAAGAAACTTAATTCAACATATCAGCTAAACAACAACACATTTTAAAAGGGGACATTAACAAATATAATAGACAGGATACTCACCATCATTTCCACGTCTACCCCAGCCTGTGGCCCAGCAATTGGTGGAGTTGTGGAACTGGCTGGGGTTACCTGCTAGGCAGACAGGTCTGATGTAGTCTGTGAAAGTGACAGCGCTGCTCAGCTTCATTAGAGCAATGTCATTGTTAAGCGTGGTGTTGCTGTAGTCAGGATGGACGATGATCTGGGATACAGTGCGCTTCACCTCGTGAACATTAGGGCTAGTCTGATTCAGTCTCCCAAAGTAAAGACTCCATGCACGAGGTACATTTCTAGATTTTTAAAAAAGACATTCATGTATGAAATCTGTCAGTGAGTGCTGATTACATCTTTTGCCTAAATTCAAATCATATTTCTGTATTTACCCAGTCCATAATACGCACAAATGAAACATGCTTTTTGATTAAAAATAACAAAAAAACATTGTGGTCCAGTCAACCATTGTGTTTTCAAGGAAAGGGACAATGCAGCAATTACATGTTCACTGAGTTAGATAAACAATGAATGTGCCTGGATTGCTGAGTGTTTAATTGAATTCCAGTCAAACCATTATAGGCGAATCACAAAAACCCTGAGTTTAGTTGGCCATGCTTGGTCTGCTTGAGACAGCCTGAGTTTACTGAGTAATTTGTAGACTCCAGAATTGTGTAAGCTTAACAATGCAGAAGTGCCTGCTCAGACACAGAACAAGTGAGGTCAGGTATTGGTCATATGTGAAGGTGAATCATAGTGGCCATGCTGAAACAAGCACACCCTCTGTGTACATTTTCCAAAGAATTTGCGTAGTGTATCGTTTTCAAGTTTTTCATACTATATTTGGGCAGGTCACCAATAGCATCAAATTTCAAATTGTAGCGTGGTGGTGTAGCGTGGTGGTGTAGCCTAGTGGCTTGGCCGTGAATTTCAGTTCCCTAATTTAGTACAAGTCAACAAATATCGAAAATGCAAGAGTCTGAGCTCTAACCATGATCTAGAACAAGAAACACACATGATCTGAGGCAACGTGTACACTTAACTAAGTTCTAATTTCAGGTTGAGTCAGACTCAAATTGCTACCAGTTGTGGGTCTGTGCAGAACAAACTCAACGAAAATAATGAGGTCAGAGCAGCATTGTGTATTCTGCGAGCAGCAGTTGGTTTCGGATCGCTGAGAAACCCCCACTGACACAGTTCATTGCTTTTTCTCACATCTTTGATCTTTAATGCATGTTCCAAGTGTCAGTGTTTGTTCATTATTAAAAGTGCTCCAATTTTTTTTATCACAGCTGTTTTGTGATTGTTGATTTTACACCAGAAGAAATACATTTACTCAAGGTAACTGTCAATTACTGTTGGGACAACCTATTATTTATTGTGTATATTTACTAAATGTACTGCTGTCTTCAACCTCAACAGGCGGTGTGTTTAGCTTGCTTCATAGGACTTGTGAGGACAGACAAGCACCAAAGACATGCTGGGTACAGATTTTCTTTCCATAAGACTCTGAACATTGAATTATAGACATTTACATGTGTGCTCTTTTCGTGTGTTGCTACCATGACAAAACATGCTGATGTTCTAGGAGAGAAAGACTCCTGGACTCCTAGTCCCCTATAATACTGAGTTGTATTTTAGCAACTATAAAGAGGCTTTTTTTCTTAACCACAGGGTTTCCCATCTGGTACTGAGCTAGGCAATACTGTAGGTGCAAATAACGGACTGTCTGTCTGTTCCAGTCAGATTCAGGACTGCAGTTATTTAACTGCTTTAACACTGTCAAATTTGATCTATTTTGACGTTTGACAGCTGTAAAAACACCCCAAATGTTGTTATTTTACTCTGAAATTTGATTACTTTAACATAATGCACAAAAATGAAAATCTTTTAGAGTGTTATAATTTTGTATAGGTGCTATAAATGTTTGTCTACTAAGGCTGTTCTGGGTCATATTTAACATGTATCTATTGACATGGCTTTTTGGGAAGATAGTTATGATGATTTCTTTGTATGATGTAGCAGTGAAGACATGACCGTAGCTACCATTGAGGACACCGAGGTCATGTCCTCGGTATTGTTTTCTTGAAGTTTCGTTTAATTGTGAAGTGAAAATTACGGAGCCCGTAAAGGATCATGCAATATATTTTTAATGTTGAGTGAATCGAGCGCACGTTTTATTAACTTGTTCACACGATTTAATAAAACATGAGCACATTTAATTAACTCGTGTGCACGTTTTATTAACTCGTGTGAACGTTTTATTAAATTGTGGCCACAATATAGCTATAACGTGCCCACAAAATACTAATACGTGCGCACGAAATACTAATTAATAATATTAATATCATTCCTGGACAGCTGGGTAAGCAAATCGAGCGCACCTTCTCTAGAACCTGCAATAGCCTACTTCCGGACCAAATTCTGTTCACAGTTTCAGCTTGAAATCATCTTAAAACGTGCCTTTCCCCCTGATCATCTCCTTTGAAAGTATAGCATCATGTGTGTCAGACTCTCAGCTGAGGGAATACATAGGTTATATGAACCGCAGCGTTTAATGATGCCACCGGACCGGTATCACGATGCCAAGGGAACCTATAGCCTATCAGTGATCAGAATCTAGTTTGTATTGATTTGCAGGTTGTTGTTGCTCTGACTGAACTACTGAATGTGTCTAGTGTTCTCTGGACATTTGTCCTTCAATAAAATCACAGAAGATTAAAAGTTCACTATATTATTGATCAGTCTGACGAAATGTGCTATAATTCCTTTAAACCAGTGCACCGAGCACCCAGAAATGATATAATATAATCAGTATTTCGTGCGCACGTTATAGCCTACTTATTTCGTGGCCACGAATTAGTATCTCGTGGCCACGAATTAGTATTTCGTGCGCACGTTATAGCTATATTGTGGCCACAATTTTTTTTTTTTTTTTTACCATGATCCTTTACGGGCTCCGTAGAAAATAGCCGACGAGACGATTATCCTTGCATCAACGGACCGTCATGTGACACGTACTTGAAGATTCCGCTGCCATGTCAAAACGAAAGTATCCGGCTATAGCCAGCGGTGGAGTGAAGCCTTGAAATCGCCAGATATATGTTGTCTACATGTGTGAATTGGACTTGACCCGATTTTTTTCAAACTGTTCATTCATTGGATGAGCCCTTTTCTCCCTTTCCCAGCAGGCCGTGCTCCATTCCACATTTTAAGAACAAACAAAGAAAATAATATATTGCAGTTATAATTTTTACATATACAACCATGGAAGTTGTAGAATACTGAAATAGGAGTTGATTTAAGTTGCAAAATTGGAAATGATAAGAAAGAACTGGACCACAAGAATGACCATGACTGAGAAATGCACAGCAAGAAAGCAGTATAAATACATCATGGATTAAAGCAAAAAGTCATAAGTTGTGGTTTTGTTTTTGACCTCGGTGTTTGAAAAATCCTGGCTACGGCCTGATGTCTCTAATGGTTATACAATAAACCCCACAGTTCCAAAAGTTCTTGTAATTTTCAGTTCCAATAAAATACTTTTGAATAATTATTGCTATGTTATATTTTCATGTCTTAGGTCAAATGAAACATTAATCAAGGTTTAATCACCAATTTATTGATCAGTCAGATCGGCTGTTGATGCATTCTTGATAGATCTGTGGTTCAAATTTGGTATAGACACTTTTTATGGGGGGATTCTTAGACCTGGTCAAAATTGACCCAGAACATACTGAGAGGGTGTAGAATATGAACAGTATGTAAGGGTTAAACAGACATATCCATGTTGGGTTCAGGAGAGAGGTGTCAGCACAAGAAATTAAATGAGAACAAAAGAGAAAAATAGCAGGTTATTTGAAGGTTTTATGAATTTGTCTTACGTTATGATGCAGTGGGCTGCCGTGAGTACCCACTGGTCACTGATTAGGGTCCCTCCACAGATATGATAACTGATGTGCATGCTGACCTGCCAGGGCCATGATCCAACTGTGGCATTGTCACCACCCACTATCTTGGTGTTCAGAGGTGCCATTCCACAATCTTAGAGAAGATAAATGACTGTCAGTTAATTCACATAGAGATTGATGTGTGGAGCTAAAACTGTTTCTCATTCATAGCTGTGGTTAGGTTAGGGGTCACTTTAACTGGGTTAGTACTTTCATAGATTCAGTGATTCACTAGATCGTTAGAATTATATCAAAATATATCAAATGCACTTACCCTGAGCTTCCGACCCTGTAGGAGAGAGGAATGAAAGGTTTACTTTCATCTGTATCTCAATATGTTGTGTGTTATTATTTGAACCAGCATTATGTGTTAGAAATGTGTACCTTCAGCCACAAGATGGCACTAGAGTTCAAGCTGTGAGCTGTACACACAATTCTGTGCAGAATTCCCAGAATACTTTTGGTTTCATTTTAATTGTCAGAAAAATGGCTTTAGACATTCTCAGAGAGGCCCCAAGACTTTTTCAAAGTGCTGTCCATCACTACAATATTTGGTTTGGCACATTAAAGTTGAGTTTAAAACATAAATGATGTGGAGCTTTGTTGGAAAACTATGCTGGTATTTCAGGAATGCAAGAGACTTCAACAGACTGCCGGCCACTGATAGGTCAGAAAAGTTGTCGCTGGAAGAGTCTTGAGCCGTCCCACACAAGACTCAAACCCAGCATTTTTAAATACCGGCAACAGCGTTACTGTCATTCGGCAATTTTCTTGCTTTGTGTGTGACAAAAAGGCACATACAGCAGCAATTACACCATCGCCTCCATCTCCATGTCGCCCCATGTTTATGTGTTTTGTGTCGAAAGTACCTACTTAACGTGGGCGGGGTCGTCATAGCATGGCAGTTTCGCGCAGCCGTGCTATGACGACCCCGCCCATGTTAAGTAGGTACTTTTTTTTGTAATGGAAAAGGTTGTTCCTGGAACCGTACCAAGTCGAGTTGAGCCGAGTAGTGCTAGAACTGTATAGTGGAAAAGCGCCATATTATTTTAAGTTAATATGTCACAGTACAGTGAGGGTACCGCACCAGCAGCTGAACATATCAAATTTCAAGCATTACCTTCAGAAGAGTACACTTAACCTTATGTGTCTGGTTGTAATACATGATATAAATATGCTAAATTGAAAGGCAAGAGGTGGAAATGTCCTGTTTTGAACCTTGACACTATCTAAACTGGAAGGCAGATGCTGATGTAATCCACCTCCGCACCCAAATGGAAACCAGTGTTTACTATACACCCGAAGGCTGTCTCATGATTGTGTTGTTTTGGTAACTGAAGTAATGCTTTTGTACCTCTTCCTAATACTCTTTAAGTAACTTAGACTAATTTGTACTAATGTTCACAGTTGAAGACTGTAACATTTAATTGACAATTCTTAAATATACATTCTCAGTTTTCATAATTAATAAATCAAGAGAGAACAATATTAATTGGAAATAAATTGGGGTCTCCTGTAAAATAAGATAAAAAACAGGTTCTAATTAATAAATGGGAGATGAAGCAGAAAAGTCAAAGAAAACCATCCAAAAAGGAATATTTGCCAATAATTACAAAATGTTTCTATATTTGAATTGAGGGTAGAATAGAGGATACTGTATTGTAGTAAAAACTGTAATTGTGATTTGTGATATTGGGCTATATAAATAAAAATGGACCTTACTTGGCTGGTTTAAAAAAATTCTGTAAGTCATATTTACTGTAATTATAAATAATTAGTGATCACTCTTTATAATACACTTGTCATTCAATAAACCTCATAAAGCTTATATTCACATCATATTTACAGGTGTTTCTCATATTCTGTAGTGTCCTAAAAAGAAAGAAAAATGTTTGACAGACATTTCAACATATTACAATCTAGAGTAACACAAGCACTGACTTCATCCTCAAAAATAACCAGAGAGTTGACACTTCCAAAACAGAAACTAAAAGCTTCAAAACAGAGGATTTATTGTACGGCTGATGTGTAGTATTATATTTATATTTTATATGTAGCAATATATTGTATAGGTGTACCTAATAGATTAAGAGTAAAAGCTCACCTTGTCCAGTGAGAACTACACACATCAAGAGTGTCCATGCATTCCAGAGTGCCATACTGTCCTGTCCCCAGCCTTTGATCTTCCCCAAGTGCAGAGCACTGCTTTGTGTGTCCTTTTTGTTCCATGCTGCATGCTGAGCTACCACACCTTATTCAAACCTGTTTTTCTTGATACCTTTGACATAAAGAATGATGCCGTCCAATCCACTAAAGAAAAAGAGTAATGAACAGAAAGTGTGTGTGGCTTTCTATAATGTATTACATAACTAATAACCAGCCAATAGTTATTCGTCTCCTTATTCTTATTGGTAAGAAACAGTTGGTACCAGTTTTTACTACAAGATGCAGCTCGTAAAACATTCTCAATGTTTCTGGTTATTGTGCAACATCCAAGACAAGTCACATCATTTGTGCCACCTGTGATGCAATTTTTGGTATTATTGTTTTACTTTATGGAAATTGTGTATTGCATCAGTGTATTTTTGTGAGCTTCTGACTGATTAATTTTCTTCTTTGGATTTCCCATTTGATTATAACCTGCTTAAATACCTGATTACAGTCGCAGATGGCAGGACATACTGTAGGTTGAATGCATCCTTTGGTTTTCTTTAGGATTGAGGTTACACATCTCTGGACTGAAAATGTTATTCTTTACATCCTGAATAATGAAATTGTGAGAAGAACATCTGAGGTCTGATCCCATTCTGTAAATGATCTTTTGAGCAAGACCCATGTGTTTTCATCACTGCAAATACCCTACATTGTCTTACCTGACAAACCAGTAGGTGAAAGTGAAAATGTGTAATCATTGAGCAGTATCAGTCTATTTAACCATAGTGTCATAACATTGATTCAACGCATTCCTAAATCATGAAAACATCAATCAACCTCCAATGAAAGGAACAAGAGTGTCAGAAAAATAAAAATAAGGCATTGAATCAGAAAGAGGTGAGTGTGTGTGTGTGTGTGAGAGAGAGAGAGAGAGAGAGAGAGAGAGAGAGAGAGAGAGAGAGAGAGGAGAGAGAGAGAGAGAGGAGAGAGAAGAGAGAGAGAGAGAGAGAGAGAGAGAGAGAGAGAGAGAGAGAGAGAGAGAGAGAGAGAGAGAGAGAGAGAGAGAGAGAGAGAGAGAGAGAGAGAGAGAGAGAGAGAGAGTTAAATGGAAAACATTCATCACCTTTTAAAACTCCTTTTGCGTCTCAGGCAAATGTGACTCCAGATTGGCACTGATGACCTTTCTCCTTCTCTACAATGCCACCCCTCTGCCCTGCCCTCTGCTCAATAATATTAAGGCCCTTTCATTGCACACATTTAAAGACACAATGGTCACATTAAAGCCTCCATTAAGTCTTTCAGATCTTATGTGTGCCAGATTTCTGGAGAGGTTTTAACAATGTTGGTCCCACAATTTTATCTATTGTAAATAGCTCTCTGTTACAGTGGAGTACCACTGGTCAAGAAACCTACAGTCATCCCTACCAATTTAAACAATTTTAGGCCCATTTCTCATTTACAATTTTTATCAAAAGTTTTAAAGAAGATATAATATATAATTATAATTTTTTTCTTTTTTGAAGAATTATGATATTTTGACAAATTTCAATCAGTTTTCCCTGCACGTCAGCACCAAAAATGCTCTTGTCAAAGTGACAAACAGCCTTTTACTTACAGCTGATGCTGGTGATTGTTTGATTTTTCTTCATTTGAGTTCTACATTTGAAACTGTGGGAAACTCTATCCTATTGGATTGCCTTGAAAAGTGGGTTGGCATCGGGAACATGACTTTAGACTGGTGTAAATACTTGCTTAGTAGTCATAGGAAATGCCTTTTCTTCTGTGGCCTCACTGACCTGTGGTGTTCCATCCTTGGTCCCTTGTAGTTCTGCTTCCACTGGGATGTATCATACATAAACACAAAATCCAGTACCTCTGTTATGTAGATGACAGTGTGGTCGTATAGTATATGGTCAAAATAAAGTGCTGGATGTGTGAAAACCTTCTCCAGTTAACCAAAAACTAATCAGAAATAATTCTCTTTGGTTCCCCAAAGTACATCCCTATTTTACTGAAACATCTTGGATCCCTGTCTACAGATATCAAACCTGCAGCCTGAAAGTTAGATTAAATATTTGACTGGGACCTTTACAACCATTGTTCAATCATGTTTTTATCAATTAAGGTCCTGATCTCGAGAAGGTCATTCATGCTTTTATTTAATCTCGGATAGATCACTGTAATTACATCACAGCTGCTCACCTTTTAACAAATACAAGAATACAAGGTCACGTCAGCATGTTTTAGACTCTCTTCAACAGTTACCAGTAAGTTTTAGGATTGATTTTAAGATTTTACGGGTCATATTCAAAGCACAAGCTCCTGGCTACATCGCTGAATTGCTGCTCCCCTGTGAGTCAGCACTCAACCTTAGATCCTCAGGCAGGGCTGAAATGATAAGTGAATGAATAATTAAATCAATGAATGACCTTTATTTTCATTCTACACAAGTATAAGTGCATGGCTTTTCTTGATGTAGTTCAAATGAAATAAATAAATGCTGTACCAGAAAACAGCATAAACAGCTAAACTTTTACAAAAATCAGGATTGTGCAAGTGCATTAAAAGAAAAAAGCACTTGTTAAATTTACAGAGATTGAATGTTGTATTAACCCAGTGGTTGATTTTTACCGTTTTGTGTCCCCATTCATCAAGACTGGTCCAAAACTGCTGACTCTGCTGTTGAAGATATTTCTGTTCAACTGCTCCTTCTCTGACTGCATTTCATGTTGGCTCTATTTCAATGTCCGTTTGTTTTTCCTGTTGTTTCAATATTGTCCTCTGACAATGCAGAAAATGTATCCACAAATGAAGGATTTCTTCATTGACCACATCTGGATGTCCACTGAGTTACCCATCTCCTTAGCATAACTCATTTTATTTCCATTTATTGGTATTTAAAACAAGGACAGTATATTAGCACTGTTAATTTTGATCGGTTGTCCCTGGGTGTGTATACAACACACAAACCTGTATGACAGACCAATACATATTTATTTTCAACCTTTTTGTTTGTTTGTTTTAAACCAATTAAACACTATTTGTAGGGATAGCATTCCACTGTTTGGATTCTTCAATTGTAAAAGTTGTTTGACCAAATTTTGTAAAGCAATGTGTTATAGAACAGTTTCCCCTTGTTAATGATCTCGTTTGTCTTATTTCATTATGAACTCCCATCTGATTCATGCTTTGCAATTTCTTCAGTTGACATTGTAGTCAAAAGTGATTAGGCTTGTGGGGGTTTCCTCTTGTACCATTTTTCATTGGGTATCACACACTGAATGTGGTACACAAAATAATCGATTTTTCAATCAGTGTTTTCCTTTAGAGACATATTATAAAATCTTTATTTGGGTGCATAACAGTAGAGAAAATTACAACAGCTAATATTTCACACTGAAGAGCCTCTTAACATAAAAGAACAAAAACAAAACAATTTAGTTAAATCAGTAAAGCAGTGTTAAATATTAGCGTTATCATCCATTTATTGACAAGTTGGCGGGGGGTTTTTTAAAGAAAAAAGAAAAAAAATTAAAAATTAAAAATTAAATTTAAATTAATGACTTTTTTTTTTTTTTAATATATTAACTCCAGGATTATACTGTTATTAATATCAGCATTCTTCCTCTTGTTTCTTGTATTGTAGCAGCTCTGGAAAATAAAAAAAGGGAAAAATGCATTAATACCCACAATATATTTTACAATGTTAGATTACTCTAGACTCAAGCTATAGCAACATTGCCTTCATAGCCAAACCTCTGTATACCTGCTGATATATTACATAACAGTATTACTGTTGCTGAAAGACATTAACACAGCATTATTCTGCACAGACCTGATAGTCCAACAACATGATCCTAGATAAAATAGCTCTGATGTTTTAATTACAAAGTCCAACTATTCTCATATGTTCTCATTATTGAGGTGACTATTTGATGAGTGGCACAGAACAGATCATGAGTCTTTTCAAAGCCACATCATTGCAGCATTTTTTTTCCAAATAATTTGCAATCAATAAGATCAATCCACAATAACTAGACATACCTTCTTTCAGTCTCTGTATTTGCTGTTCCAGCACAATGCAGTTGGCACAACCTGCAATACAATTGTATTAATTACATTACTGAGAAGAAATCAATCTTAATTTTGTATTAACTGTGCATCAAACTTTAACTGGTCTCTACACTTTTGTGTTTACTTTTCATTGATGTTACTTGGGTAATGTCATTATGTCAGTTTATATATTAGGACACAGTTTGACTCATAGATATGTTCATCTTATCATGATTTAAATAAATGACACTGCCATT
Source organism: Scomber scombrus (assembly GCF_963691925.1). Classification (NCBI taxonomy): domain Eukaryota; kingdom Metazoa; phylum Chordata; class Actinopteri; order Scombriformes; family Scombridae; genus Scomber; species Scomber scombrus. The sequence goes on from NC_084990.1 coordinate 12,284,507, forward strand.
TAGGGTATGTTAGGTTTGTGTCACTTCACTGACAAGCATAACTGATCAAAACTTTTGCAGCATCAGAAAACATGAAAAGCCTTTGTTTAGTTGTTACTTATAGTTAGTTCTTGTCTCAAAAGAACTTGCAGCAGTCGTAGCAGAGCTGCTCTCGTCAAGGACTGTACTTAAACATCTTGAGACATCACTTGAAAATTGTGCTGGTAAATGGCTGCTAAACAAAACATTACATGTATAAAATGAATAAGATTAAATTAAATTTCAACAAGAAAGAGGTCTGATTCAGGAAAAAGTGTCCTGCTTTCACAAACCTAAAGACAGACACATAACTACAAGATGTTAAAATGCAGATTGTACTGTACATGGAGCCTATAAAAGCCCAGCTACAGAATACATTTTGGATAGACCTGGCCTTTACCGTTCATTTTGGTATCTCAACATTACTAACTTACCATGGCCCTGGGTCTTTGCTAGCATAACTCTCTGGCTAGTTACAGGTCGTTTCAGGTTTTTGGCTCCACTGGCAGCATCACAGGATGTTGAGTTTTCAGCAGTGCTGGCCGGCACTGCAGCATCTGAAAAAGTCAGAAAGTAAAGGTTACTGAATTCACTGGCCCCATTAAACCCTCCAGTGGTATAAAACATATATTTTGACATCAGTCTGGCTTAAATGTTTTACATAACAATATGGTTAAATCCAAACCTACCATCTCTTTGGGTTTTAGATGGCAAAGCTCTCTGACCAGTTGTAGGCGGTTTCAGGTATTTGGATCTGTTTGCAGCGTTAGAAGATGTGGAAGATTCAGCACAACCAGACGACAGGGGAGCATCTAAAAGGATGAGATAAAAAGCCGGAGGACACTTTCAGCTGCAAGGTGCAAGAGCAGCTCAGTCATGTATCTTTCATTTAGCTTTTATGGATATAATAACCACAGATGTCTTAAAAACAAAAGAAAAGCTCAATAACATCAGCCATTCTGAATGATTACATTGTTCCTTTGCAGTGTTTGGGGGTAAAAAAACAAAAGTATTAAAAACGCTCAGTATGTACCTGTCTTCTTCTTCTTTGCAGTTGGCAAAGGTTCACCTCTGGTTAAGAGGTGCTTCTTTGTCTGTGAAGACTTTGTCACAGGGATTGTAGCTGTTTGTGTGGTAAGAAAAAAAAAAGCAGATGCAGTACATTCAGTTTAATTAGTATGCATGTCAGACAAGCCTAATAGGTGAATCATTCCCCAGTGCAGACAACAGATCCCAAAAACTCCCAGGTCCTCAAGCCTTAATTTGACTTTATTCTTTACAAAAAAAATACATGAAAAGATCATTATCACTTTCATAATATGAAGCCAGTTAGCTTAGCTTAGCATAAAGATGTTAAGAAAATAAAGTAACCAAAATATTGAACTAGGAAATGGGTAAACAAAGTGATGTAGCTTCACAACAGTAGTCTCAATTTGTTTTGTGAGCCTTTTCTTTTCTATTTCATTATTATTGGGGCTCAATAAGACAACTACATATAAATACCACACATATGTACATCCGGGCCCAATTAGACGTCTGGGCACTGTATTTGCAACTAAAAGACCAGAGTTAACAGTCAAAACAGAATGCCTGACTGTGTGTGTACCTGTAGGTCCACGGAGTTTGTCAGCACTTGAGGAGGCTAGTGTGTTGCTTCTGGTTGATGGTGGCCTGAGACCTGGTGCAGATCTCTGGATGCCTGACTGTATGCCGCCCATATGTGTTTTCCGCAAGGCAGAATTAGGCAGCTTGGATCCTAATGATCATACAGAGGGAAGACAAGACTGTGGATTGCTGATACTGTGTTCATGCAGCATTGTACTTAACCTCAGAAAAAATAAATAAATATTTTGTTTTTACAGATTTAAAAAAAAAAACCCCACTTAACTAAAACCGTTGTCTAAAAATAACATTAAACTAATTTTTAATTCCTTCAAATGTCCTCACAATCTACCAACCCTTTTCTAAAAACAAGCACACAGCCTACCTGTTGTTGCAGCACGTAAGTTGTAGGAGCTTGAAACTCCTGAAGCCTTAAATACACAAAAACAAGGTCACATATACGTTATCAATACATTCGGGACAATGCTAATGTCAGAGTTATTTCAATCTATGTCATGAACTAACAGATACTCTTAACATTGTGTACAATCAGTAAATAGGGAAACAAAAAAAAAAAGAGTAAACTTTTCAACATACCTCCCGGGGTGTATCAGAAGCAGCCGTATTTCTCAAAGCTTCAACTTGAGTTCTTTGTCTCGTCATCAGCAGACCTGACGGCTCAAACCGTCCTGGAAGTAAGGAGGCTGGCTTGTATTTCAACAGCTGCGATGCTTTCGTGTTGGGCAACAGGGATTTTACAGCAGGCTGCCTCAAGAACGTCTTCCGGTCACACACAATGTTCGATGGCACCTGACCGACTGGCTTACTAGGACCGTCCCTGTACAGTTTTTTCTGCGCCGCTTTTGCTTTGCCCTCATCCCGTTCAACATTAAAGTTGACAGTTTTGCAGTTAGTCATTGGGGTTGAAGTAATCAAATAGTCCGACTTTAAATCTAGGGTGTCGTCCAAATTGAATGCATTTGCTTTGTTGTTGTCCAGGTGCATGCTTTGATGGCCCAGAGAGTCCGAAAATCCATCTGCCATAGGAAGACCTGATGATGAGTGATCCTCGGTCTCACACGGACCGGCTCCTGATGCTGCCTCTACTGCAGGATCCACTTCAAAGGTGCTCTCAGCAGGGTCAACCATCTTGGCATTAGTGTCTGTACTGGCTGGTGTCCCGCTATGGTTTGACAACTCAGGAGAGTGGACTTCAGACTTTTTGTCCTTTGGGCTAGTGGTTGTATTACAGACCTCGGGAGGACAGGACTTATCTAAAGTGTTCTGGTGGCTGTCACTTGAGCTGGTTTCTGACAAAGTTATTGTGCCATTCTGTTTAGGAAGAGGTTTACTGTCGAAAGTGTTATTCTGGAGGCAAAAGGTTGTAGCAGCAGCTGCTTCCCCTAAAATGGTATTACCACTGGATTTTTGAAGAGAATGCCTATCGAAAGTGGCGTTCCTCACATCACTGGAATCACTTGCATTTGCAGATGCGCAATACTGGTTCATATCGCAGGAAGGTTTGGGGGTGTTTTTAGAGACTGAACCAGCCTGACCTGTAGCCTCACTCTGCGCTGTGGGACTGCTAACATTTGACAGGGGAAGATCCAGTGTCTTATTTTGAAGGTAGGACATTTGAGCAGTAGTGTTTAAATCGGTGGAGGCGCTCAGCAGGGAGAGCTGGAGAGTGGTAAATGTGCTGTTCACAGATCCAGCTGTTTTTATGATTGGCTGTACCACCTTGCTGGACAGTGCAGTTTCATGGCTCGTAAGCAGCTCGTCATCGTTTTCTTCTACAGGGTCAACAGGGAGGTCACAGGTGACATTTTTTGAACTGGTATTACACTGCATATCAGAAGTAGAGATCTGTGACGCAGCACACTGAGCAGACATGTCACCAGAGGAGTTTATGTCACGGGTATCATTAGCCGGATGGGGATCAAGTGTGTCCTCGACTGGTGTTTGAATCTTCCCCACGTTTTGTCCACTGAGCTCCAGTGAAGGACGACTGTTTTCAAAGACACTGTCCATAGAAATATCCCGAGTTACTTCTAAGAAAGGTTTCACTGCGTTTTCCCCTGCACACTTATCAGATTGTTCACTAAACGAGCTTATGGTGTTGCCATTAAGAGTGCTTGACAACTCTTCACTGGAAATTTGAATCCTTTCCAATCTGCCAGTCTCTGCCATGATTTGTCCACTGAGCTCTGAGGACAGTTTGCTGTTTTTCAAACTATCCACATGTGAAATATCCTGGGTGACCTCCAAGGAGGATATTTCCCCTCCTGGCAACAGAAATGAACTTATCTCCCACTTTGAGGTTAAAGTAGAACTCATCTTAGAGTTTGGATTCATATCAGCAACCTGCTCTGGCTTCCTGACCAACTCCCTTGCAGATACTGGCGTCACAGGCACACTGCCAGGAGGCACCAATCCATTACTAGTCAGCTCCATTGAAGACTCAGATGTGACATCAAGGAGAGTGATTTCTGGGAAGTATTCCTCATCCAGCCAGTGTGCACGAGTGTCCGTGGCAGCGACTGACCGCCCTGAATGGCTGCTGGAGAAATCTGAGTTGGGATGTTGGCTGGTACTTCTGGTTGATTTTTGACAATTTGCTGTGGCGTTGCCAGAGGGAAAAAAAGACTGACGAGGATTGTTTCCATGTTTTAAAGGTTCTGCAGATGGGCGTTTCTTGCCAGCAAGTTTTTCATTTATACGATATATATCATACCAGCATTTTAAAGTCGGTGTAAGAGTAGACTGGAGACCGATGATGGGTGAGATGACTCCACTCTTGCTTCTTGCTGGAGTTGCAAAGGTATGCATGTCAGAGAGAGGCTTGTTTTCTCCAAATGGCGGAGTAGAGGAATATCCTTCCACATCTAGTCCTTGGACCTTGGGTTTTGAAGTCCCAGCTGCAGCGATGGCTCCAGGTGGAATATTTTCTCGGCCTTCGTCAGCCTCATGAATCTGCGCTGTTTCCTCATCGGCCATGCTAGACTATTTCTTGTGCTTTCATACAAAGGTAATTGTGTCTATGCTTTTTTGAGACACAGCACAATACTTAAGGCTCTTTGGCAAATATTTGTTCAGATGTTCTCAGATTGTCAGTCACTGCAGCCTGTGAATGAAATGATTTAATTAATGAAAAACACATTTACTCTTACATTAATAGATCATGTAAACTTACATTGGTTAAATATGTCACTTTGGTTGCCAGCTCTGAGATTTAAATGTCTCGACAACCCCAAGGCATCTGACTTATTTTCTTATTGGTTGCTTGGGATCTAGGAAGTGTTTCATTTGGAGAAATGGCTAACACCTCAAATTGGTGTGAATAAATAGGGGTCTGAGCATTTATCCTCTCTCCACTCTGAGTAGCTGGGTTTGTTTGGTCTTGGGTCATTTAGTTTTTGTTGTTTTTGTCTTACACCTACACACATTCACACACTTCAAACATTACTGATGAACTGATATACATACTTTAGTTTATTAAATACATTTATTTTTCTTAGTTTAAAAAGTCATGTGTGGTGTCCATATTTTGTAACAACCTGGCTAAAACATAGGACAAAATATGGAGACCACATATGACTTTTTAAACTAGGAAAAATTAAATGTATTTAAATAAACTAACTTAAGTATCACTTTCATCGCTAGTGTTTGAAGTGTATGGGTGTGTGAATGTGTGTAGGTGTAATACAAAAACAATTCAATAACCCAAGACCAAACAAACCCAGCAACCCAGAGAGAAGAGAGACTGAATGCTCAGCTATTCATAAAGGAGCATTCACACCAATTCAGGTGTTGGCCATCTCCCCAAATGAAACACTTCCCAGTAGGGCTGGGCAATATATCGATATTGTGATATGAGACCAGATATCGTCTTAGATTTAGGATATCGTAATATCATGTGTCACCAGTGTTTCTTTTCCTGCTTTTAAATGTTGCATTACAGTAAAAAAAAAAAGTTTCTGAACTTAACAGACTGTTCTAGCTGTTCTGTTATTTACCTATTACCCACTTTGTCATTATATCCACATTACCGATGATTATTTATCAAACATTTCATTGTGTAAATATTTTGTGAAAGCATCAAGAGTCATCTCTACATTATCGTTGCAAAATCAATATCGAGGTATTTGGTCAAATATATTGCGATACTTGATTTTGTCCATATGGCCCAGCCCTACTTCCCAGATCCCAAGCAACCAATAAGAAAATAGATCAGAGGCCTTGGGGTCGTCACAGTGTCTTTAGCACTGTATTATGTAATTGGCATTTGAAGCACACTACTGTTTACCATTTTTATGTATCGACTATTTAGTAAAAATAGGCAAATCACAACAAACTGTTTTAATCATAAAATAAAGCCAAATGAAGACATCTAACCACCATGGGCGTAGATTAGGATATAGATGGTATGGACACTTTTGATTTTAACATTGTACTGCTTGTTTTTGAAAGCCTTGAATGGTCAGGCTCCTGCCTATATATGTGATCTGCTAACTGTCTATGAGCCAAACCTACTTCCTTGTTAACCAGTGTCCTCCATGAAATTTAGCACCCGGAACCATTAACGTTTGACTAACATGAATGAGTTTTCTTCGGTTGGAAACATAAAACTTACAACGAGGTGTCACAGACAGCCCAGGTAACACACACACCATTACACACCATTGGAGTTTATATGCACATTAACCAATGTTGGCTGGAGATGTTACAGAAAAGGGGAGTTCAAGCAAACAAAACATGGCAGTGTGATCTCTAACGTTACTTACGTTGCTAACTGTTCGCTAAGGCTAGTTGGATAAAAAACAGCAACAACTTTGACTTACCCGTCCCAACTGGCACTACGTGATGGAGGTATGTGTCTGTACCATAGACTGTAGGTCTGTACGAATGTTTTTTAGGCGTTTTTAAAGTTCGGGCTCTGTTGAATTAAGTACTATCCGCCAACGTTGACAAAATTCCTAATCTGGTTTGAATGTCAGCCCTTTTCACTCATTGGACAGAAAATTCTAACCAATCACAGCTGAGAGTTTCTTCTTCGTCTGTTCAATAGCAATTGGTGTCCACCATGCAATGTGGTAATACTCCCACCTACTGTCTCTGTAAAGTAGCCAAACCTTCAAAAATATATACAGACACAGACCTCCACCAAGTAGTTATTTACTGCACAAATGTAAATTCTCAAAAACTACCCCACATTTCACCATTTTTTTGAAGGAGCTGTACCTTTATTTTGATTCATTAAAACGTATGAAAACGAAGAAAGCTCTATTGCTATGTGAATGTTTAGCAGCTCTTACTTTTGTTTAATCCCCTGAAAGAATATGTAACAATTGATTTATTTTATATATGTTCCTATTGTTGTTCTGTTATATTTTATTTTTGAGTGTGCCTTATACATGGAACACTATGCTCAGTTCTGAATGGGATAATGTTTGTAATTGAATGTGCTTATTGTACTTGTATTTTGCATTTTGCAATATTTAAAACACAGGGGGAAGAGAATATAAATGTGACTAAAAAAAAATTAAAAGATGAAGCAGTCTTGTCTTTCGAACACAACACAATCATGTTATTTCTGTCCTCTACCAAATTTAAAATATTAATCATAATCTGTCCTCTTATTCTACTGTTTCCTTTCCCTAGTCCCTAAAATGAATCAAAAAATGTTTTGTTTCATTTTAGCTCTATGTAATGAACGTTAATTCTTATGCGGTGCCCATAAATACTGTCGATTTGAAGCGTACAAACGTGCCCTGAGCTGCAATATGGAGCTGGTTTGAGACTCTGAACAGATCTCTTTGCTTTCAGCAACTCCACACACATGCAGTCATGAACCCAGCCAACTTGAGTTAATTGTGTTTGTGTTCTCTGGCCCCACAGACCTCCTTGTGAGAAACAAAGGTTATAAACTGAATATGACATATTAACAAAAAAAATGTCACTGTTATCAAAATGTTAGTACTACTACCAAAATAGAATGGTTTGGTAGGCTAATTTTGTCTTTTTCTTATTGAAAAAAAAGATTACAGTTTGACATGGTCATGACGCGAAGCAGTAAAACTAAGCTCAGTATTAATTTATTATAATAGTATGGGTGATATATTAAAGGAAAAATATAGCTGAGTGGAGAATAGGGGTTACCGAATGGTTGATGAAAACGTATGTTGTGAAACTTACGCTGTGACTTCTGCTGTTAACAGATCTCAATCCTACTTAATACTTAATGGTTTTTTTAGACTTCTTAGACAGCACTCCTCTGCCATCATCAAAAATAACAAATTAAGAAATCTTTTGGAAGAATCGTGGTCATCTCTTCAGTTAATTTGTCATCAATTTGAAGGATGTATAAATTGCAAGTCCCTGTAGAAATGTTCAACTTATTTTTTTCTGTGACTTGTCATTGTCTCCTGTCAGTTAGTAATGCTGAGACATTTACTCATTAGCATCTGTCACAACCTCAGCTCAATAACCACCAACATAGTGTATTCACTTCCTCAATCTGTGTTGGTTTAATGGCTCTATGTACCATTTCAACAGGAAATCACTTTAAATCAATAAAAACGGTGCATTTACTCGTTTTATCCTCTTTTGCATTGTTATGCTATTTGAGATTTGAGGACTATGTCTGCAAAAAACCCAGAGAAGCAGGGTATTACTACATTCTGCAAGTTAAACAAAGCACACAAAATTGAAATGATAAACATTTAATCACTATATTCAGTTTGATAAATACACCAAAGAGAAAGCATTATAATAATACATTCAGATATTTACACAAAGAATTACAATTCAACTTCTTCTCAGTCTTTTGTGGGTTTTTTTAGCTTGGTCTTGAGCTCAGACATGAGTGGATTTCCAAATCTGAGGAGAAAACACAGATCATCAAAAAATGTCTGAACATAAGATGCATTTCTTGTCCTGAATAAAACAATGACAATATAAGAATAATAAGAGTGCTTGTCTTTCTGTTTTTTTTTACCCTGGGTGTCTTGGTGGCATCCATTTAGGTTTTTGTTGCACTTCATCTTGTTTGGGAGTGTCATCTTTCTCCTCTGGCTTTTTCTCAGATTCCTGTAGATATTGTGACAATTTTAAATGATGCATATACTTCCACACAAGATAAAAGCAGCATCCAAAGGTTATCAATAGTACCTGTGATGAGGTTGCAGGGTTATTTTCATCTCTCACAACCCTTTGTGTCTTTTTTAACACAGGAAAACCAGCGCCAAGCCCTGAAATGAAAATAAATATTAGTCACTGGCACTGGACAATAACTGGACCTAAAAGACACAAGGTGGTTGTTTTCCACATGTTGTAAGTGACCTACCAGGCAGTTTTATTCCAATGCCCCTGCCTCCCAAAGGCACACCTGCAGGCACTTTGACTGGTAGACGTGTAGATGGCGTAGGATCCACTGAGGGCATATTTAAAAGGGAGCGGGGATCTTTTGGCGGTCTCACATAACGGTTTTTCACAGCAATCCTTGACCTTTGAGCAGTAAAGTCCAACACAGGGGCATTTACCTGCAATGACAAAAAAAATGTAGGTTAATAACACAGTTTGATTTTATTTACGGTTTAATATGGTATGTTATGGTTAAATGTGTTAAATGAGAAATTATACCTCCATCTGACCCTCAGACTTTGTCCATGGCTGTTGTGCCACCTCAGCCCCGATCAGTCCAGATGACGGCTCAGTGATGTCTTCTGACCACAGGACCTGTGGTTCGTCCAGTGAGGGCAGCTTCATTTCAAAACAGGTTTCACCTTGTAAACCAGAATCTGTCAACACGATTCCATCCTCTAACGAATCCTCTGAGCCACTTCTAGATTGTCCTGAAATGATGTCATTGAGAGAGTCTGACACGCTTATCTCAAGAGGCTCATCTTCAACGTTTGTGTGGTCTACTGCCAAAGGAGAAGTTGTTTTTGGCATCACATTTGCATATTTTTGTGATGCGGCTCCCACCTCCACTGATTCAGCTCTTTCTTCTTCTGTTTTTTCTTGCAATTTATCTGATTCCTGATCTGTCACAGTGATCAATTCCTCGTCTTTTAGATATGATTGCCCTGCCTCAGCTGTTACTTCTATCAACAAATCTTGAGGTTCAAACGCCTGTTGTTTTATAGATAGTTCAGAGATGTCTGTTGATGCTGGCATACTAGCAAAGATGTGATCTATGCCTTGAAATGACTCTGTGCTAGCTGACTTAAGCAGCCAAGTTTCACTATTTTGTGTTCCCCATTCACCAAAAGATTGGTCCAAAATTCCTGACTCTGCTGTTGATGAAGATATTTCTGAGTCACTCACTAACCCAGATTCTGGTGAATTTGATTCCACCAGGTGCTCCTTCTCTGAGTGAATTTCATCTTGTTCCTCATTTGGTGGCTCCATTTCAGTGTCCATTTTTTGTTCCTGTTGTTTTGTGTCAACAGTTTCATCTGACAATGCAGCCTGTATCCACAGGTCAAGGATTTCTTCTTCGATCACATCTCGACGTCCCCTGACTGGGCTTCCTGTCTCTTCAGTGTAATTCCCATCTGATTCCTGCTTTGTTATGTCTTCTGGTGACATCTCAGTCGAATGTTTTGGTTGTAACTCAGTTCTCATTGACTCTTCAACTGTTTCTGTGTCTGTTAATATTTCCTCCAGTGCTTCTTCTGATAGTTGAACTTGTGTATCCAATGTCTTAACATGTGCGTCAGCTTTTATATGTGTAGATGATTCCAATCCTGCAATCAAAGCACTTTCCTTTTTATCTGTGTCTGTGGTTAGCTCAGTTGCCAGTTCCACCACCTGACAATTTAATATTTCTGTATCATTTTTGCTCTGCATCTCATCTTCTGCAACTTTTTCTTCAAACCCGTAGCTTGTTTCTTCCATACCTGTCCATGCATCTTGCGTTTCCGCAGTATGATCTTCAAGTAATTTAGGCTCTGTCTCAAATGGCTGTTTCAGGAATCCGGGTTCAGCAACATCTCCCATTAAACTGAACGTCCTGACGTTGGAGTTTATGGCATTTTCAGATTCTTCGTAGAACCCTATCTTTTGTGCTTCACCATCAAGGAGTTTTAAAGTTTCATCAGCAAATCTGGCCACCTCCTCAGCTGCTCCTGTGGCCTCATGACCCCCTCCAGCAGCATCAGCTTCTCTGGAGTCCCACAAACCTTCATCTACTTCAAATTCAACAAAAAACTCTTCAGTCCCATCTTGTAGCTCTTTTGTTGTGTTATTGTTTGCGGAGCCAATGTGTGTCTCAAATTCCTTTTCTGAGATCCCCGTCTTCATTGAGCTGTCCAATAATTGTCCTTCCTTTTGCACGGGTAAGTGTCCGGATTCTTGAATTACTGGTTCAGCAAGTGGTTTCTCTAATTCTTTTGCATCAGTAATACTCAATATCCTGGCATCCTCATCAAAGCTACTGTCTTCTGTTGTAAGTCTTGAGTCTTGTTCCTCCTCCATACGCTCTTTCAACAATAAATAGTCACTGCTGCTGCCACTGTTTTGAAGGCTCTTTGGCTCCTCACACTCCACCTCTTCTGGTAATTGGGTGGTCTGGATTACTTCGTCATCTCCTCCTTCCAGGATCCTTTGTGTTGTGTTTTCATATGGCCCAGGCTCATTGTTGTACTCAGGAACTCCCTCTTGGGCTTCCTCGCATGTTGTAGAATTCAGCTGCTGCGACACAACAGTCTGGCCTTCAAATATACCCGGGGGAATATTTTTAAACTCTCCACTTATTTCCTGTCCGACCTCGCCATCAGGTTTTACTGTAACTGCAGCGGTTGCACAAGCTATTTCCAAGCAACCTTCATTGTTGTCATATTCATTTAAAGGCCTCTCCTGTTCTGCTTCAGCTTTGTTCACATCAGATTTTTCATCATTCACTGCACCGTGGCTTTTAATTTCAACATCATCTGTCTCTCTTGTTTTTGTTTGTACTTCAGTGTCCTCAGCCACATGCTCTTGTTCTCCATCTGTGAATTCACCTTTGTACAGCTCTGTTGTAGCCGTCTGTGTGAAGTCTTCACTACATGCAACACATTCAGTTGTAATGTCTTCTTCTTGATTGTCTTCTGTAACTGTCTCTATGTCGTTTTCCTGCTCTGGGACATCATCTGATGTCTTGTTGTTGGTTGTCCCAGCCAACTCATTGATATTTTCTTCCATGATAACAACACCATGCTCCTCATCCTCCACTGCACTTTCATCCTCTTCTTTCTCATCCTCAGCTATATCGTACATAATTCTTTCAGTTCTTTCAAGCATCACCTGATCTTGTCCTTCAACTATTTGCTCATCATCTGACAAAATTACACTCTTGTCATAAGCCATTAGTGTGGTGTCTGATGAGACCATGCTTGGGCCCCACTCCAAATCTCTGTCAACATCTGACAACTCTTCACAGACAGAGAGCAGATTTTCGGCTTGTCTGTTGTTTTCATTTTCAGAGGCCAACTGTAACACACCATCACTGTTTTCTACTTCGTCAGGTGTCACTGCAGTCCCCACCCCCACGCCTGTTGCATCCTCTTTGAGACTCAAATCTGTGAGTGTGCACAATTTTACCTCAGTTTTTTCTGCCTCCACACCGCTTTCAAATATACCTGGGGGAATATTTTTAAACTCTCCGCTTATTTCCTGTCCGGCCTCACCATCAGGTTTTACTGTAACTGCAGCGGTTGCACAAGCTATTTCCATGCAACCTTCATTGTTGTCATCTTCATTGGAAAGCCTCTCCTGTTCTGCTTCAGCTTTGTTCCCATCAGATTTTTCATCATTCACTGCACCGTGGCTTTTAATTTCAACATCATCTGTCTCTCTTGATTTTGTTTGCACTTCAGTGTCCTCGGCCACATGCTCTTGTTCTCCATCTGTGAATTCAGCTTTGTACAGCTCTGTTGTAGCATTCTGTGTGAAGTCTTCACTACATGCAACACATTCAGTTGTAATGTCTTCTTCTTGATTGTCTTCTGTAACTGTCTCTATGTCGTTTTCCTGCTCTGGGACTTCATCTGATGTCTTGTTGTTGATTGTCCCAGCCAACTCATTGACATTTTCTTCCTTGATAACAACACCATGCTCCTCATCCTCCACTGCGCTCTCATCCTCCTCTTCTTTCTCATCCTCAGCTATATCGTACATAATTCTTTCAGTTCTTTCAAGCATCACTTGCTTTTGTCCTTCAACTATTTGCTCATCATCCGACAAAATTACACTCTTGTCATAAGCCATTAGTGTGATGTCTGATGAGACCATGCTTGGGCCCCACTCCAAATCTCTGTCAACATCTGACAACTCTTCACAGACAGAGAGCAGATTTTCGGCTTGTCTGTTGTTTTCATTTTCAGAGGTTAACTGTAACACACCATCACTGTTTTCTGCTTCGTCAGGTGTCACTGCTGTCCCCGCCCCCACGCCTGTTGCATCCTCTTTGAGACTCAAATCTGTGAGTGTGCACAATTTTACCTCAGTTTTTTCTGCCTCCACACCGCTTTCAAATATACCCGGGGGAATATTTTTAAACCCTCCGCTTATTTCCTGTCCGGCCTCACCATCAGGTTTTACTGTAACTGCGGCGGTTGCACAAGCTATTTCCATGCAACCTTCATTGTTGTCATCTTCATTGGAAAACCTCTCCTGTTCTGCTTCAGCTTTGTTCACATCAGATTTTTCATCATTCACTGCACCGTGGCTTTTAATTTCAACATCATCTGTCTCTCTTGTTTTTGTTTGCACTTCTGTGTCCTCGGCCACATGCTCTTGTTTTCCATCTGTGAATTCAGCTTTGTACAGCTCTGTTGTAGCCGTCTGTGTGAAGTCTTCACTACATGCAACACATTCAGTTGTAATGTCTTCTTCTTGATTGTCTTCTGTAACTGTCTCTATGTCGTTTTCCTGCTCTGGGACTTCATCTGATGTCTTGTTGTTGATTGTCCCAGCCAACTCATTGACATTTTCTTCCTTGATAACAACACCATGCTCCTCATCCTCCACTGCGCTCTCATCCTCCTCTTCTTTCTCATCCTCAGCTATATCGTACATAATTCTTTCAGTTCTTTCAAGCATCACCTGCTCTTGTCCTTCAACTATTTGCTCATCATCTGACAAAATTACACTCTTGTCATAAGCCATTAGTGTGGTGTCTGATGAGACCATGTTTGGGCCCCCCTCCACATCTCTGTCAACATCTGACAACTCTTCACAGACAGAGAGCAGATTTTCGGCTTGTCTGTTGTTTTCATTTCCAGAGGCCAACTGTAACACACCGTCACTGTTTTCTACTTCTTCAGGTGTCACTGCCGTCTCCGCCTCCACACATGTGGCATCCTCTTTGAAACTCAAATCTGTGAGTGTGCACAATTTTACCTCAGTTTCTTCTGCCTCCACGCTGCAAACAGTATGTGAGTATTCGTAATCATGCTCGACCTCACACTGCATTTCACTGTGTTCTCCCTGTATTTGGATATTTGTCACAGTTTCATCCATTTTTTGTGGATCTTCCTGTGTCATTGCCCTGCCAGATTCCTCTTCATCACTTTCTTTTCTTCCACTTTCCTGGATGTCTTCACTCATTGCATCATCTGCAGCGTTCAGTGACACAGTGTTCGCATGTCCCTCAAATGTGTCTCGCTCTGGAATGTCCAATTTCCAACCCTTATTCTCTTCTTGTTCGTCTTCTTTTGGTCCTGCGCCTTTAGCGATGAGCAGTCCTGCATTGTCATTTCCTGATTGGGTAAACTGTTCCTCTGTCATGTCATCATCCTCCTCTGATGATTTCCTCTCACTGCCTCTACTATCTTCTTGTTCGTCTTCTTTTGTTGCTGTGTTTTCAGCGCTGAGCAAACCTGTACCATCATTTCCTGATTGGGTAAACTGTTCCTCTCTCAGGCCATCACCTTCCTCAGATGCTTTGCTCTCACTGCCTCTACTCAGCTGGGTCTTGTCCTGACTGCTTTCTTCATCATGCCCTAAGTTGATTTCTGTGGTGCAAAGTTCCCATGCAACAACTGGCCGAGATGAGCTGAGCGGAGAGGCTGCTGCAAGACCCTGTTCCTCATCAACTTGCCCTCTGCAAGTGTCCCCCGCTGTGTGACCACAGTTAGCAGGCTCACTGTCAACTGCAGATTCCTGGAGTGAGTTTGGTTCATTGCTGACTATGTCAGTGGGCACTGGTCTGAGGAATCTGTTCACAGCTACAGTTATGTAGTTCTGAGAAAAAGAAGGAGAGAGAAAGGCAGACTTTTTGACTCATGTTATTGATTAATCAATATTTCATTTATATGTTCTCTTTTCTAATTTAAAAAAATAATAATGTAAATATAATATACGTTATTGCTTTCATTCACTATAGTATATTATGTACTAATGTCCATACTGTATTTTTCTTTTAAAATTCTTGGTTATTGTACTCACAATATATTGTCAGAAGTATGTGGACATATACTATTACGTAAATACTGTTGGTGTAAGGCTGATTTCCATGGTTCTGGGTAGGTCCCTTACTTCCATATAAAAAGGAAAATATTTTGGTTATTTAAACAATAGTGAGTTTCAAGCTTTGCAGCAACAATTTAGGAAAGGCCCTTTCCTGTTTCATACATGACAATGTCCCCGTGCACAAAGTCAGGTTCACAAGGACACTGGGAAATACTTGACAACAACAACCAACACCACTGGGATGAAAAGACTTCACAGCAGGTATAACTAATCTGCAGTACTAAATGTATTATTTGTTTGTGACCAACTGGAGGCAGGGAAACAAGCTGTAGCCTACACACAACACTGACTGTATCACCTTATAAAGTTAATATGATGAATGTTCTTGTTTACACATTCAGCAGCAACATCAGCATTCATCGAGTAGCATAGTGGCATTGCTAACACTGGTTTAAGTAATCCCATCCATCTCTACTAGTGAAACCTTTTGTATTACATGAAATCATATGACCCATTGTCAGCTTTAAGTATCCCAGTAAACCCCCAAAGTGAAACAGCCTGCATGTAGAACACCAGAGCAATGCTAACTGCAATTTGGCCAATCAATACGGAACCACTCTCCCTGCAGCCAGTTTTACAAGTCTAGAGGAAAGTCAATTACATAATATGTATTGTTTCAGTGTCCACATACTTTTGGCCCATTGTGTACACTTAAAACCGTGAGAACATGCTGACAGGCGTGTGTGTGTGTGTGTGTGTGTGTGTGTGTGTGTGTGTGTGTGTGTGTGTGTGTGTGTGTGTGTGTGTGTGTGTGTGTGTGTGTGTGTGTGTGTGTGTGTGTGTGTGAGAGAGAGAGAGTGAAATGTGCGCACACACACACACACACAGGGGGAGGGGGCGATATAGAGAGGTGGACATAGACACACCTAGCCAACAAACATTAAAATTTAATACATCACTAGACTCATATTTCAGTCATTGCAGGCTCACCCAAACGTTCCAGAAGGTCCTCTCGACCCTGGCAATGGGACTGTCGGGGTCCATCTTCAAACTTCCTTCCTCTTTGACTCTTTGACCATCTGATTTACAATTTCTGTGGATGTGTTGACAGATCAAACCTGCTCAGTCAAAGGGTCTTCTTTACTATCAGTCACAAACGGGGCATCAGACAGTTCACATCTGCGTCTAAATAGGATGTTGGTTGGTTTCAACTTCAGGTGATGGTAGATAGTCTCAGTTCAGTTCCTTATACGGACAAATGTCCGATGTATCATTATGAGGAAGAGGGTGATTAACACAGCTGAGTCGCCAGCGCATCTACATCCGTGAACTGCTGAGTTTGCGGATGTGCGAACAAGCAGCCTCTCATAAGTCAAACCTCAACAGTGTGGTGGTTTCTCGCCGGTGTTTTAAAATAGGTCTGCTTACTCACAGTAAGAGTCAAATGTCTGTTCCTCATTAGTAACAACGATGGTGGAAAGCTCCCATCTTGTAACAAAATAATTTTGTAGTGGTGTGTTGTCACCACTACAAAACACACACACACGCACTCAGATCTCAATCCCCAAGACAACCACTTATAATTAAGTCTCTTAAGTCTTTATTGTTAATATCCTAAGAATGTGCTTAAAGTAAAACAAAAAACAAAAAGAGAGAGAGACATAGAGAGAGATGATCCCATAGTAAACATTTTGATTTATTGATCCTTTTATCAGAAAGCTCCCATTGATATAAAAAAAGGTTTCATAATAAGTACATATGAGGCCAAATAACATCACAAATTTGATTTAACTTAATGACAGTTGTTAAAAGCAATAACATTGTTATGTAAAACTTGATTTTAACATGTCCATAGACAGTGAAAATTCAAAGTTCAGTATGCCTTGTAGCTCATTTTAATCTTGCTGGTCATGAAAGGAAAAAGCAGACTTAACAGATCTATTTGAGGCGTTGAGACCATGAGGATAATTGTCTCTGATGATCTAGTGTTATAGCCACTGGAGTAATATTTTAGTAAACTGTATATGTACTGCAGTAGTTTAGATATGTTGCAAATATTTTATTCATTATGAATCATAATTCTTGAACCAATAATTTTGTCTAAAATCAAGAATATTCACTTCAAGATTTTTGATAGAAACTGTATCATCAGGATAGATGATGAGCAGCTTTTAACAGCATCAATGTGTATGTATAGCTTAAAAATATGTTGCTTGAAGTATGAAAGTTGCAAGAATTTTTGTGACACTAACTGGGCCCACACAAATCTAATTTCTAATTAAAGTAATTAATAATCAGCATTGCACAGTCGTGTTAAAAGTTCGCTCAGTACGACCATGCAGCACCTTCTCTATGCAACACAGTGAGGTGTTGTTTCTGTGGTCTGAGTGCAAAAGGGGAAAAACAGAAGTATGTTTTGAAATGAGAACCTATTTCAGACGCAGCGGTTGACCAACAACAACAGATATCTATTTTGCAGAAGAGTACATCAACATTAACTTCTCTTAACATGTTGACTCATTTTCACTTAAGGCAAAGACAAAATCCAAAGAAACATTACTCCCAAAAAACTGTATTTAGATTTTATTTTGAAATGTCGATCCACATTATTATTGAAAAGCATCTTTGTACAAAGATATGAACATTTGTCAAAATCAAGAGGTTGAAAAAAAAGTAAGCATGACAGATTAAAAACATGAGGTAATAAATAAAGAGCACAAATGCTGTATGCAAAAGTTGTTGATCACATAAAAGAGCCTAGAAACATGACTACCTCTTTGTTTTTACAATATATATATATGTTAGATATATTATTTGAGATATATGAAACAAAGAGGAATGCACTCTTGTGGACATCAGGGTTTTCATGTGGATGAATTTTCCTCATTCGGCTCTAAAAGAGAGGACAAAGGATCAGTTTGAAAAACTTAACATGAAGTTACTTCCTTTTTAGTGGCTGATTTACTTTATTTCTGCAACCAAATGACCACAGCACACCTGAAAGCAGTTCCAGTGGCCTCACTGGTAATAGAAAACCAGGAACACCACCAACTACATGCATGTGCATGTTTTAAAAAAACATTCAAGTGGCAGATGAGAAAATTCTCTGAATGTAGGAATGACTTGTTGGTGTTGCTCATGGTACTACAGTCTTACCTGTCCAGGTTCGATAAACAGGAAGCTTGAGTGCAGGGTGTGTGATCTCCACACAGACTCTCAGACGTGCCCTCTCATTCTCTCTGGGACCTCTCTTCAAGTTAACTCTGTTGATGTGCAGTGCACCCGAGTCTTCCTCCTGTTCTTCATCACTGTTCTCGTACACATCTGACTTTGTTTCTTCATCTCTGTCGATGTTGTTATTCTCTCCGTCTTCATCGATGTACTCTATTCCTTGAATGTTGGGGTCTGTGATAGCAGCTTTGGTTTCTGTAACAAAACCATGAATATAAAATGATAAGACATCACCTGTGATAGTACAGTGTTGTACACAGAATGAAATGTAACAAGGTTTATGTTTTGAGACATTAAGGAGGATTAATGTTTTTATGCAGTTTACAGAAGGTGATTTGAATTTGGCTTTCTGCTCATTATACCCCTCCTCTACATTTTAAATTGAGTATTTAATCTGTAAAGTCATGATGTCTGCAGGAGTGTAACCAACAAACTGAATTCAGTAATTTGCAGTAATGCCCCTCAGAGGGAAGTGAAAACACTGTAGAGGATGTGAGTTAAGATTCCACTTTCAATACAAACCATATTCCAAATCTTTAACAATTGCAATTCAATCAATCAATTTTGCACTCCAGACATTTTCGACAGACTGATCTAATCTATCAAGTCTTTTAAAACACCATGCCCTGCGTTTGTAATGCAGGCTTTACATTAAAAATGTACTGACTTTAAACCCAAACCAAGATTTTTCTCAGACTTGAGAAAGTTTGACAATGTTTTGAGCAATCCTGTGGCTAAGTTGCATGGGATATATAGTTTGGCGATCATCATAATCATTGTTTTATTTCATTTGAAAATGAAAATGTTCCAAAATGATGTTCACCAGTATAGCAGAGGACTTTAGGCATTCTATTTATAGAAAAATCAGCATCATGTTTCAGTTTTTGAAGTGAAGCAGGCTATGAAATAGAGGCTGACTGACAAATGGGCCCTCTGCATTCTCTGTCAATCTTTAAAAGAGGAAGCATGAATTTATTTATGACTCATACTTATTGAATGTCCGTTCCTCCGTTTCTCAAGCTGTTTGTCTGTCTGACTTGGTGGCTGTGTAGACCTCTCCAGGGCGCACACACTTTTCAGCTCCCTCTGTCCGTCATCTCCTATCTCCTCTGTATCATTGGACACCAGCGGTGAGAGGGTGGGTCCACCGGCTGCCCAAAGTAATTTCACCTTGGGGTGACCTCCCTTCAACAGGAGAGAGAACACACCAACTCCTTCGCTGCTCCAATACACCGAAATGGATGCAGGGATTGATGGAGCAACTAAGAGAGACACAAAGTAGTGAGTATAAAATTAGGGGAATCTTTATGATTTTATGTATAAATAAGGTAACTGTTGAAGATAAAAATACTAATAGTCATTCATACCAATGTCACCATTTCTCCACTGTCTCTCAATAGGCTCTTGCAGGGAACAGTGCTCCACTCTACAAACAATCCCTCCTCCTCGCTCCTTTTTCTCCTGATTTGTTATATTCCTTTTCAGAGTGGCTGAAGCCCTGAAGAGTTTGGGTTGGGTCTGAATGGGCCCCCACATCTCCCCTCCTTCGATGACCTCCTCCTCTCTGTCATCTTGCTCTCCTTCTCTCAGCTTCAGCCAGGTGACTGATATGTTGGGAGGGTAGAAATCTGTGATTTCACATCCCAGAGTCAGAGCCTGATCTGGGGAGGAAGTGGAGCCGACAATCTCGGACACACACGGCCTCTTGATGAAACCTATTTGGAATAAATTGTAGAAGGAATCGTTTATTTCTCAGTATTAAACACAATACTCATTCTTTCCCTCATTCTGTCTTACCTCTAGTCTCACGGGTGACTGGCTGCTTCAGGGCGATGTGGTGGACACTGACCCACACTTTGGTGCCCCCCATTTCCAGTTCACTTCGGGGCAGCTTACACTGGCTAAAGGCTGAGAAGAAGCCATCAGAATTTGGCCGCGGGGAGGACGAGGCCTGCGAGGCCACAGGGCTCAGCTCACCACCCTCGCAGAACCAGCGGAAGGTGATGATGTCCGGGTGGAAGTGGGACGCCCGGACTGTCAGGCTCATGATATCTGGAGGACAGAAATTGCAAGAATGTGACCTTTTACAGCCAGATATGTTCAGATCTATGTCTGGGAATCAAGTATTTTTTGTTAACCTTACCAGAGTCATTTGGTGTCTCTGCCAGCTGAATTTCTGATACTTCTGGGGCAGCTGGTGGAAAAAATATACAAAAATGTCTCTTTCACAATTTGTTAAAGCCACAGAAAGATAGGGACAATAGGAATAAGACTAAATATTTTCTTACACAAAATTGTAAACTTCTCAGACACCCTCTCCGCCACAATCTTCTCCTTGCCTAGGTAGAACACCTGACACTTGAACACAGCCCCCTTGTGGATTGAAATCTGGGGGATGAAGGTGAGCGAAGAGACCAGCTGTTGAGTGGCACTTCCAGAGGAGTGCAGCGGCCCTTCAGTGTGCAGCTTGTAGTATCCCATCTCTCCTCTCGAGGGCAGGAGGGGACCTTTTTCTGATACTGGGGAGGTGAGAGTTAGACCGTAGGGTAGATGGATGGTGGTTAAGGGGTTATAGAGGCAGTTAAAGTTAGCTTTGGAGGTTCCTTTGTAAGGTATGTGTAAGGTTGTAAAAATGTTAGCAGAATTAAAATGTATAAGAGAAAACACAATACATTTTAGGAGTTGCTGCAATACAAATAAAAAACATTTAATGTGCCTTTCATTTCAATATATTATTATATAATTAATTCTAACATATTTTATTTCCTTGCCTCCCTATTTATTGATCATTTAATACCACAGTTTCCCCCTTTTATTTTCCCTATTGTCACTTTAAAGGAATAGTATTTGGACACTGATTTGCTTTCTTGCTGAGATTTTATAGAGAATGTGAAGCTACAGCTCATTAGCTCGATTCAGCACCAAGACTGCAAAAGAGCTAAACTGACTGTCCAACGGCAACAAAATCTGCGTACTAGCACCCCTAAATTTTTCTCATTTAACACATTACATCTCATTTGTTTAAAGGACAAGTTCACAATTTTTCAAGTCTGGCTTAAAACAACTGTCCGATGCTGAAATGAACATTGACACACGTCAATTCTCTTGTTCATACTGACCATTTGAAGTTCCCCTCATAATGCACTTACAATGTAAGTGATGGGCACCATAATTCACAAGCCTCCTTATGTTTAAGTTTTGTTTAAGTTTTAAAGTTTATTTGAAGCTGATATGAGGTTTTAGCCATCAATATGAGTCAAATTAAGTGGATATCTTTCAAAGTTACAGTCATTACAATTCCCACTTAAAGATTCTTCCACGAAAATGAAAGGTTGTGGTTATATAAGGTGTTGTGTGCTGCATTTCGATTTCTTGAATGGGACCGGTAACTTCACAGTTACGAGCAGAGCTTAGCTGGCTGTTTCCCCCTGTTTCCAGTCTTTGTGCCAAACTAAGCAAACCCCTGCTGGATTTTACTACATATTTACAGTTCATATATGAGAGAGGTATCAGTCTTTTCATCTAACACTCAACAAGAAAGAAGATAAGTATATTTTCCAAAATACCCTTCCTTTAAGGTCAGGAAAAAATCATCTTTCCACAGTTTTCATACATATTCTGTGGCTTTGTTACAACATTCAATTGAAACTACACCGAAGAAAGTTAAAATACTCCAAAAAAATTCTAGATGTCTTGTGCATCATTTGATACGGTTCAATATTTAGCTGGGAACATCTGTTAACTTTGATGGTCTCCAGTAAAGTTTTATGTTCAGTGAGTTTGAACATTGTTTGACATGAGTCTGTAATGACTGAACCAGGTCATAAAGATTTAGGGGGTTAAATAATTATTCACCAGTAACGTCTAGTTATCTGTGTGTGTATACGATCTCCTACCTGTGAGTGAGGTGTCAGAGATAGGGGTGTCATTGAGGAACCAAGCAGTCTGGACTCGGTCCACCCTCCTGCCTTCAATGCTCACTGTCACTCTGCCCTTTTGTCCTACAATCGCGCGTGGAGGGAGGATGATCCCTGACACACTGAGAGATTTCTGTTTCTCTGAGAGAGGAGAGAAAGGTTGGAGATAAAGGTAAAGTGAGAGAAAAGGGGGGCAGCTATTATGCAACAAATACAAGATTTGACACATAGTTTTGAGATCAGTTGAGGAATCCAAACCAATTGTGTATAACTCTTTGTGCTTACAGTTAAATAATTAACTTAATTTGGTAGATTATGAAAACTGTGATGTACCAGTTATACCAGTTTCACCTCAAAAAAGGAGATGTTGTGGTTACAAGCTTTTGGTATTACTTAATGTCATCAAAGTAAAACCTGAGCTTGTAACTGCAACAATGCCTTTGTCTTATTTTTGGAGTAACTTATATTTCTCTACATATCAGTGTCTCCTGGCATATACCAGTGGTTCTCAACATGAGGATCAGGGGACCATGTGGAGTCCAAAGTTGGAACTTATGTGTCCCGAGATGATTAAAGGGATAAAAAAAATTAAAAATCTCAGTATGACAGTACACTTATTGTATTATATATATATATATGTTGTATTTTCTGGTTTCTCTCTCATTTTGCCCTTTTTTTCCTTTTTAGGCCTGCAAAAAGCCTTTGAATAAGAGGGAGACAAACTCTGTGAGGAAGGGTCACAAGTAGACTTAATGCATAATTTTAAAGGATTGCAAGCCAAAAATATCAGAAACTGTACCACTGCCTTAATGTGCACGTCAGGTTCTAACTCACCATCCCTTCTCCTCCAAGAGAAGCCAAAGCAAAGCAGGAAGACAAGCACAATAGAAATACACATCATAGCCACAGATGCTTTGGCCGATTTTGTCAACACCAGAGCCTCATCTGAGGGAGAGCAGGGAGAGACAAGACATGTGAGCAGGAGTCCCAGACTTGACTAAAAGGCATCTAATGTAAAAGGTTTTTGTGACAAGATGAACAAATTACAAACAATTGTGCAACAGCCTGCAAAAACTAGGACAGCAGTAAATGGTGATAAGGCAGCAGATTTCATTTCTGTAAGATTGTTCCAGATGTATTGTTCTGTTTTTTACTGGCTTATCCATCAACCGTCATTTGAAAACCGAAAGTGTTTGTCTATTTCAGATAGGTATGATCTTGTGAACTGTACATTGAAAAATGTGTCCACTCTGCTATTGATAATGTTACAAATCCTCTTTTATGGGTAATGTGAAATTATCATACTAAAATCTCACCTTCGCGATCCAGTTCATTGAGATACACTGAGCCAAGAGCTGGCTGCTGTACCCCAGGCTGGTTTACTGCACACTCCACCTTCCCACCTTGCCCCCTCTGCTCTGGACTCAAAGTGTAGTAGCGTCTGGTTCTGTAGGTCCCATCAGGGTTGTTCTCTGCGTCAGGGGGTTCAGGGAGGACTGTGCCGTTTTGAAACCAGGACACAGACATTTCCTCCGGGTAGAAACTCTCCACATCACAGTGAAGTGTGAGAGGAATGTTGTTGGAGGACGATGGCATGACAGAAAGTTTAACAGAAGGAAGATCTGAAGAGAGACCAGTGAGATACAGATTATCTAAGGTGCCCGTTCTAGGTCTGCATGAAAGAAAAATATGTGATGCGTGACTCATTGCAAATTACAAGACTTCTGTGCAAAGAAAGTGATGCATTGTGTATTTGTGTCACTCACAGGTGATATTGACTTGAAAATCCAGCTCTTGATAACTGCCACTGTGTAACACTTTGCAGCCAAAGGTTGCATTCTGGTCCTCACGGGAGGGGTAAAAAGTTAGGTTGTCCACAGCCCTGTAGTATCCATCTGCAGTCTCTTCACTGTCAACCATTTTGGTAGAGGGAATCTCTTGTCCATCTCTGGTCCAGGAGAAAGAGACAGGAGGGGGGTAGAAACCATCTGCATAGCACTCAAGCTGACTCTTTGTCTCTAACACCACCCACTGCTGAGGGATTGAGAGAGTAGGAGAAGCTAAAGAAGGACACAATCAAGAGAATGGAGTGAAAAACAGGGGGTAAAACATCAGCTTTAAACCAGTTTTCTTTTGTTCATCTGAGTACTTACAGCTCAAATCAAATCACAACTGAGCAAAAACATACCTAGAATACTAAATGTGACGTTGCTAAAGTGCAGCATTATGGAGTTGTAGCTGACTGTGCATTCATACACTCCCTGCACGTTGAGAGAGGCTCTGAGGATGGTCAGTGAAAAGTCCCCATTGACGAAATCACTGGTGTTCCAGCTGAAGCCTTCCTTTATATCGGCCGGTGCTTTTCCAAATGAGGCAATGTCAGAATCATTGCGTGTCCAGTTGACTTCAATGAGGGATTTGTTTATTATATCCCCCGTTACAGAAAGAGGGAATGTCACATTGCAGGGGAGGGTCGCATTTGTGTTTGGGCCAGCCTGTATTTCAGTTGGAGACACTGTAAGCAGAGAAAGATTGAGATAGAGAGGAAATAAAGTAGTCATTGACACTCCATAAATACAGGCAAGTTTGTAAGATTATAGTGATAGAGAGTGTGTTAATTTTTGGTGAAATGTTCCTTAAATATAAGGTGTCTTCAAATATCATCAACTGAGTCAAGCTAACATGTTGCTTTAGTCATCTATAACATGTGAGGCCCTTTGGAAACATGTTCTCCTTATGAAAGAAGAAATATCACAATCTTCTTGATCTTCATGAGAAATGAAACCCACCTTTGCTCAACACAATAACTTACACTTTGCTACCTTACTAGGTCTGGCAACTGATGGTGGCTAATGTTAGCTAATATAAGGTAAATGTAGCTCGCAACTCTCAGTTTGTCACTACAAATTACATGTAGCTTAGCCATATGACCCATGGTTAATATGCAAATATTGTTTAGGGCAGCTTTAAGGTTCCCAGTAAGCCTTCCATTCAACAACATGATACCAAAACCAACTTCAAAGAGGTCTAATCACCCAACATCAGTGTCGAACCACTGTTGCTGTTGTGGTTGAATTGGAACAAAACTGCTTTAGCCAGGTTAAAAAATGTAGTGGGAAGCCAATCACGTACTTGTTCAAGTATTCAATACTACACTCAAAACCTTGTATATATCATTGTGTAGCTCTTGTAAAACAGTTTCTTCTCATGAAAGAAGAACACAATCTTTCTCAAATTAAACCATGAACTAACTGACATTACTGAGTCACTTTGAAAACTGTGTCTCTGCTTTAGCTACTATCACACTGTAGCAGATCACAAATAAATATATCACTGATTTTTATCACAAAGGTAAAACATGAGTCAGACAACAGGCTGATGTGTGTTGTAATTGCCACTTGTAGCCACAGCTGATAGTGTTGAGCAAAAGCTACATGATTTAGAACAAAACATGACAGAAACAAACTACAATACAACTGCAATAACAAATATCTGTAACAATGTGAGCAAATAGTACTTGTCCAGTGTGTGTATTTAAATTGGCACTTGTCTTAAACCTGGAATTTTGAGTCAGGAGTTTGAGTTTCATGAAGTTTTCCAACTCACATTCTTTCTTTTCACCTCTAATCATAAATCAATAACCTTAGTACACCTCCTCCAATCAAAGTAAATATGAAGCCTTTCAGTCAGCTCTGTCCGCCAATCAGATTAATTAGTAACTAGTACAATGAATACTTCTCGGCAGATATAAGGCCAAGGAATGGAAAACTTTCTACATTGAGTGTTTATTATGTTGCACCTATTGTTAAGACTGATAGATGGGCTGATCAGAACAGGCTGACAGGAAGGAAAACAATGAGAGACATGACTAATGCTCTACTTTTGTGGGTAGCTGTCTAGTGTTGACTACAAATGTATAAATAGACCAAAATAACAGAACAGTGATGGTACTGATCTACAGAGGAAGCAAAATGTTTTCAAATTCACACTGCAGTCCAAACTGTAGATCATCCATAGATGTAGATTAAAGTGTCATAATATTCAGGTCATATTCAGAACATTTGAGTTCAAATTATTTTAAATTTGAGAAAACATGTTACAGTTAAAACATATTTTTTGCAGGTGGTAACCATTGTTATTATCATCATCTAAAGTATAGCACTCATACATAAACAGTAATTTCACATTTAAACAATTACTCAAAGTGATCTAAATAATTGCTTCGATAATTACTCTAACTTTATGTGAGTATTAGTTTCTTGAGGTTTAAAAACATTAATAAAATCTTAATTGCTGTATATGTATCTTAGTATTGTTGCAATGACTGGTTTTGGCTGAATCAATACCAGACAAATTTAAGGCACTTCATTATGCACAAATCTTATACATCCAATATTGGCATTGCAGGCCTGTTCACTGATTTGAGACATTGCTTACAATGGCCCAATGCAGCCACACATTAAACTATCTCAATATAAATGGCATATCAAAGTCTCACAATATCTATTGTCATGGTGCCTTGGCTTATTACACCGAACATACTATGATGCAATACCTGCTAACTGATCCTGATTTAGACTCCAAAGTTTAATGTGATTTAACACAAAGGTCGGGTGCATGTTGTTACTGTTGTTTCTGTTTTAATATGATCTCTTTCACACTTTTTTTTTAACTCCCACCCAGTCCTCCAGTATGACATCAACACAAACTAATGATTTGCAATTTTACTATCATAAAACAATCTTCTGAGAAGCCTTCTTTCAAAATCCATCTGAGATAGCTTTGGGTCAATATTTGCATTTTCAACTGGTCAGTTCAAACTTGTGCAAACCTGGTTATTAGGTGAAGAAACAGCAATGCAGCCTTTGAGCATAATAATACAATACTCACCATGCTTTTTGAGAGTCAAGAGGAAGACATAGACAAGGACTTTACACCGCATGGCCAGGCTTGTCTTGAGACCAAGTTCTTATCATCAAGCCTTTCTGCTGTCTTATATAGAGCTATGAGGCGACAATGGGCGGGTTTCTCCTGCCGGATGGGAAATAAGAAATATTGTCCCTGGGCCTCACAAGAGTGAAAGGAGGCCCTTGATATGTGTATGTCCTCCTAAATAAGTCCCAGTGGACTGATAGAGTGAGAAGGAGAGGAAATAAAGAGAGAGATGTTCTAAAACACACAAGTGCAGAAACGGGTCACTTAAAATTCAGACAGGCCTCCAGCCAACATTTGGGGCTACTTTACATTGGTGCAGTGTTGCTATCAACAAACAGTGAGGGCAATCCCACTGAGCTTATGTGGGCAAACACTCAGGCGAGACCACTCTTTTCAATGTGGAGAAAAGTTAGTGTGGTGTTGCACTTAGTAGAGAATGAGGATAAAAACAGGAGAATAGAGTTCTTTTTTTTT
Organism: Scomber scombrus; assembly: GCF_963691925.1. Lineage (NCBI taxonomy): Eukaryota > Metazoa > Chordata > Actinopteri > Scombriformes > Scombridae > Scomber > Scomber scombrus. The sequence continues at coordinate 12,312,142 of NC_084990.1, forward strand.
ATTCCCCCTCTGAACAGGCCCTCTATCTCTCAGTCAGCCTCTGCTCTGATTGTCCCTCTGATTGAAGTTAATTTTTAGCCAGAGCAAGTGCTTGATGTTCCAAGGAAGAGGTGTTTTCTCTATCAACCCCCTTTGAATATTCATTAACTTGATTGGCTGATTAAATTGTTTAACTTTGCACTTAACCCTCACCAATTTCAGTTATTTTTTACAGATCACACAGGGAATCAGTTTCACTGACAGACATTTGTCAGAGCTGAAGTGTCGTATCTGACAGTTTTCCTTTCACTTGTTCCCTCTCTACGATACTTTGCTTTAAGTAAGAACAAAAGTGAGGCTTAAAGGGTGTTAAAAGAAGTGATTAATGTGTTCCATTGTTCCCTGTTTGTGTTTGGCACTTTGTGTTCAGACACGGCTCTTTCTGATCCAGTGCCTTGTTTTCTCTTCTTTCTTTTTCTGACACTCTCGACCTTTCAACGGGGTAAAAGATTGAGTGCACCTCAGGAGTATCAGAGAAGAGGAGTAACATGAGGGATTGATGTTGTGACTATGTTTTCCTGACCTTGATGCTTTGAATCAGTATGTATAATTATAGTATAAATGTCAAAATACCAATATACATCTTAGTTATGAAGACATATGTGTACACGTCAACGATTTTGTGCTTAATAGTTGGAAATATGACATTATTAAGGCTGCAGTGTAACACAAAGTGCAACTTAAACATGTCCTTCAGTTGGGCCCCTAACCCTAACCCTTTAAGTAATTTTTTATTTGGAAGGATTTATTCAGAGTTAATTTTTTCTGTGTCTGGGAGCCAAAAATAACAAATTCTCTGATTGTCCCTACGCTGTGAGGCCAACCTCACCTACAACCTTTAAATGAGGGTGCTGTAAAATGTTCAACACTTTGCATACAAAAACTGGTTAAACAAACTGATAATGTTCACTGATTACATTTTAACATATGGAATTCACTTTCACCTATATCTTTTTGTCGTGCTATAGTTTAAACTGATAAAAAAAAGATGTAATCAGACGAACAAGGCTATGCGTCTGCAGCAAGGTCATTATATAGTTTGAATGTAACTTAAACAAATGAATCTGATGGATTTGATTGCTCTAACACAAGTAAATTTGAAAGGTCACCCAAAGAGGCAGTTTTCAATCAAAATCTCAAAACAAAATTTACAGTGAATAATAATAGTAATGTATATAATAACCGTACTTCCTGGTGGGTTCACTTTAAATATGGGAACACTTCTAAAGGACATATCAAGACTTTAGATGCCCACATCAACTTAAACACTTAAATTTCAAAAATCTTGCAATCTGACTTGCTCAAAAGGACATTTACAGAATGGGATCAAATCTCAGATGAAAATAATAACATTATCAGTCCAGAGATGTACAACCTCAATCCAAAAGAAAACCAAAGGATGCATTCAACCCACAGCATGTCCTGCCATCTGTGGCTGTAACCCTGGTGGTTACTCAAACCAGTATCGTGCAAGTTTGTAATACACCTGCTTATCCACTAGAGGACACTGTTAGTATAACGATCTAAACTGGAGTGGCTTTTATAAAAACTAAATATACATACAAAACTGTTCATGAAAGGGTAGTTTTAACAGAAATACAAAGGAAATAGTCTGTTTTATTTGCTTTCTTGTTTAATAGTCCTCTCATAGTGATTCAGTATTATTTAACTGAATAAAATTGTCCAAAGTTTGGTTTAGTCAATCCATATCTTTTTATGGATAGGAAATGTTCCTAGAAATAAAATATGTCTTTCCTGTTACCCTTCAAAACACATTAAAATATGTAAATATATATAAAATAAACTGGATCGGTTTTTTTCAGTTTTTCTTCTAATAAAATTGTGTACATAACACTCTCAGTGTGAGTATAATACAAATATATATATATATATATACAGATCTGCAGTGGAGTAAAGCGACTGTGTGAGTATACAGCAGGGTTGTCAAACTCATTTTAGTTCAAGGGCCACATACAGCCCAATTTGATCTCATGTGGGCCGGACTATTAAAACCATTGCACAATAACCTTTAATTAACTTTACTAGAATAAAACCATCTATTCACAAACCAGATTAATTTATAGTCTAATACTCTGAGATGCAATTTCAACAATATTATGTCTCAATATCGAACACAGTTTCTCACAGAAAAAGCTTGTTCACAAAGATAAGTCGTCCCAAACATGCACAAACCTGGTAAGAGATACTGATAACATGTGTCCAAACCCACCGAGGCTAATTTGAATCAAGTTACAGGTTAATAATTTCAAGTTGAATGGCAAGCGAAAATAAGTGAGAAAAACTGTAATTACTCTTCAGCCATTGCAAAGTTCTACAGTGGGCCATATATAGAAAGATCTGCACAGGAGTAGATAGACTGGAGGAATATACAGATATACAGTGAGTAGAGAGACTGTGTAAACACTGGCTCCCAGTCAGCTATAGAATAGATTTTAAAGTTCTGCTACTGGTCTACAAATCACTGAATGGTTTAGGTCCAGAATACATGAATGACATGTTAGTAGAATATAAACCCAGTAGAGCTCTGAGATCTACTGACTCAGGTCAGATAGTGGAGCCCAGAGTTCAGACTAAACATGGTGAAGCAGCTTTTAGCTGTTATGCTGCACACAACTGGAACAAACTACCAGCAGAACTGAAATCAGCCCCAACTGTGAATATTTTTAAATCCAGGTTAAAAACACTTCTCTTCTCCTGTGCTTATGATTGAGCTCTTTCAAAGCACTTTAAATTGTAATCTTTCATTTGCACTATATGTCCTTTTAATGATTTTAAAGCAAATCATTATTTTATGCTGCAATCTTATTTTTAATGCTCTATTATAGTATTTTATTTCTCTCTCTTTCTATGTTTCTGTACTTTGTTTTTATTATTAGTGTGTGTGTGTGTGGGGGGGGGTGTACGTGTGTACTATGATTGGGTTGTATTTTTATTTCTCAAATTCCATGTTTTTTTTTTTACATTTTTTCTGTTGAATGTTTGTTTTATGTAAAGCAAATTGAGTTGCCACTGTGTATGAAATGCGCTATATAAATAAAACTGCCTTGCCTTGCCTTGCCTAATATACAGATATACAGATCTGCGGTGGAGTGGAGCGCGGGTCGACCATCCCCATGCTTTGTTGATCTCTACGTCACTTCCTTTCCTGACGCAAGTGCCCGGCAAGGCTGCTGCACGCCTTTAATTGTGGCCGCTGTTACAGCAAAACTGGATTTTAAAACGATTCAAAGTAGACAGACACGCCACATAATAACTTCCACAAGGACGTAGGTGAGTCTGTCTCGATAACAATTGAAATAAATATGCTCGATTGCTTCGCGGAGTGTGTTTACCGGTTAGACATGCGGGGAGGCCTGTTAGCGTTAGCTTAGCATCGGCGCCACGTTAGTTAGCCAGTCAGCGTTAGCGTTGTGTTATCAGATATAACGATAATTCGGGGCTAGCTGGGTAACTAATGAGCTACTGTATGTGTATGCGCTACCTGGGTTTAAAAAATGATAATATGTTAAAATGGTAACCGTAGCTAGAGATGGGCGTTAAGTTTTGACTGCTAACGTTACTTGCTGTACGTCTGTCAAAGCTAAAGCGTCGTTTCATAGCCATTAGCACACAACGACCCCGGCAGCTCGGACTTGTGTCTGCAAAGCTAAACCATGTTTATTCTTGTTTAAAAGCCATATAAGTGTGCACTGTCATCGCACAGTGAAGCAAGCATTATTGTTGGCTGCTAGTTTCAAAGTGACAGTGAAGCTAATACTGGTGAGCCAAATAAAAGCTAGCTGATAAAACGCTGTAAGCCCCGTTATACTTCTCATACCGGCAACACACGGTGGTGCAATTACTCCATCATCCATATTATAGACGTTTATTACACTTGTGGTTTTATTAACGTAACACAAATGGTGTTTCTCCAGTGTTGCTTAGCAGCAGCATCATGAATAGGAAAGTTAAAATCCGCCCTTACAAGTGGAAGTTTATTGTGATTGAGTCCTGTTATGTTAATCATGAGCTTCATCAGTTGATTCTGGATGTTGAAAATTTGTTTTTTATTCATGTTTAATTAGTAATAGTAAGCAAAACAGTTTCCCAAACGTCCATAGAGCTCAGATGTGTTGTCATCTCTTAAATGCAAAGTCTCATTTTCTGACATTTCATTTGGTATTCACAGATTGACAGGTTTCTTCAACAATGTCTCGTTTCTTCGCCACCGGGTCTGACAGCGAGTCAGAGGAGTCCTCATCCGCCGATGAGATCGCCCCTAAAGCACCCGGGACAACTTTCAAGCAGTCAGTGCTATATGTGCTATATCTCATCGTTATGACTGAAATTCTACTGTTTGAAGTGATCTCACACATCAACATTGTTTTCACAGATCACTGCTGCTCAGTGATGATGAGGAGGACACAAAGAGGGTGGTGCGCAGCGCCAAAGACAAAAGGTTAGTGAGGCTGTTTGTTGAATCCAAACTTGACTCAGCAATTTGACTTCAGCAACACTAAAGCTGCACAGATTGTCTTACTAGTTTTTGTGTTGCATTCATTTTTAAATCTCAGGTTTGAGGAGTTGACCAACTTCATCAAGACTATCCGCAATGCCATGAAGATCCGAGACATGGCCAAATGTCTGGAGGAGTTTGAGCAGTTATGTCGAGCGTTCCTCAAAAGCAAGACTATAGTGGATAAAGAGGGTGTTCCCTCTTTCTACATCCGTCTCCTGGCCGACCTGGAGGACTATCTGAACCAGGTCTGAACTCCATGAATTTTAACGTCATAATTTAGCAGGGGGGGGGGGGGGGGGGGGGGGGGGGGGGTTCTGCCAAATATTGCAAGAATATTGACCATCTAAATAAGTACAGTTGGACATGCAAATTTCCCAGTCAACATTTTTTTTAAAGCAACGCAATTAACTTTTTCTTTTCAGCTTTGGGAGGACAAAGAAGGCAAGAAGAAAATGAACAAAAACAATGCAAAAGCCCTCAGCACATTGCGTCAGAAGATCCGCAAGTACAACAGGGATTACGAGACAGAAATATCCGCCTACAAGGAGGTAAATAAAACAATTTCCTCTCTGTGTTTCAAACATCTCAGAAAATGTGCCAGTTGAGAGATATGAATTATGCTGCTGGCAAGTTTGTGAGATGTAAGATTTTGGTTTTACTTGGCAGTGTTTGGACGTAATTGTCGACTTGTTAGTGCATCAGAGGATCCTGAGAAAACAAAGATAAAATAAAATTCTCAATGTCTTGTCGCTCTTTTTGTCTCTGACTTAGAACCCACAGGAGTCTGCAGATGAGGAGGAGGAAAAGGGACCAGATGATTCTGGTAAGCATGCTGTTTATATGTTTAATTTTCAATGATATGATTCTCAAAATTGCACAAGAAAATAAACAAACAACATTATTACATTAATCATATGAATTTAAAACCCCAACATTTTTTGATGCCATCTGTGTAAAAACTGGGCTCAGTTAGCTGAATCAAGATTTGTTCACAAATGGGTGAAAAGTTTATATTACAAATTGTGAAATAAGTTGCATTTATACATTTTATCATCTCGAAAAGTCACAGAATAATTAAATAAAACGTTATTTTTATGCTCATATTAAGATCTCAGGTTGGATATAATAATGATTGTATTGAATGAATGGAGACATCATCTCATCGCTCCCCTTTTTTTTTCATTCTGCAAGGTTCTTCCTCTGATAGCGATGGGGAGGGTGGTGATGACGTGACAGCCAAGTCCTTCTTGAAGAAAAAGCCTGAGGCTTCCTCAGAAGCCAGCAAGTTCCTTAAATCTGCCAAGGGATCCGGGGTAAGTGCTCACCCTGAATATTTTCGGACATTTCATTGATTTAATTGAGAAAATAACTGGCAAATGAGTTGCTTGACTACAAAAACACAACACAGGAAGGAAGAAATGTTTCATAAAATAGCTAAGACTCATAATGAACTACTGCTGGAGCTAATGTAATGGACCTCTGTCTCCTTCTGACAGGATGAATCATCTTCCAGTGATGACGAGGATGATGAAGACTGGGGTTCAGACACCGTAGATAGTGGCAGCGAGAGCTCTGATGACGGAGAAGGAAAGAGCGCTTCCCTGGCCATGGTCTTCCTCAAGAAGTGAGTCTTCCTCTCCACGTCTTTGTATTTTGTTTACAATAGAGAATATTTCTAAAACCTCAGTTTTGTTGGACAAAACAAGCAATTTGTTAGCAACACTTAGATTTTGGTATTTTATGGATTTTGTGGAAATTCAATAACTTATAGACTGAAATGTAATATATTATGTTATAACACACACTCTTTGTCTTCAGGACCCAGGGACCAGAGAAGAGTAGCGAGAAGGTTGGGAAAAAGAAGAAGCCCAAGAAGAAAGAGCGGCTGGAGGAGGAGGCTGAGGAAGAGGGTGGTGAGGAGGTTGAAGGAGGCTGGGAGAAGGTGAAGGGAGGAGTCCCTCTGGTCAAGGTAAGAAAGAGATGATAATGAAAGCCTTTTTGATCAACTGCTGTCATGATTATCTTTGCTAAAAATTAGATAGAACTGATGATGCACTCATCCAAAGGTATCACAATACCATTTCAAGCAAGAAAATCGCTTCTTTTTGTCTCAGGGCATATACATTAAATTTGTGTAATGAGCTATACAATTAATTGTCAAATATATTTGTGCAAGTCATTAAAAGTAACAGGTAACAATATTTATAAAGAACATATTGGTTCAAAAGAAACAACCACATGATGTGAATCAACACATTATGAAATTGTTTTGTAATGTGTTCAATCTATTAGGAGAAGCCCAAGATGTTTGCAAAGGGCACAGAGATCAACATACCGGTGGTGGTGAAGAAGCTGAATGAGATCCTGCAGGCAAGAGGCAAAAAGGGAACAGACAGGTAACACAGCATCATGCAGCAAAGACTGTGTGTGTGTGTGTGTAATGATCACACACGCAATCCTCTTTGTACCTTTTCATGTCTGTTTTTTTTGTTGTTATTTTTAAAGTCTTGCAAATATATATATATATATATATATAGCTGCTTTCAGGTGCAAACCTAACAATATGTGAGAAAGGCTTTGTTCACCCAAACTTATAATATGTGCTGAAAGATATGATTGGTTACAAACATTTTAAAGGATAATAATCATATAGAAACTCCTGACCTTCTCTGTGACAGGGCTGCCCAGATTGAACTTCTCCACGCACTGTCTGCCATCACTGCTGAGAATAACTTGGGCGAAGGAATCCTGGTCAAGATCAGGTTCAACATCATCGCCTCCCTCTATGACTATAACCCCAACCTGGCAGCTTTCATGAAGGTAAGTGATGCCGTTTTTCAAAATGTTAGACAATCTGGGTGTATACGCAGAGAAAGTCTGGGAAATGTAATCTGAAGCATTCTGAACTTGGTGTTTCAAATGGAGTCATTCAGACTTTGTATCCCATTAGGCGGATATGTGGAAGAAGTGCCTGGACTGTATCGAAGAGCTGCTAGACATCCTCTTTGATAACAACAACATCTTCATTGGCGAGAACATCGCAGAGGACAGTGAAAACCTGGCCATCTCAGATCAGGTATCCCATCCTGTTTTCTTAGTGTGTGTTGGGTTTATATTTATTCTATTCCTTTTTATTCAAGTACAATCACGTATTTTTCCTCTTGTAAGTCCAGAAGTACATTAAAATAACACAAATTGCTTTGCTTCACTGTGTGTGTTTGTTAGCCGTTCAGGGTGCGTGGTTGCATTTTGACACTGGTGGAGAGGATGGATGAAGAGTTCACCAAGATCATGCAGAACACTGATCCTCACTCTCAAGGTGAGTTACACCCGAAAAGCAGATTCTGTTTCCAGTTTTGCCGGTACGGTGTACGAGCCGTAATTCCAGCAAGAATCCCGTAATTCTGTTGTTGCATCATTTTCTAGCAGCTCATCGCTTTCCTCTTCACTCTCCTTTCAGAGTACGTAGACAACCTGAAAGATGAGGGCCGAGTTTGTGGCATCATTGACAGGTTGCTGAACTACTTGGAGACCAAGGGCAGCACAGAGGAGATTTGCCGCGTTTACCTGCGTAGAATCATGCACACCTACTACAAGTTTGATTACAAGGCCCACCGTCGCAGCCTTGGTCTCCAGGGGGGCGAATCCAAGGTAAGAAAAGCACAGAAGCCTGAGCGAGAAAGACACTTAATTCAAGTAGCAAAAAAAGGGAGCCGTTTCTTTAAATTGATAGAAACCGACAGAAATGACTTAAAAAAATGACTTTACTCAGTGACTTATTTATTGAATTTGTTTATATTTGCATGCAATTTCTTGTCATGAGCCGAGTGTGACCCGTTTTCCGTTTGCCTTGTAGTCCGAGCAGGACCAGGAGGAGAGCGAGGGCGAGGACAGCGCTGTGATCATGGACCGTCTGTGCAAGTTCATTTATTCCAAGGATCGCACCGACCGTATCCGTACCTGCGCCATCCTCTGCCACATCTACCACCACGCTCTGCACTCTCGCTGGTACCAGGCCCGCGACCTGATGCTGATGAGCCACCTGCAGGACAACATCCAGCACGCCGACCCGCCTGTACAGGTAGGCAGGCAGACACAAAGCTGCCACAGCTAATAGATGAACTTTTCATGATTAATCCTAAATGTCAACACTTTTTTATTTCCCTAGATCCTGTACAACAGAACCATGGTCCAACTGGGCATCTGTGCTTTCCGACAAGGCATGATTAAGGATGCCCACAATGCCTTGCTGGACATCCAGTCCTCTGGCCGTGCCAAGGAGCTCCTGGGTCAGGGTCTGCTCATGAGGAACATGCAGGAAAGGAACGCCGAGCAGGAAAAAATTGAAAAGAGGAGACAAGTAAGACAAACAAAGCAGTAAATTCATGAAAAACTGTTCTATCAGGAACGCCTTTGTAGCCGAGTGGTTACTGCGCATGCCACATAATGGCAGCAGACCCTGGTTCGATTCGGGCATGGGACCTATGCTGCAAGTCATTCCCCTCTCTTTTAAAGAAAAGAAAAAAAGTTCAGTTCACCAGAGCAGTTTTGGGGGGAATCGCAGTTAGTTAAGCAGCAATTAGAAAGTGCACTTTTTTTCTGATTGTTAGCTATCACAGTGAAAATCTTAGCAGAGCTACCACATGTAGAAACCTGACATGTTTTTATTTTTTATTTTTTTTATTATTACTATTGTTAATATTATTCTTAAGTAGTCTGATCTAAATATTGGCAGCACTCCCAACTTAATGCCATGTTTTACAGAAGTTGACAGCAGTTACTAAAACATGACTTTGACATTTGTCACAGGTACCATTCCACATGCACATCAATTTGGAGCTGCTGGAGTGTGTGTACTTGGTGTCCGCCATGCTGCTTGAAATCCCATACATGGCCGCCCATGAGTTCGACGCCCGCCGCAGGATGATCAGCAAGCAGTTCCATCACCAGCTCAGAGTGGGAGAGAGACAGCCACTGCTGGGTACGCAACATGTTGCCTAACTATCCTTTATACGCCAGTCCAAAGAAGAAACCACAGAAGATAACTGTAGTTTTCTTGTTATCCTCCAGGACCCCCAGAGAGCATGAGGGAGCATGTGGTGGCTGCCAGTAAGGCCATGAAGATGGGAGACTGGCGTACCTGCCACTCATTCATCATCAATGAGAAGATGAACAGTAAGGTTTGGGACCTGTTTCCTGAGACACAGCGTGTACGAGAGATGCTTGTCAGGTTAGTAAACTTCAGTAAATCATTCATTGATTAACTCAGTAACAAATGTGCATGTTTGTCATTCTTTTTATGCGTCCACAAATGGATAATTTGCACAAATATCCACTTAGACTCGAAGATTAGAATTTGTTAATGAAAAGGTCAAAGGTCAACATATTTTTGGCCATAACTCAAGAATTCTACACTAATTATGACAAAGTTTCACACAGATGTCTAATAGGATGAAATCATGAGGTAATGACATTTTATATCCAAAAGGTCAACTTCACTGTGACATCCTAATGTTCTGCAAGAACATTTTCCTCTCCGTTATTCAACATCATAACTCAGGAACAGACAGGGAGACTGTGACTTTATTTAGATTTTGCTCAGATAATGAACTGGTGACACTAATCTTAGTGCCCACCTTGACACTGGTGATTGTTTAAATCTTCTGTGCTGCGGGATTAAAGATGTTGCCCCATGTGACGGAGTTCTCAATCCGTTGTGTTTTTTTTGTACTAAAAAATCCACTTAATACTTTTTTTATTAATTTCCTTCAAAGTCTTCAATACGAATATATATTGAGTATAGAATAATGTTTAGAGTGAGTCTGGACAAACATGGGTGTAAACTACAACTTGACTGGTTGGCATTTCTAGTTATATCATTCAATTAAATCTTTCTAAATCCCCTGCACAGTACAATATTCATCCTTCTCTGACTGTAATTATTGTTTTCTTCTGTAGGAAGATTCAAGAGGAGTCACTGAGGACTTACCTGTTCACGTACAGCAGTGTGTATGACTCCATCAGGTAAGCACAACATGGAAGTTCTTAAAGGAGATGTTTAGCATATGATCTGTGCTGATCTCTCATGACGTCTCTACTGATTGGTTTTTAATTTAAAAAAATGTTTGTCCTCCAGCATGCAGACACTTTCTGAGATGTTTGAGTTGGAGATACCCACAGTTCACAGCATCATCAGCAAAATGATCATCAACGAGGAGCTGATGGTAAGTTTCATGACTTCTCTGCTGCTTTGTTGAAATTAGATATTAATTGCAAATGGTTGCAACAGTAATGAATGTCCCCAATGATTTTTCACTTCTACACATTAAGTTTCTGTTTATATATTTCTTTAATTAAGTGTCCTTCTGTCCTCTTCCTGACAGGCATCACTTGACCAGCCCACACAAACAGTGGTGATGCACCGCACAGAGCCCACCTCCCTGCAGAACATGGCCCTGCAGCTGGCTGAGAAACTGGGCAGCTTGGTGGAGAATAACGAACGCGTCTTTGACCTGAAGCAGGGCGTGTACGGTGGTTACTTCAACAGAGGTGAGTTTAGACCCTTTATGTTTCTCTCTCACAGTATGCCTTACTGTATTTTTGTGTTTGGGTGTTGTTCACCTTGTCTGTCAATGACCATGAGACATTAAAATGCTTCTGTTGCTATTCCAGGCTGAGTTGTGCTAGCTTAGAAACAATACTGACTGGTTGTTCCTTCCATTACAGATCAAAAAGGCGGCTACCAACAAAATAAATCCTACAACAGAGACAGAGGTAAGTAACGCCACGCTGAGATTTTATTTCTGATCACCACATGACCTTTCAAAGTCAGCATGCTTCTGATCTTCTGCAGAGGCTGTTTGCAACGTATTCATTGCTGTGGTTATGATGCGGAGTTCATTTGGATTTAACTTTAAATTGAATGCATTAAAATGTTAGATTAAGGAAAGTTTGATGCTGATGAACAATCTTTGTATGTCCACAGATCAGAAAGGTGGTTATCAGCAGAAACAGGGCGGCTACCAGCGAGGTGGCTACAGAAATCAAAACCAAAGCAACTACTGAGCTTTGGGCGTTTGGATTTAAGTCCAAGGAAGGTTTAATGCTGATGAACAATCTTTGTATGTCCACAGATCAGAAAGGTGGTTATCAGCAGAAACAGGGCGGCTACCAGCGAGGTGGCTACAGAAATCAAAACCAAAGCAACTACTGAGCTTTGGGCGTTTGGATTCCCGCAACCTGAACTAGTCTTCATTCCATAACAACAACAACCACCACCACCACCTGACTCTCTCTGATTGGCACTTGGATGTGTGCTCATCTCCGTCATTTGACTTGAAACTGTTTTCCGCTGAGCGTCATCACAGTACAAGCCTTTCTCACTGCAACTGCATAGTGTGACATTTCAGCGCTGCCATCTCCTTTTATAAATGTAAAGAGTTTTTAAGGTTATTGCTAGTAGAAGATGTTATATTATAGGCATTGTGGTGCGGCGGGCTTGTGGCAGTTCAGTCAGGTGACAGACGTGTCAAGAATTGTTATCAGTAATCTAATAAACAGTAAAAAAGTGTGTTTTGAGCCTTCTTTTTTGACAGTTTTGATGATTAAAATACAAAGACCCCACTCTTCTACCAACAACATTGAGAATCAATAACATTAGACCCCAAAAACCACCCTGCATGAGTTTCACACATTCAGAAATATTAAGTACAGAGCGAGTAATGTATAAACATGTAGGAGGGTATCATATCCTTTTTCCACCAGAATTGGTCATAAAGATCAAAAATCAGGGAAAGAACAGATCAAATTTAGCAAGATGACCCAGGATCTGTCTTAACTTTAGCATTCAAGAATGCCATTGAGTTCTTGTTCACACATTTTAACAACTTAACTCAGATTTGAACTAATTCTCATGTTCTTTGTGACATTGTACACAGAGGTGAGAGTGAGCAATCTGCTTCTGGATGAGTTCTGTGTAGTCTGAATAATATTTTATTGGATTTTCCTCTTAATCTGTAGCATGTGGAGACCAAACTCTCAGCAATTTGCATTTAACATTACACACAGGCTAGTTGACCTGACGGAGAGCACAGACAAAGAGAATTAAAATGTGTGGATTTGTTTTAAGAGAAATGATTAAATGACAGTTCTCAAGCAGGGTCTTAGCTTTAGTAAAATGACAGATTTTAGCCTCCAAAGAAAAGCGTTTTTTCCTCGGAATTGACTCATATTTTTGAGAACATTAGAGGAGAGTGGTTTAAACTTTCCGTTAAGGGGTTGGCCGACTCGGTAAAAACACAAGTAAAGTTGAAAGGTTAACTAGTCAGATCAGTGGGATATGTGTGTCAGAGGATGACTAACCAGCAACTATCAGACACGTCACTGTTTTAGCACAACTGACACATCCTCTTTTTTACTAATCAGCTGTTGCAGTGTTTTTTCAGCCCAGCAGGCACAAAAGAAAATAAGTGATACATTTAAGTATTTTATTACTAAAAAAACACGATATTGTCAGTTTGAATGTACAGCAGAAAAAAAAATCAAATGAAAGTAATTTAAATTCATATATTTTACAACTTCAACAAACAAAGCATAAATTGATGCATTTATTGCTCTCAGTTTTCATCAAATCATTGAAAAGTTTCATGCTTCAGTTCTTCATTACTGTACAGCAGGATATAACTTTTATGTAAGTTCTATAAGGGAATACGAACTCAAGTGCACATGGATTTGAATTTTTCTTTGGTGTACTAACGGTGTTCAAATGCAGCTTTCTGATTTTTTTATTTTATTTACTATCCTGATTAGGATCCTTAATACTTGTGTGTGTTCAGCAGAGTTCACACTGATCACTCCTCTGTGTTTCCCCTCTGGGCTGGTGGCCTGTTAGCTGCCTCCTCTCAGCCTCCTCTTAAACTCTTCCCTGAGTAGATCCCTTTCCTTGCGGATTCCCTGCAACACGGTGCGGTTCTCCTGAGCCCGACGCACCAGGTAGGGGAGCGTGTCGTCCACTGAGCCGTACGGCACTGACTTGTACACAGCATAGCCCTCCTTAGCTGGAGGGAGGTAGAGAGTTGACATGAGGAAGGGAAATAAAGATATATTGCAGTGGTCCATCAGAAAACACATTTATTTTATTTTTTTAAACAGCCCATTGAGTGTTTTAAGATTTGAGTTGCAATATCCAACTTTCTACACAATCCCTACTGATTCAGTACTAAGTTTTTGTCTTTGGCCATGTGTGGAGAGTATTTTCCACCCATACACACCCAACACCAGAATTAGTCATGAGTAAATTAAATAGAGCAGCTCCACTTTATGATTTTGGGTAAGAGGGTTGGTGTATTTCAGGGTTTAAATGTTGTAAATGGTCTAACTTTTCATTTGCAGGTTCATTTTTAGGTTTCATTTACAGTATATTTTCTAACCACAACAAGCTTGTTGCAACAATGTCAGACTGCCCTGGAATAAGACACTGAACCTCTTGTTGCTCATGTGTTGTGAGATGCTCTGAAGAAAAGTATCAACTAAACACTGAAAAAAATGAAAGTTGGAGCTCAGCTTACCCAGAGTCAGGGAGACATGGTCACACATGCCCAGCAGCTGGCCAAAACACACTGAACCTCCATCTTTGTCTATCCCCAGTTCTTCAATCCTGAAGATACAAAGGTTATACATATTAAATGCATCATCACTGACTGATGGTCATTGATTTTACTCTTACAACAGAACAAAAGAAAAATACTATGAATTAGTGGAGATTTGCAACCAGTGCCTGTTTATTTATGTGGTCATTGGTGTTATTTTGGCATTCAATTGCTTGTAGCTGAATAGTTATAACATACATGATTCATCAAGTCCTTCTCTTTCACGTAGGCTATGATAGTTTTCTGCTGCAACTGTAATTTTAATGTTTTTTTGGTTTTTTAAAATTAATTTCCTTATGGTCTAACCGTTTGGCAGCTCGTCTCACTGACTCCTCGTTGTGCGTGGCGACTATGATCCTGTAGCGCTCGGGATTCTGGGTAATGACATCCAGCATTACATTCAGAGAGCCGTTATAACTGCACAAACACAAGTGAACAGATTAAATGGGTTTCATTGTCAGAAATGATCTGTCAAGTTTACTATTCCCTACCAGCCTTGATTTGATTTTAATGATCCCCTCCAGTCATGCATTAAGACATTTGATATTAGCAAACTTTGAATGATAAACAGTGTTGAATATGTTTGTTTGACTTTTTAAACTTTATCTCCTCTCACTGAAACATTCTGGATGTTTACAAGTTTAACTGTTCAAAAACAAGATCTCTACTAAATAGTAAGGTAAATAATAAGCAAAACATATTTTTGAGTGGAGGGGGGTTTAAAACGGGATAAACATCTTTTTTCAGCATAAGTGGATTGGGTAAATTTGTCCAAATCCAGTTTCCAGTTTTATTTGATAGTTATGATCCCTTCCACCACCTGTCATTGGTGTCTTCCCAGCATTTATGGATGGGGTCTTGGCGATCCTCTTTCTCTGCCAGTTTCCTCTCTTTGTCCATGTAGGCTCCTCGCACCAACTTGACACCCAGACAGAAACCCTCAGTCTTGGACAGACGTAGAGCCTCTAAAAGGAGAGACCTGGACTCCTGAGACACACAGATACAGAGGGAAGTATTTGATAATGCCTCTATTTTCAGTATTCTGCTCTGATGTTTCTAAACCATGAGAATAAGAATAAAGACAGCTGCCTTCAGGTAACACTGGTATGTGTTCCATATCCAGGCACCATCTTTGTTAAACTTCTTCATCATCGCCATGGTTACAAGGGAGAGTGCGGGGTTCATGTAGGTGTACTCTGCATCAACCAGGACTCGGACTTTGTTGACACTGGCCTAAGAAACACCAAATAAACAATGAGTGACAATAATTCAACTGAGAAGTAAAATAATATCACACTGATGCTCTTCTCCTACATGTCTGTACCTCAGATATTCTGTTGAGTCTCTGTAGGCCACAGAGGAAGTGCGCTGCTTCACTTTCATCTAAGCCAGGGAAGTTTATTGGCTGAAAGAGGCAGTTTCAGGCAAAGGTCAGAGGTAATTTCACGTCTGAATCACATGCTTCCACATTGCAAATTGATTAATGAGCAAAAAGTAAGGAACTCATTTGAAAAACCGTGTTACTGAGTTGGATGGACGTACCTCTCCGTCCATAGCTCTGACAAGGAGATCCGTGTCGTATGGTTGTTTTGCAATGAGGGTTGTGAGTTTCACCTTGACACAGAGGGGACAGATTCATCAATCAGAGTGAATACACAATATCTGCTGTAAGTTAAAAGAGGCAAAAGCCATGGGGGGAAAACTATGAACACCACACAACATGTTGAGCACTCTAAAACAACATGCAACACGCATGTTCAAAATGTGTATTCTTATCTTTTTTCTCATGTATTTGAACCACATTCAGTCACTATGGTCTAGTACACCATGTGTCAGGGTTCTCACATGGCCCCAGAAACCTTGAACTGACACAACTGGTTTCCTTACAACCAAAATGCTCTAAAAGATAATGAAATATACTGGTGAATGTCATAGGTGTCACAAAAAACTAAACTAAATTTAAAGCCCCCCATTAAAAAATAATGAATTCACATTTCAAAGTTAATCAGTTAATTAAAAATGTCTTTCTTGAAATTGCTTGTATAATTACCTGTTATGTGCAGTAAATATATGAGTAGCAGTTGACAAATAATTTCCTAAAAACATTATGAGAGGTGACTCTGAAATGGAGGTCCACTTACACACAGCTCTGGGCTGAGCAGGGCTGTGATCTTCAGCTGCATCATCGGGTCTTTGCTCCAGGCGTTGCTGTGGGACATCCGCACACATTCCAACATGGCATCCATGTTGTCATCATATCTCTTCTCTCTGGGGGTGTCAAAAGGCAACATGAGGCTGTAATGTATTTTTGGATCAAATCTGAAGTGTGATATTTCCAGTGAAGCTGAAGTGGGCAAACTAGGAGAGAGTGTGGTGTACTTAAAGGTTTGAATTTAGATGTGCTTTCTAAAGAGATCGAGAGTCAGACATAAAGTCTAAGACACTGTGGGTTGAATCCCAAACACATCACAGACTTTTTTCTGCAATATGTAGAACATTCTGCACATAGTTTCAGCAAATAAAACAGCATGCAGAATGATTTCAAATGTTTGCCTTTTACACTACATCTGGCATAGCTGTCAGAGCTACACTACAAGTAGACATGTCACTGGAGGGGGGCTTCAAAAATGAGCCATACCCGGTGCTTTCTCCCAGATCCTCTTCAATAGGTACTGCCAGCATGGGCCTCAGTCCCAGCAAGCTCATCTTCTCCATGGACTGAGAGATCTCATTCTCATTCTCTCCAGCCACAAACTGGGCATACACAGTGGGCCGCAGCAGCAATGAGAACCCCCTCCTCCCCAGCAGAGTGCGTGCTACTGACATCAGCTGAAAGAGGGAGAAAAGAAGGATGGAGCTTTATGAGGTGAGGTCAGAGACATGGTCTTCTCACCTACATATTTTTTACATTCACTCTTCAGACTAACTCACTCCATCTTCCTCCAGACAATGACTATGAGTTACATACTCAAGTCTCACCTTCCCACAGTTATTAATCAGCACAGGGAAGGAACAGAGGCGGAAGATACCCAGGGCACGCAGCAGCTCGCCCCAACTCTTCACCCTGAAGGCGCTGGGATCCTCAAAGGCCAGTGTCGCTGAGAGAAGGTCAGGCGACTTGGATGCCACCATCCTGGAAGGCACTGTACCCAGCAGCCTCAGCGTCAAGAGGTGAGGGAGCGAAGGACGCAAACGAGAGCACAGCATCATCATCAGAAGAGTGCGTTTGTGTGCCCGTATGTTACTGACTTAACATGCAGGAGTTTGAATTGTGCAAAATGTTTGAGTTAATCTTCGTTTTTTGGTTTTTTTTTTACGTGTGCCCTGTCTGCTGAGGTAGCAATATCTGACATGTGTGTTAAATAGAAATGCAATGATCCATTATCAGAGCCTGAAGGGTCAGCTCGTGTCAGAACCTGTAGGAAAAGGAGAAATAAGTGAGCATGCAATTATCTGCTTCCTGTGAAAAGTGACACGAATGAAGAGTGACAACAACTTCAAACTTATTTTTGAATGATAAACAATACAGACATATGAAAGAGTGACATATTAAAGGGGGAAAAAACAACATAAAGTGTTTTAGCAAGGTGTATGGCCACCAGAACAGCTTCAATGCACCTTGGTATTGATTGTACAAGTCTCTGAACTGTACTGAAGGATGAACACCATTCCTCCAAAAGGTATTCCCTCATTTGGTGTTTTGATGATAATGATGGAGTTCGCTATCTAATGACCAAAATCCCAGGTGTTCACTTGGCCAAAACTGGTTCGGCTCAGCAATTTCATACATGCCACAGAGCATGACTAGGTGTTAATTACTTAATTTTATCTGTACCTGCACCTGGTTCACCACTCATTCATTCAAGTTTTTCCTTTAACTTGTCTGTATGTATTATGAAACAGCTTTAAGGAGATTAGTAATTAAAAGCTAAGAGTCAGGACAATTTGAATCAAATTCTAGTAATTTCTGTCATTGAAATAAGTAGCAACACCTTACCTTACGTCCTGAGAATGGTACTCATATAGGATATAGGACATATAGGATGAAAAGCGGAGCAGGTACAATTCAGGGTTTGTGTGTGGATCTGTAAAATTCATTATCTTTTGGCTAGCTCACTGGTTAATAAATGACTACGTGAAAATTTGAGTAAACAACAAGTTGACCCTTAGCATCAACCCACGAGAGTTCCCCTGCTTGGACATCAGCAAAATGGACATTAAAAGCTCGCTATAACACCCATATACCCACCTATACACCCATAAAAGTTGCTTAAATACAATTTTCAGTCTTCATCTCTCAAATCATTGTCCCAATTATGTTTTATTATAATTGCATTCATTATAATTAATTTTGAACAGAGCTAAAGCTGAGTTGTAATCCAAGGTTTTATGAATGCACATACAATCACATAACCTAAAGTTAAGTACTTGTATAATACAAAAATCCCTCATAGACCCAGAAAGATAAGTGGACACACAATAAAAGCTCTGGAGAGATTGGTTATATTTTCGGAGGGATTTTCTTTAAATGTCTTATCCACCAAAAGACCAAGCAGCGCAGGAAAGGAAATGATTAACTGCTGATCCTATGTCATCTCTGACCTCACAGACTGTTCAACTACGCTGGCACTGTTCACCAACCAGGCATGCAAATACGAATAGTTGTTCACAAACGGATCCTTGAGTTTGACAGAGGAAATGCTGCTTAGTTCAGGGCTTTTATGATCCTCAAATAGTCATGCAGACATGAAATGAAGTTCAAGGAAATCAAAACAATCCTTTAAAAGAAGCTTTTACTTCATCTCACCTATCCTCGATGTGGTAAAATATGTTCAAAACAGCATTTGCATTAAGCAAAAGGACTTCAAAATGAGTCAAAGTATTATCTTTCATTAAGGAGAAGAGAAAGGTTGTAACAAAACTTATGAGAGAAATGAAAAGATGCAGCGCTGACATACATGTTTAAAGGAATAATTCTGCATTTTAGGAGATTCACTTTCTTGCCAAGAGTTAGATAAGGGTTGACACTACTCTCTGATTTGTCTGTTCACTTTAAGACTAGCTTAGGGATTGTTAGCTTAACGTAGCATCAATGATGAGTCATTAATGAATAACACCTCATTTATTTAATCCAAATAAAACCAAAGTTAGGATTTCCGAGCAGCATGTGTCGGACTGTGTCACCGAATCTGATGGATCGCAGATTTTGATAGCTTGCACTAAAATCGCGAGCAAAATTTGGAGCAATGTCAGCCAAGAAATGCCCACACATGGTTGATACCTCTCATAAACCTTGTTGGGGTTTTTTCACTTTTTTACAGATTTATTACAGATGTAATATAACATGTTCATTATTGAGCTTTAGAGGTGCAGGTATACAGATTTTGTTAGCTTTGAAGCCAGGCTATCTGTTTCTTTATGCTAAGCTAAGCTAAACCTCTTTATGTTTCAGTCTCATGTTTGGAAAGAGCGGCCTGCTCTACCTGACTCTCAACAAAAACAGGAGTTTGCATATTTCCCACGATGTCAAACTATTCCCTCAACATTTCTATTCCTGTTTAGATGAAGTAACATGTTAATATTGTAATCAACAAGAATTGATTCACAGAAGTCAATAAAAATTTTAGATTTTTATTATTTTTCACACTGGAATGGATATTTGAAAAGAGAATCTTCCACAACTATTTACAAATTTGGATCAATTTCATTACTTTCTCTACTATATCCTTGAAAATACACACACATACATACACATACACACACTCTAACAACACAGTGAACTACTTGATCTAATGCTACTCATTGCTAATCCCCCTAAAAGCGCTATCAAACATTTTTTCAACATCAGCGTTGCTTCATTTTAAAACACAGCTCTTGCGCTCATGTCCAGGTAGGCTCCCTGAGGATGAGCGTGGCCATGCTGGTGTTGCCTGTACAGATGCCTGAGTGGGATAGAGAGGGATGAGTGAGGGTCCTGACAGAGCCGGAGAGGGTAGGATGAAAAGGCTGGGTAAAGGGTTGGAGGAGCAGCAGAGGAGGGAAGACAAGAGGAAAGGGATGGATCCAGCTGAGGGAGAAGTGACGGGTGGTGCAGGACCATCTCTGGGCGATAGGGGGCAGGAGGGTTGAACTGAGGAAAGGCACCTATTTCAACAGAAGGATAGGAAGACGAGGTCGAGGAGGCGGCAGGGGCATTATGTAGGTTTTGAGAATGGGCTGCTTGTGGCATTGAGGGAGCAGAGGACTGCTGGAAAGAAGAGGAGACAGCCAAGCAAGAGGACGGTTGGAAAGGAGGGTGAGGAAGGGTGGATGAAGGATGAGTGAAGGAGGATGGGGGGAACGGAGCAGCGAGGGCAGGAGCTTGGGCTTGGTGGCTCAGATTTGGGAGGTGCAGGGCTGGGTGGGCAGAGCTGGGGGGCACATTTGGAAATGATAGATTCTGCATGTGAGGGGGGACAGAGTGGAAGGAAAAGGATGTGGATGCACAGTGAGTGGGCATAGAGTAGGGCAGCGTGGGGGCCGGTGGTTGGTTTTGGTTGGGGAGAGGTTGAGCATGAACTGGAGCGGAATCAGGATTTGCAGGCAGGACGTTTGGATAAATAAACACTGCCGAAGTTTGATCAGTGGGTGAATTATTCCCACCAGCTATAGGTTCGCCTTGGGAGAGCAGAGAATGAGCTGACATTTGATCTTGAAGCCCAGACTGACATGAGGAAGAAGGTTGAGGAAAAGCGGTGTCAGTGGGTGTGTGTGGACTGATCAACTCTGGGTTGGGTGGAGGTATGGTGTGATAGGTGTTAGAGCAGGGGGAGGAGGAGGAGGGAAGGAGCGGCTGTGGTGAGGAGGAGTTGGAAGGGGGCGGGGTGGGGAAGGTGAAGGAGGTCTGCTGCAGTGAGGGAGAGGAAGAGGTGGAGGAGAGCGTGGGAGAGGAGGAGAGGGTGGCAGGATAGTCGATGGGAGGGATGGAGGGCTGGACGTCAGTTGTATTCGAGGAATTTGGGAGGGAGGGGAAGGAGGATGACTGAGGAAGAGATGCTGAGGGGAAGGAGGAGTTGGCTGGGGCAGCAGGGAAGCTGGAGGTGTACGCAGGGTCACCCATAGTGTCTGATCTGTGGAGGAGGAAATAAATAAATAATTAAACTTAAATTACTACTAAAATGACTAGTTGATGGAGTCATTCATTGATTGAAAAAACAACTTTCATTAAAAAAATCTATACTAATCTACCCTGACATTTATAAATTAAATTATTTATCAGAAAAATAAATGATAAATTCATTGATAAGGACAATAATATTTAATTACAGCCTTGCTATAACCCACAACCTGCTGCAAATATATAATCTTTTTTTTTCTTCTATGGGATAAAACTACTTTGACTACTTTTAGTTGACAATAGTTTGACATTTTGGAAAATCTTGCGGAGATGCAATTAGCTTATAGCTTACCAGCATAAAGACCAGAAACCGAGGGAAACAGCTAGCCTGGCTATGCCAAAAATCCATCCACCAGCACCTCTTAAGCTCACATTATATCTTGTTTGTTTAACCTGTACATAAACTACAGTGTAAAAATATCAAGTTGTGGTTTTATGAGGGGTTACAACTTTTTCTTGGCCGACACACACTAACTTAGCATACTGTCTCCTGGCTTTAGCTATATATTTAGCACACAGACATGAGAGTGATCAATTCGTCTAACTCTTGGCAAGAAAGATTTTCCCAAAATATCAAACTCCTCCTTTAACATTAGGTATAAGTGTAATATGTGCAGATGTTATATGCTAATATGCAAGTAATATGCAGTGTAAAGGTGTTTAATTGACACAAATAATAAGAAATAATTGCATGTCATGAAATGTGTGAATCACAGTTCATACTGGCCATGGTATGTATCATTCTGCAAACCTACCAAGAAGTAATTTGCAGATACATCTTGGATCATAAGACAAAATTCTTGTATTTCTGCACACCTACCTTTCAATAATACTGTTTGCGACCTCACTTCCCGGTGTGTCCTGCATCCCACCGGTCATGGAGATGCTGACTGGCATCTGGTTTGAATGCATGAATGCCTGACCAAGATCCAGAGGCTGCTCTGGGACAAGCGTATCCTGGTAGGGGGCGTCCTCTGGTCTATACCCACATGGGTTGGGCAGTTGGGGCAGAGAGGCCAAGGCGAGGGCCTGGAGGTCTGTGCTGCCCTCGGGCTGCGGCAGAAGCTGAGTGGAGTCACATGGATCACAGTTCACTGAGGGAGAAGGATAAAAAAATGGAGATGTTTTAGGAGAAGAAAAAGTAACATTAATGTCAAATATGTTGTTCTATCAACCGATTTAGTGACATCGGGTTAATGCACTTACCTATATCCAAAGTTTCTGTCAGGACTGTAATTTTACGCTTCTGTCTCGCATCTCTTTGTCTGTAGAGAGAAAAGTCAGTTAGAAACCTCCCCATGATGTATGCAGTGATGTGAAATGTGTGTGTTTCTGTGCACGCATGTATTATTAATTACTTTTTACTATTCATGCCTTCCTCTCTGAAGCCTTTAGCAAACGGGTTGGAGTTGATCTTCAGCTCTGTGATCTGAAAACAAAGGACAAAAAAAAATCTGTTTTAAAGTTAAATTAAACTATTTCTATTATACAGAGATTTCTCTGAAGAGATTTCTTGAATATATATATATAGTATTGTACCCTGTTGTTCTGGTAGGCAGTGACGGTGATGAACTGAGTCTCGGGGAAAACGAAGGAGTGCTGCCCTCCGCCCCACCTCAGCACGTCTCTGGCTTCAATCACATGAATTCTGGGCTGGTAGCGATGCAGCGAGTGGAGGATGATCTGCAGATAACAGGAAAAGAAGGAGGTTGATGCTGAAGTTTAGCAGTAGAGGTGATGTACTGTCTCTATGGTGGGTTAATCAGTCTGCAGTACTTACATGTCCTTGCGAGTCCAGTGTGTTGTTGGTGAGCTTTGCATAGTGAAAGGAGATGGTGCGACTCTGCCAGTGAGCACCAGTAGCGGGGGAGTCTGGGTGTATGAACACCCGGTCTGGTAGCCTGGCCTCAGCCCCACCAACAGCCTGCCAGCCACCGCCTTGGAAACGATAGCGCGAGTTGTCCACCGGTATGATGTCCAGGAGAAGGATGTAACGAAGAGCTGGATTCAGGCCAGACAGCTTCAACCTCAACCCGGGAAACATCCGTCTAGGAGTAGGTGACAGGTGATTGTCAGTGACAGACGAAATAGAGAATTTGTGAAAAAGAACTGAACTGAAAGGTGAGTATAGGAGGATCAAAAGGTCAAAGGTCAGCATCAATAGTGTATTGATGCTGACCTTTGACCTTTTGATCCTTGACATCTATTCACTCCATTCCCTCACCTGCCCTTCTTTGTGATGATCATCTCTGTGCCCACTGAGCTGAACTGTTTCCATAAAGATGCATTCTCCAGCTC
This sequence comes from Scomber scombrus, assembly GCF_963691925.1. Classification (NCBI taxonomy): domain Eukaryota; kingdom Metazoa; phylum Chordata; class Actinopteri; order Scombriformes; family Scombridae; genus Scomber; species Scomber scombrus. The sequence continues at coordinate 12,335,801 of NC_084990.1, forward strand.
CATCTTCACCTCATCTTTTTGGGTTTTGGTGGTGGGCTCGTTGGGGACAGCAGGGGGAGGGGCCAGAATCCTCTGGGCCACCTCACAGGCCGGAGGGAACAGCGGCATGTGGGCAGGAGGCTCTCGGTCTTTGGGTGCAGAGAAATCCAGAGTAAAACATTACACAAACAGCAGATATGGAGCAAAAACTCTGAGGTAAGAAGATCATTTGGCTGTGGACAAATTAGTCAGAGTATACTGGTATAGATTTTTAGTGGCTTTAATGTGTCAAATGAATCATAAAACCTAAATGAATGACATTTCTGAAGGTATAAAGTTTTACTTTCAGTCTCTAGCTTCAGTGCAAAAGTTTTCTCTGAGCATTGCTAATCTGAGGGCTGCTTATAATTAACCTATCATGCCCCCTGACTATGCCAAATGATGGTTATTAGCTTCTGTCACCGATGCACTGAGAGAGACCTAAGAGTCTAAGAGAGAATTAAGAGTCGTGATGCATTTAAAAAGTCCACCATCAATTAAAAATGAGCAACAAAATTTTAAGCAAAAACATTTAAAAATGAAATACCATATCTTTCTCTCACCAACACACATACATGCATCCACAAACTTTCTCACCTCTGTAGAAACAGTCTCCGATCCTTTGAGGTCCCAGAGCCAAACTGGGATACATGTCCATGCTAAGCATCGTCCTTGTCTGTGTGTCTGTACTTGTCCTCTTTACCTGCTGCAGCACAGTAACATGTCACTCCTTAACTCTCTTTTTCTCTTTCTCTCTGAATATTACTCTATTGTTGCACTGTAGATCACTCGTCCCAATCTCTGCTCCGATTCGTCTTCTGTCTTTTGCTCCAAATGCCCACGGCAGTGACTTGCTCTGTTAAATAGGTGTGTGGGGTCTTCACACATCAAGGCCAAATGGCCCCAACTTCTCACAGCTCTTCATTTGCCTCCCTGTCTCTCCACACTATCCCCTCTCTGCACACACGGCCTTCTCATGAAACACAAACAATCACATCAAGAAGTGATAAAAGAAAATCTGTTTGTTTCAGTGTCTTGACGCAACATAGAAGTGATTTGTGGTATTTTGTGTAGCAGAAGTGGAAAAAATACCTTAACTCAACTTATTTGTACATTTTAATTGTATGCTGCTTTATACTTCACTACATTTCAAATATTATACTTTTTACTTCATTACTGTAGGATTTTACATGCAAAACAAACCAGTTTATAAAATCTGACACCTTGCTTGCTAGGAGTTAAATTAGCCACCTACGTGCCACATAAGTGGTTGAAATCTGCTGCACCTTAACCAGCAACGTCAAAATGTTCTTTACACATTTATCATCAAAAATGTATACTTTAAGTTCACTAATGCTTCTATACTTCTACTTAATTAATTTTGCTGAAGTACAGGATTAAAATATTATTTAAAAATATAATGTTTTCATTGCAATTCATACTTATCTTCATTTTAGTCATTATTACAGTTTATTTAGTCAGAAGTTTCAGTGTTTGTGTGTGGGTGATGTAAATCATACTTGCTATTTTATTCAAGATTTTTTGACTTCCCATTAAAAATGAGATAATTCAAGTAAATTGGTATACATGTTATTCCACTTTGTATTTGGTCTTACATGAAAATATACATAAATCTTGTAGTTTACTGGCAGGTCCCCTGTGGCTGTTTGACGACTTGATGACAAGTTTCTTCCTCTCAGCAGTCTGTCTATTAGTCTTTCTCAGCAGGGAGTCAGGCCTTCAATGTAGGTGGAAGAGGAAGACAGTTTGGCCCATGGCTACAATTTGGCCACTACACAAACACGTGTCTAGAAGTTTGTATCAGAGGTTTGAAATAAAATATAAGCTCAGTATTACAGTTAAATGTAGCCAATACTTTGTGGAACATTTAAGAGCAGGATTGTTATAGGAATCCATTCATCAAAGATTTATTCTGTCCTGTGAGAGTGAGTTTGTTGAGCAGACAGATATTTATAGTTTAAGCACCATAAAACACAGAATTCAGACCACACAGACAAACAGCTGCTGGTTGTAGTGGACATTCAATTTGATAGCATGAGCAGTGGACACTAAGATCCTTCATGTCAGTAAAAGTAGCAACAACACAATGTGAGAATACTCCATTACAAGCTTAAGTCCTGCATTCAAAATATCACTTAAACAAAAGCACATTGTTTGTTTTGTTAAGAAGATGTTCTTAAAATATCAAAAGTATTCATTTGCAGCAGAAACACTAATGTATATGTCATGTCTTTATTTATTTCAGTGGATTATTGATGAATTGTAGAAAGCTCATTTTATTTATTTAAAGGATACATTCATAATTCTTCAAGTCTGTTGAAGCGCTTGGGTAGATGAGTGGTTAAAGTGCATGCCACATAATCGCAGCGTCCCTGGTTCAAATCTGGCAAGGGACCTTTGCTGCAGGTCATTCCGTTTCCTGTCGGCATCTATGCCAATTACTGTACTTACAAAAAAATGCCCCAAAATAGTAATAATTGTTCAAGACTGTCTTAAAACAACAGTCAGGTGTCGACATTGAAACAGATTTTGCTTGCTTTAATGATCCCTTCCAAATGCCAAATACCATCATCATCGTTTTGAGCAAAAATGTCTTTCAAAATTTATCTGTAGATTATATGAGCCGTCTTAGTCAAAACAACTGAATATCTTCCACAGTTAGTCTCTTTAGGCTTTTAGGCTTGCTCAGCTGCAGTGGAAAGATCATAACAAAAAAAGGGAATTTTGCACTAAAAAGACAGGAATTTTGAAAGATTGTGATTTCATTTAAATAATCTGGGCAGCTGAAGCTTAATATTAGCTTCAGATAAACTTTTAAATAAATGTTTGTATAGGAGAACTGTGGATTTTACACCATGAAGGGATTTTCTAATGGTCAGTATGAACCGGAGGAATGACTACAACAAGAAAAATGTGCAAATGTTCGTTTGGGCACCTGACTGTTGTTTTAAGACAGACTAGAAACATTTTGAACCTGTCCGTTGATGTACTGTCTGTTTAACCTGAATTAATAATAGTAATATATTAATATTTAATGGCAAAACTCTCATTTTTGTATTCTGCTGAGTAACTAGCAATGAGTTTTTAAATAACTGTAGTGGAGTAGAAGTATATAGTATAACATGGAAATATGTAATTGAAGTACAATAACTGAAAGCTGTACTTGAGTATTAAGTGTGCTTATTTACAGTCCACCACTGGCTGCAATACAGTTTGACATGTCTTCAGCTAAAGCAGATAAAAATGTAACAGGGAGCAAACAGGTCAAATAGCATTGTTCTTCCTCAATACTGTCTCTCAAAAACGTACTTTTCAGGAAGTTAATTTACGGCTGTTCTCTACAAGTTCGCAATTCTGCTTTAGCTGCTTAAACTTGACCTTGTTGGTTACAAAAAAATCCTAATTGACTTTAACATGCGAGAACTGATGACGATGATGTGATGGTTTTTGGAGGACAGCAGTAGCTCTTTCACAGTGGATTACTGTTAAATCATATATAAAAACTTTTACTACTTGTATTGTCAAACAGGATCACCTGTGTGGAGATAATTTCCTGTAAAGGAACAATACTTAAAAAGGAAGACGACTCTCAAACTGACAAAAAAACCTGACACAGGACCCAAATCTACCTGCTTGTACACATTGTTGCCAATACAAGGGCAGCAGCTGGAATCATTAAAGAGGAGTGACGTATAAATGTTGTTCTAGTTGTTGTTTTCCTTCTCCATCTGTGTATGTGTGTTATTGAGGAGGGGGATAAAAGCCAGCGGGGACTGAGGGGAAGTGGAGGTGTCAACACCATGCCGAGAGTAAGGTCATTACCTTGATGGCGACAGCGAGGTGTTTTCGACGTCTCTTAATGTTTTTACGAACTGACAGGTGTGTTGCAGGCGCTGCAGCCAGCAGACCCTGTAACAGCCGATAATGAGGATTGTTACTTGTTCTGTTTTTTTTACCATTGCTATAGTGGGGGCAGGTACTGACAGTGCATTAAGTATAACCACAGCCCTGCTCTTTGACATGTATGTGCTAAGTGGTTTGATGTCCACCTTTGTTTGCTTACTGAGGTCTAGAGGTCAGTTTACTGAAAACACTTGATTTGCTCTTTAATGAGTAAATTCATTAAGAAATTATAATCTATCATAAGATTAAACTCTAGCAGAGATAAGAGCGGATGTTATCAGTGTTATCCATTAACAAATCCACATTCATTCTGATTACATGCTTTATTTTCAGCGCTCTCTTTGCATTGTATGTCCTGATTATATTTTGTCTTACCCAACATGCCTACAGTCCATTTTTTTGATCAAGCAGGACCCAATTTTATTAAGATCTTACCAGGAATACATGATTAATAATATAGCCTGTATGAAGGAAGCACTTTTCATTTTCATCACAGCATGTGGAAATGTTTGATGCTTTCAGACCTTTACATAACAGAGCCTGCATGTAAAATCTGTTTCTTTATGCAATCATGTCACACATAATTTGAATTACTCCGTAAGACAGACAGACAGTGGTTTCGTAATGTTATTGAAAAATGATCCAATACACTCTGTTCGTAGTTTGTGCTACTGCAGCTCAGAGATGGTCAGACAACCTCCAGAGGGTCTCTGTCAGCCTTTGACACCGCCACGTTTACACTGTCTGGAAGACGCACAGCCAGCTTCTCCCTGAAAACAGCCAGAAAACCCCGCTCGCTGTTGCTATGGTCACTGAGCAGGACGCTGGTTCCCTTCGCCACAGCATCCAGGACTTCATGGTGGGACATCTCACCTAAACCGCATATATAACAATTACCTCTGCATGCATAACAAAGTCAAGCAAAGCAAATAGTCACAAATGATCACAGCTAAATTTTCACCTGTGATGTAGAGGTCTGCTCTGACTCCATTCAGCACTGAGGCCCCAGATCCAGCACACACTGCCACAGTAGACACAGAGGTATCTGGCAGATATAAAAGTAGTGATTTACTATCACACAAACTGACATTTCAGAACCATTTCAACAATATATGAGTTTTTAAAAAGTCACAGTATGTATTGCTTTTATAGTGGTTTGGTTTGTATAAAGATATCCTGAATGACAGGGTAACTTAAGTGTCACCTTTCACCTCTATATGTAACTGTGTTCTTTGATCTAAAAATCTGCAGGTTTTCATGAAAGAAGCTCATGTGTTGTGCACTTGGTATTAAAACTACAAACCATGCATGACACCTAGTGCAGGGACGCCAAACCTTGCTAGTGACCCCTTACATTGAAGCAGCATTATCTCTTTGAGAGTTATAGTTGTGTGTTTGGACCATTTTAACAAAAGAGCGTGAAGTTTAAAGATTTTTAGAGGCCTAAAGAGTTGAAAGTATCCAGTATTTTCAATGAAAAACAAAACAAAACACTTGAACTCATAATGCCTGTATAACACCCTGTTGTTTGAGAGTCTGTGCATCTTCACCTTGTGTGTGCCCCACTCCCAGAGCCAAACGGAGGTGACTTAACCCCAAGTGGGACTTCATTTTCTGGACGGCTGTTGCCACAGTAACTGGCTCCCCCAAAACACTGAGACGTCCTGGACCGTGGCCCGGGAGAGGGGGCTGTGGGAGGAGACAGTTGGAAAAATTTAACTACTATACATAAAACAGGATAATACTATAAATAGTTTCCAGTGAATGAAACCAAAAATATAGACGTCAACTCAAAACATCATCTCATTTATTTGATCACATCATATGTTTCAGTTAATCTTCTGATAGTGATGTGTTGATGCTGAACCTTTTCTAACTTCAGGATGCTGAGCGACTGGCTGGACGCACTGTGTCGTAACAGAGTCTGGACACTGGGGGTCAGTGCTGAGTCACTGCAGGTTAAGCTGACATGGATCCCACTGCTGTCATGTCTGTAACAAGGACAAACCAAATAGCATTCACCAGTGCATCAAGGTCATACTCATGTTTTTGCTGCTTAGCATGTTCCAAAACATACTATAAGTTACCCTAAATCATTCGATTCTATCCAATTCAGAGTGTTATAAAAGTCAACTTACAGACTTGAAACTTGCTTTAAGAAGATAAAACATTTCCAATTTTAAATGTGTTGGCAAAGATATGTTACCACAGTAGTGCAAAGTAGCAGGTAACAGGGACTGTTGTGAAAACTCGCTTTCATGAAACTGTGTCCAAGATTTGAAATGTGTCAGAAGACAATGAGCAAACATGGTATTGTGAAAAATGCCAATCTCGCAGTGGGTCATTTCTTAATAAAAAGGTGTTGTCAGCTGACACTTGTGCAAACACTAGCATGGACGAGTATTCACATCAGTCTCACTGCTAACTTCTGTATTACCACACAAAAATATCAAATTATGAAAATGTGAGTAGTTTGCATGTTCTCCCCGTGCTTGTGTGGGTACTCCAGCTTCCTCCACAGACTGAAAACATGCAGATTAGGTCAATTTGTGACTCCAAATTACCATAGGTGTGAATGTAAGTGCGAATGGTTGTTTATCTATACTACATGTTAGCCCTGTGATGGACTGGTGACCTGTCCAGGGTGTTCCCCCGCCTTTTGCCCAATGTCAGCTGGGATTGGCTCCCAGTTGTTGGCTGACTTATTGTATTTTGTCAGTAGGGAGTAGCAGAGTTTACTATTTGTTGTTGAAGGCTGAAATGATGATCAAGCAACATGCTAACTCATACAGAAATCCTTTAAAACATGTTGGTAGTTCATAAAAACATATACACGACCTGCTGACTGAATGCTGTAGTGTTGTTCCACTGTCACAAGCCTTCAGTTCATCCATAACTTGGTTTAACTGCTCCACACTCCTGACTGTGAACTCCAGTTTGTGACTGTGGGAGGCACCACCGAGTGCCTGATTCAGCACAGACACCTGACCGCTACCTGAGAGTCAAAGAAAGACACCAGAAATGGAAAACACTCAGGGGGCCAGATGGAGTTTAGTGTCAAATGTAACTTAATTAAATATGCAAGCGGCATACTTTAGGTATATGTGACACATTTTCCATTCAGAGTGACCTCTTACCAAGTCCCCCGATTAGCCAGTCGTTTACTCCTCCTTTAACACTATCCCATGAAGTGTGGGGGGAGAAGACCGCCATCCCGGACTCCACCGCCCGGATGGCCAATCGCTGCTTCCAGTCTTTCTGAACAAGGCGCTTGATTGGCTGAAACAACGGAGGATGATATGAGATGATGAGGTCGCAGCTCATGTTCTCCGCTTCCTCCATGACGGCATCTGTAAGGTCGTTGGTTAGCAGGATGGTTTTGACAGGCCGAGATTTGCTTGGCTCGACCAGCAGACCGACGTTGTCCCACGACTCTGCGAGTGACAGAGGAGCCAGCTGCTCCAACACCTGCAGGACTTCCTTTAACTCCATCAGGCTGGGAGAAAGAACAGAACGAGAGAGGCAGCGGGTGGGAGAGAAGTGAACCGTTGGATGTAGAGGAAAGAAGCTGTGACTTTTAGTGGGTGAAGACTGAGTCAGAAGGATGGATGAAACTGCTGAGGTAGAGGAGCAGAGAGATGTCTGTGAGATGAAGCTCCTCCTGGTACAAACACGTCCGTAGGTTAGAAATAAAAATGTCCGAGAAAGGTTTCTACATCCAGTCAACATCAGTGAAGTCCTGTGTGGACAAAAGAAAAAGAAGAGAAGGACAAGTGTATTGAATAATGCATCATTCAGAGGCCATCAGTCAACATGAGTGTCAGATTCAAATCCCACTTGTGTGCAATTGTTTCACAATTTAAGTCATTTTTCAAGCAAAAATGCTAAACAATTGATGGTTGCAGCCTCTCAAACGGGGGAATGTGCTGCATTTTCTTGTCTGATAATATCGCAAATTTAATATGTTGGTTTTAGGCTGTTGGTTGTTCATTAAACAAGACATTTAATGACATTGCTGGTCAATTTTTATTGTTTTCTGATGTTTTATAGATCAGTGAACCTTGTGAGTACTTGCCCATGTGTCCTGTCTTTTTACTGTCTATGTGTAATGTAGATGTCCTCTCCTGCTACTGCAGAACAAATCTACCTACGGGTATAAATAAAGACACCTTGACCGTGACCATACAATTTATCAATGAATCAAGAAGATAATCTGAGGATTCATTGATTAACAAAAATGATCAATTAATTAGTTTTGGCCCTAAAAGTTCATATTTAAGCTTCTATTGGTTAACGTGTATCCACTGTTTTTTCACATATTAAAGACTAGACATTAATACAAATGATTAAATAAATCTGTAATCTGTGCAACCTGTTCCTTAAAGGAGGACTGCAGACTAACATTATACCCCAAAAAACTCTTAAACCCAATTCAGACAAAACATTGAAACCAGCTGGTGAAAAGGTTCAGGTTTGTTGGATTTTACAAACTGGACACTCTGATACCCTGAAAGAAGTTCTGTAGCATACTCTCAGACCTGATTTATAGATCTAACCTGATTTATAAGAGCTGAAGCACTGACTGCAGGCAACACGCAGCTAACAGCAGAGCTAACGTTAGCTGTGGCTAACATTAGCTACACACTAAACCGACACTGCTCGATTTGAAAACAGATTATAAACATCATAGCAGATGCATGAGTGAACTTATCATACTTTCGCTCGCCTTGCACTTATGAAGGAAACTACATATCTGGGCACATTTCTCCCAGGTTGACAGAGTGGATTGCACTTACTGGAGAATTTGTAAAATTGTCTCCTTCCGGCTTCCGTTTCTCAAACCCACGTTCTTGATTGGTCAGATGAAATGTCACTAGCTTGTCTATTCATACTCAATCAACCTTTAACTAACATTGTAAAAGGACTCAGTTAAATCGACACGATTAGATTTCCAACCTAATATTTTTTTTAAATATATAAAAAGTATGCCAAAACGAAACTGAAAAACAATTATTGCATATAATAAAGGTAATAAAGGTAAATTAATTAATTAAAACAAATATCCGTATGTACGATGATGAGACTGCTCCAGTGGCAAAAGTGAACCAGGATTACCATAGAAACCAGGATATTCAATATTCATCCTCCACAGCCATTTTTATTTTATTTTATATGAAAGCTGTTCATTTTCAAGATTTTGTTATTTTTATAATATTTTTTTTGCCAAAAAGCTGAATATATTCTGTATCTGACTGGGATCTATCTGTATATATGTATATACATACATACATACATACATACATACATACATACATACATACATACATACAATACATATAAATACATATACATACATGTATATGTATTTGTATGTGTGTGTGTGTGTGTGTGTGTGTGTGTGTGTGTGTGTGTGTGTGTGTGTGTGTGTGTGTGTGTGTGTGTGTGTGTGTTTTGAGCTCAGTTAAACCAGAGAAAACAGTATACAGCTGTTGAACAAAACATTGCTCACATTAAATGTTATGAAACATTCACAGATTAATGTGAACAGGAAAAGACTAGATGACTTTGATAAGCTGTATTAACTCCTGCAGGGCAGGTGGTCCAACAGAAGATATCCAGTTTTGTATCCCTCACTTCTCAGAAGGATTACTGGGATGTTTGGAATAAACAAATTAAATCAGCGCGCACAGACACACACCAATGGGGGAAAAAACAGAAATGAGAGTTATCAATGTTGCGGAATGATTGCGAAAAGTGTTAAAACCGCAGCTCTCATTATGAGCAAGCTGCTGGGCCGAGTAGCTACCTCGGAAATGAGTCCGAGAGCGACCGAGGGAGAGATTATTCTGGATTAATGCAATAAAGGTCGATGCTGGATGTTGGAGGGATCAGGGGAGGATCAGGGCAAAGGCCAGACCGCAAGCATTACATCATCTGATTCTTGCTTTAGCTTCATCAACTTCTCTTTACAACACCCCTCTGTTTAAATGGTACCCCTGCCCACCCAATAACACATACAATATATTACACTGTATGTAAAAGAGTGGCAATAAAAGCAAAGAAACAACATCCTGTCTAAATGACTCTTTCATCTGTAGTTTTGTGTCTGCCCAGAAAAGAGCAGATATTTACAACATATAAAAACAGAAAATGTATCCATTCAACATATTTGCACAGCTATCACCCCTTGCAGCAACAGTTGTACCCAATCTGCGAAGTGCTATTGACAGATGTGCTTTGAGTAATTAGGTCTGTGTGTTCAGAGAGACACCGGCTTCACTTTTATTAATTGGTACTATAAGCCCTTGTGCCCCATCTGTCCGTCCACTTGAAGTTTTGCCCAGTTTGTCATGCAACAACATCTGTCTGGCTGATGTGCCTTGACTGTTAGGACGAAACCGCATCCCCTTCCACATCCTTAAATTCCCTCAAACAAACAGGTATTTAATCCCGGTTGTTTACTGAATCTGGATCAGCTCTTTGCAGCATTAAGAGATGAATCACAAGACAAATATCAGGGTGAAAAGATAAATTATGGTACAAATTGAATGACAGATTTGTTTCTTAAATGTTGTGTTGACTGATAAAACTAAAAATATTCAATATGTGGAGATAACTACCAAGACTGTGATTTATTTTTTATTCTTTCTTGGCCCATCATTTTTTATAAACTGCTAATTTCCTTAAACTGGTCCCGGCATTTCACATCTGTCTCTAAATTCCCATGAATTTGTACTGAGAAGTCAACAAACGCAGATTTCCGGGACAAGCACATCTTTTTACCCCCCTTGTTTTTACTCTTAATACATAGAAATCTGTTAAACAGGAGTCGTGATGTCAGCATTTGGACATGATGTTTTATCAAATCAGTGGCCTGTCCATTTTTGGTCATGCAATCTGTTATGCTGATGTAACTTAAGTTACTCAACCCTCGACATTTATACCCATGGTGCAGCTAAATGCTTTTGGTTTCCAAATCCCTTCTTTGGAAAATTAAATGCATAGATCACTGCATTGATGTATTATACAACAAGTTGTGTATTACTGTGCAATTTGCCTTAATAGGGAACTCCACACAAGTCCACATTTGAAAAGAGAAAGACATTTTACTCAGATTAGTTTTCCTCTTGAAGCAGACAGACCTTTGGGTTGAATTAAAATGTGCTGCTGCAGACTTTGTATCATAAGTCAATTGTTTAGTCGCTTCACTTTCTGTCAAATTTGTAAAATTATAAAGGGGCCTCTTAGTCTTACATCTCATATGTGACAAAGCCAAAAGTCTAATTCATGCTGACCAGTAGCTGAATGATAGAACAGTGTCCTTGGCTTCCTCTCAGGTGTCACACAGGGCATCTGACATCTATCAAAACAAACTCAATGCCAATGTTTACACATTTTTATATATTTTTTATTTTGCTCTGTGCCAAAAAAAGGAAGTTACCAGGATTAAACATGTTGGGTTTCATCCATTAATGAATGACGTGATCCAGTGAATAACATATTACAGCAAATCCAGGCTAAATACTATGTACTGTACAGCTGTAGCAGCTTCACCATTTTCAGAAATGCCTTTTAACTTTACTTGCAATTTTACATGAATGATACAATTCTGTAAGAATGATTCAAGGAGGAATAAATATTTTCCATTAGCGATTCACACATTTCAAAAACAAAACAGTCCAAAATGACTTTCTGTATATACATTACATATGTATCATAAAACACAACAATACAATTCCAGTTGTTTACAAACTCTTTTCTTACATTTAAAAAAGTATAAGGTTTTTAATCTTTGCATAGCTGTAACATTCTCTCTAAGAACAACTTGATATTGCTTTCATTTTCTTTGCAGCATTTTAATTATTATTTTTTTAGATATTATGTGTATATATTGAATATGTACAAGCAGTTAAAAGAGCTTTTTGAGGAGGACACTATTAAAGTTATTGCATGTCTGTAGAGGTGCAAAAGTGCTTTCTCCATCGACCTTCTTCTCGACCGTCATTGATGGGACATCATTCTGACAAACTCTGCAGAGGAGAAAAAGAGTTGAATCAGTGTGAGATTCATGAACAACATCAGTGTAATCATAGTTGTTTTAAACTTGATGAATATCACAATAAGCAATACATAAACTCTAGAAATTAGACAATTTCAGCTGCACCATTTTATGTCACTGCAGCTGAGAAACAGTTAGTACCTTCGAAGTCTACTGTGCCATCACCGTTGTCATCTGCTTCTTTCACGATGGCATCTATCTCTCTCCTGCTCATGTGCTCTCCCATTAACTTGGTCATGGCAGAACGCAGCTCTTCTGTGGTGATTTCTCCATCTCCGTCCACGTCGAACTAACCAGGCAAAGAATAATCAGTGAGTTGTTTATCTTTATAACATGACGTCAATGAGTAGGGGGCAGTCAGGAAAATCTGCCATCGCTGCTGCTTCAATTTCTTTAAAAAGATCCTAGTTTCTAGATGTTTGAGTCTCACCTCTTTAAAGGCGTCTTTGAGCTCCTTCACGCCAATCATCCCAGCGGTTTCTGCCAGAAGCTTCGGGGCCATCAGTTCCACAAAGTCCTCAAAGTCAACTCTGCCACCAACTGGAAGGAAAATAAGAAGAAAAGACACAGAAAGTGAGAAATATCCATCACTCTTTGTTAGTGCTGATACTAATTTGAAGTTTAATGTCTATGTGGTTTCAAGGATTCATTCATTGTGTTCTGTGTTAGAATAGAAACATTGTTTATATATTTTGTTAAGTGAGGACTCACGGTTCATGTTGATGTTTTGGCTCAGCTCAATCAGCTCCATCTCAGTGGGCATGTAACCCATTGTCCTCATCAGGTTCCCCAGATCCTTACAGCTGATCAGCCCATCCTTGTCTTTGTCAAACTCATTGAACGCTTCACGTAGCTCTGCAGAGGTGTGTCAGATGTGGCAAGATGCAAAATATAAAGACTCAGATGAAATATGAAACATTGGTGCTGAATGGACAAGTGACTGTGTAAAATGTAGAAGGTGTAGAATTGTGCAAGTAGATAGAGAATTTAACTTACCCTCAATCTCATCATCCGCCAGTTCTCGTGACTGCAGAGAAAAATGAATTGTCAGCTCCAGTGTAGTATACAAATTCATCACACATTCATTATGCCTTCAAAATGCCATCATAAACATGAAAAACATGTGATACTTTACATATAATAATAATGTTAAAAATGATCATATTTTTAAATAATGTTTTTTAATTATCAGTTAAGAATACGCCTGCACTAAATTACATAAAAAAAGATTGGCTTTCAATAGTAAACTGGGGACAAAGACAGAGATTTCTCTACAGTCCATCATTCTCTGTCATGTATCTCATTTTATTCTGCTACCTGCAGGGTTATAATCCAATCAACCTTTCATACCTGTTTGCAAACATTAACACAAACCCATCAAAAACTGGAAAAGGTTATCATAGTTGTACTTACAATGTTTTTCCCTCCACGCAAGAAAATGCAGGCTGCCCCAAGACTCATTTCTGTAAGAGGAAATACAGAATCTGATATCAAGAACTCATCATCTTTATCGTTTCAGGCACACAATACAGAGCTGAGCCATAAAATTGGGATTAAGACAGATTGAGGCATCTGTGTTCCCTCTGAGGGGTTGAACACTATGTCCAGTGTTTGTGTTTGTGTGTGTCTTGATTTTCTGGAACATTTTTCAAAATTATAGAAAAATTCAAGAGAAATTTTAAACTAGGACATTTTTAAGAAGCAGAGTTAGAAATGCAAACTAGTTAAATTACATTAAACAACTGTAAATCCAAAACTTTTTTTTTCTTTCTGCACTAATTTGAACTGAAAAAATACAGAACATGTCATTCACATAATTTTCTTTTTTGAATCATCTCAATTGAGAATGAATTGTAAAAACACAATGGAGGTTTTTTTCTCACCTGCTTCTGGTTATTTCTGATGATCAGCCAAGCGCATTACCTCTGTAGTAGAGATTCGGCAGCTGACCCGTGAAGTGCAAAAAAACAACCTCTTTCTTTATATATACTTAATCTTCTCCTCTGTGTGAGTTTTGTCCCTCCTCAGTCAGGGCAGCCCTACCACTCAGTGTGCAGTGATCCTGTGTGCCCAGCCAGTCGGGATGCTCAGGGGTTGTATGAGGGGAGGAGTGGCTGCATCCAGGGTTGAGTGCTTATGGGGAGGAGTCAGTGATGCAGCTGGAGGACAGCAGGGCGAGTGTTGACATCATATTGTAAGTTATACTGCCATCTGAACCTGACAGAGGAAATCGGATGCCATTGGTTTACAGGCTGTCGGGCAGAATTGCCTGTTTTCAGTTTTTTTGTTTACTGTAAATTCTTTTCTTGTCCTATTTATTGCAGAAAGCCCATAACACTCTTATTACAGTTGTCTATAAAAGCGCTAAACCTCTTCATCTATGAATCTGTCATTTATTTGACAATCAATTAACTAATTTGGGTACTCACATGTCAGAAAATAGAGAAAAAATCAACAAGACTTGGTCAAATTTCTTTTTGACCAACTGGCAATCAGAAACTCACAGAAATGTGTTATAATTATATAAAAGCAGAAAAAGTGGCAACATTTTTCAATTTGAGGAACTGAAACCTTTTGCTTGACAGATTATTTAAATAACTAATTATCAAAATAGATGTCAGTTACATTTCTGTCACTCAGTTCTTTGTTTAAGCACCAAAAAGCACAACATCTTGCAGAATTAATGTCATTTATCAATTTTTACACCAAAATCAATTTTGTGTTGCATTTCATCTTGCCATCTAGTTAGTTTTTGCTTTCAAACAACATCTAAAATCTCTATGTCTTGTCCAGAATTTTCTCACTTTCTGCATCACCTGACAACTACTTTATAAATGCAAAAATGCCCCACATAAAATATTTTTTGACCAACCATATAAAATAACCAACATGTTTTACTTTCACACTTCCTGAAATGTCAGATGTTCCACTTCAGAAGTAAATTTTCCTAAAGATTATATAAAAAAATCTTTAAAGTCTTGATAAAAATTCCACTTAATGTATCTTTTTATAGAGGCACATATGCAAGAGAAATACAAGCATATGTTTTGACAATATATTTACCCATAAAACGGATGTGTTTCTTGCAGCAGGCAACAGTTATATCCTGTTAAAGGTTTCTGGATGAGGAAACTCTTATAGATTCTTACAGGGTCAACTTAATGACACCTACTGGGAAAAGCAAGAGTGTACTTGAGCATACTGTTACAGTTAAAATAATATTGAGAATTGAAATTGAACACTCCAAATAGAAAATCAGATAAAAAGTAACCCTACAAAAGTGTCCTTATTGTTATCAAAGGCATGACAATAAAAACATATCTTGGATGTATTAAAGAGTCACAGGCCGATTACAGCTAATATCCCAGTGTGTGATAATCTGCATGAGTATTGGTTACATTTGTCTGGAAAAAAAAGGATTATAGCTTCCATGAAATAACCTGATGACAACGTCCGGGATTAAGCCTCGGGTGGGTCAATCTATACACTGTAGGTCCTGCAATAAGGATGTAAATGTGAAGTCTGAATTAACTGGCTGAACTGAAACACTTAAGCGCTCGGGTCATGATAGTATGATGATTGTCGTCTGCTCTGAACTTTTCCCCTCTGCCTGTTATGTAAATTCATCAAAAATCTGTTTGCATAAGAAGCATAATCCGCTAGGCTAGGCAATGTGAACTTGTAACAATTTTATTATCCTTTTTTTCCTTCCCATTTGTAAAAGGATAAAGATTCTATTTTTTATTTTCTTCAACAAGTTCAACATTAACCGAGGATGATGCAGAAAGGTGCAGAGGAAACATGTTGCCATCTTTTCGTTGTATCATCATTGTTATGTGTGTGTGGCGCATCAGCTAAAAGTGCACACCATAGAGATTACACTGAGTGGATTATAAGAGCAAAGGCCGGGCCAAACAAGACATATGTGCGATTGTGATGCCATGTATGTGTGTGTGCCACCAAACCAACCTGACATGAAGGCATAAAACAACTTCAAAAATCCATTTACATTATAAGCATATGGCAAAATAAGAACAGTAGGGTTGCAACTCATTTTCATTATGGATTATTCTGCAGATTAGTTTTTGTTCTGGGCTTTAAAATGTCAGAAATAGTGATAACATTTTCCATAAAAATGTCCCATAGGCCAAGATGATGTTTTTTAATGTCTTTTTTTGTCCAACCAACAGTCCATAATCCAAATATCTTCCATTTTCTAAGCTGGTAAACAGCAGCAAATCCTGCAGCTGCAACAGTTGCTGTTATTTTAGGTTTGTTATTATTTTCTGAGGCATCATGAAATAGTTAACATAGCCTTTTTATTTCTGAGCAAGGATTACATGATAATCTGTCATCCCAAACATCATTAAAACAGATGGGTGCCTGCCTGGTATGAGTTGTATGAGTTTATATTTGTTAAGATATTTTCCATTACTTCCACTACACAAATGATACATTTCTTTATCTGACAGCTTCAGTGACTTGTTATTTTGCAGATGCAGTTTTTACATACAAAACATATGACCATCATATCAAACATGATGCCAAACCACCCAACAGAATATAAATCAGTTAAATAGCTCACATGTGGCCGGTTTTCTCCTTGAGTATTTCTATTCAAGTCAAAAGTTAAGTGAAAATGACATACAATGAAACAAAGCATGGATAGCTATAGTGATAAACAGCTTTCTGTCAAATTGTACTCTGCTAAAGATATGGCCTTAACTTTTTGAACGAATATGCACATATATTCATCGCAAAGTTTAACTGTTGGACACAAAATGTTTCCTACATCACTGTGAAATGTATTCTCAGTGTTTGTGCACTGGAGGCTTCAAGTTTCCACATCATACCCGTCTAAATAGGATATTGGACCAGGATTGTCTTTCAAACTACTTGTGGTGTTAACAATCATGCTCTTAGGCCCACTCATAAAGAATGGATTGTCAATTAGTATTTATATAGTATATTATAGTATTTTATTTTATTTTATCACTGTCACCCTAACAGTGGTACTTTTTTCCACTGTACTGCTGTGTCAATTTGAATTTCTCCCAAGGGGATCAATAAAGATACATCTTATCTTATCTTGTCTTATCTTATTTTATCTTATTTTATCTTATCTTATTTTATCTTGTCTTATCTTATCTTATCTTATCTTATCTTGTCTTATCTTAATGTGAAAACAGCCTTTTAGTGTCAGACTGTGCACATACATCATTCTGCACAGTGAAGCTCAAACATCCAACTGTAGGAACAATAAGGAAAACATATTCACATTATATTAACATGGTACACTTGCTCTCTTTATAAGAGAAGACAAGCTGAATATAGTATATTTTTGTGTGGCATTTGCTTGGAAATAGTCTACTCAGATTAATATGATTGACCCATTTGTGTTGTCTTATTCTTAAAATCACATGCTCAGCTCGTAGTTTCCACTCTCCACATTGCATCTACATTGTTAATTAGTTGTGGGATTTATTAGTCTTAAAACAATTTGAATCTGCTGTTTCAGTGACAAAGTGTTTTTACTTTTGGGAATGTGTTTGGTTTGTTCTTTTGAAGTCTGGCCTTACTGATCTGTTTTCCAGTATGTGGCACTGTTCCACTGAACGAGGCGGTGAAGATGCTCCAGCTGGACGTTGGCCCTGGCAGGCTAGTCTGCAACTCTGCACATACATCATTCTGCACAGTGAACCTCAAACATTTAACTGTGGGAATAATAAACTCAACACATTTTTAGTGCAGGGGGACTTTTTTTTCTCTCTCCACTTTATTGAGTGCATGAATGAACATGAGGTGCATTTTTGGGAAAAATGCTAGGGAGGTTCACAAACAACACACAGGAAATAGAAAGAAAATTAAATAAATGATCATATAAATAATAAAGAATAAAAATCATAATGAAATACAATAAATATAATAGCAGAAAAATAGACAAAACAAAACTCAACCCAATAACGTTTTTTTTAACAGCCTTCTTATTAGATTTATTTCTGTAAGTACTGCACATATTCTTTATTAACTGAGAAGAGTTTTTTTATTGGAAAATTACACTCATAAAAAAATATGAAATATTTACCTTAGCTGAGATACGGGTTGAGGTTAAGATAACTTTGCAAAGTATGAAAATTGCAAAAAACCTTATTCAAAATGCTCAATAAAAGACACTGCTAAAGACACTTATTTTTGCTCGACATTCACAGTCAAGGCTTCTGATCTTCCTGTGGACGTCCAACTTAAGATAATTGATTTGAAGGACAAATTTGCCTCGGTCAGCTTGGACACATTTTTATCAGACCTATCTCTTATTAGGGTAACCCCAAATCTACAAAACCTGGCTGCAAAAATGTGTGCACGTTTGGGACGACTTATCTTTGTGAACAAGCTTTTTAAGTGATGAGCATCAATGAAACAAAACTGTGTTACAGATTGACACATAATATTGTTGAATTTGCACACATTTTTTTTAATGAAGACATATCAGGCTGTTAATCTGTTTTGTGAATAGATGGTTTGTTATAGTAAAGTTATAATATAGTATGTTATGTATTATTTGTAGGTTATTATGCAATGATTTTACTGGTCTTGAATATTATTCATAATCTTTTATTGTACGTATTTCAGTTTGTTGGGGTTTTCTGTTGTATTATTATTATTTTCTGCAGCAGTACTGTGAGCAGCGTGGCGCGCTGTTGATGTTCGCCTGCCCATTTTTGAAGCGTCGAAGAAGAGCATTTCCGTTTTCCTTTCGGCTCCCCGCCCCGCTCCGCCATGATGAAGTCCTGAACAAAAAAACGGACGAGAGTCGAGCAAAAATGGGGGATAAGATGAACTGGAGATGAAATACGCCGACAACACTAACGTAATGACAGCGCAAAGTGGAGCACGGAGCGGACCAGTTGAGATTAATGAACCAGTTCCCTGCTGAAAACGTCGCAAGCAGCTCCTGGCGTGACGTTATTTAGTTAGCGGTGTTGCTAACAGCAGCTAAAGCCAGCCTGTGGGTTTCTGTGGGAGACTCTCTGCTGGCTGGCTGGCAGGCAGGCGGCAGTCAGCTAGCTGTCACTTTAATTGACTGGCACTTTACTCGTGTCATGTCGTGCAGACGTGCAAGCTGTCCAATCTAACCGGGAGCGTCAGGATGGAGAGGAGTCCGAGTAAAAACATCGACAGACACAATGTGGTTTGTTCGTGTTGAATAGACACCAGAGCCGAGGAAAGAGGAGTGAGACCAATAATTTCCAGCCAGGCCAGTCAGCTAGCTCTAAGCTAGCTACAGTGGATCCCAAAAGCCACGGTAAGACATGTTATAAATCATTCAGTGTGCTAAAGCAGACGAGTGCGCCTCTCTTATCCTCATCTGCAGGCGAAAGCACAGCTGCAATAATGGACTGCATCATTGCAGATGTTGGAGAGGTTGACATTGTCATTGGCCTGCACCCTGAACCCCCAGCCAGCCTTGGGAGTTGTTGTTGACTACTGTTGAATGCATTTCTTTGGTGAGCCAGAGCAAAGATTAGCCTAATTGACCAGCCAAGTGCAAAAGCAATCCAGCTTGCTCAGCTGAGATGCACACTGTATATAATACTCGCAGAAAAACACACATCTAGACAAGATTCAGCTTCCCCCCAGCTTTTATTCACATGCACATGCACAGCAGCACAGCAACATCGAAGGCAGTGAAATGTGGCTTCTTTTAGCTCCAGATCCAATCACAGTAGAGTGTATAGTAAGAGAAAAAGATTACAATTAAAATATGTACAGTACACATCATATACCACATTATGTACCAATATAAATTAAATAGCACATTGGTAAAAACTGTAAATATTACTCCTCTGTCTCACCAGCTAAAGACAATATGCATTTTTTTTTGTCTTATTGTGTCCTGCAAAATATAGAGAGATAATATATTGGCGAAAACTACATAACTGCACTGTTTGTTGCTTGTTTTGAGTATGGCGTGAATCAGGTCCCTGTAATAAGTGGATTGAAAGCTTGCTTTAGGCTTGGTTGCGATATTTAAAGAACTTCTCATTTTTCAAAGGGAACCACATTGCTTCCTCTTTAAAAAGCAGTAAAACTGGCCATGAAAGAAGTGCTTCATCTCATCCATTAAGGACATGAATGCCAAACTGTGTAGATACAGGCCTCTTTAAGATATGAAGCATGTGTTGCATTTCTACATTAACCCATTTTATTCAAAATTCCAATGACTCCATGATGTACTGATATCACCTGCCAGGCTGGTCAGTGCATCACAGAAATAAGCATGTTACTACTACTCTGCAGTACAGCTACACTTACAACCTTTCAGTATGTATGATGAATATACTTATATTTTGGAGTAGTTTGAGTATCTGTTTCCTCCTTTAAAATGGGAGGCTATGATGGTAATCTACTCAATTTAACTAACATATATATTTTGATTGCAAATGAATATTTTCTTAATGTTGCTGATTGGATCTGCATTTAAAATAATATAAAATGGGGTTTAAAAATCTCTGTCTATGACTAAAATTGGATGTTTTCCATACAGGCCTTTGATGATAGCACACATATTGTGGTCTTCACAAGACAATAATTTGATAATCCCAAATAATGTCTGTGCTGTATTTAATTAGGATTTTTAATGGGAATGAAATGGAAAGTGTCATAAACCACTTTAGAAACAAAATATAGAAACAAATCTTAGTTGTCTCACGGAATGGATCATATGTCTCAACCTTGTACGCCGCAAAACAAAACACTGCATGAAACCATTAAAGCCACAGCTGTGATGCAGGTTATATGTTCTTTCTGCAGAGATGATCTCTAGTCAGTCAGTCAGTCATTTTATAAATATGCTGGCTCTACTAATTTGAAGGAAGATCTGATTACAGATGTGTACTTTGCAAGTGTATCATGTTAGAAAATAACAGACCAGATGTGACATTAAGTGGATAGTAAATATTAAATAATCCTCACTGGGTGGGGAACATCATTATTTAGATATTAGATTGAGTGATGAGCCTGATATGAGTTTCCACTAACCGCAAATTTGTCAAAGTAGTATTTAAGTATTTAAGTTAGGCTTCATTTCTCCATCCTATTACAAACGCCATTCATCGTTTTTCTGCTCAACTTGTTTGCAGTTTACTTTTATGTTGTGAATTTGTCCTGCTGTTTTCTGCTGCTTTTCACAGGGAAGTCTGTCTTTATGTCTGTAGTGCTGGATTCATGATTTCTCCTGATGACAACGGTCTAAAGTTTCATCTACACATTTCTTATGAACTGAACAATGTTTTGTTTTATCATCAACACGGACTGCAGCTAACAATTATTTTGATTATACTAATCTGCTGATTATTTTCTCAATCAGTTAATAATTTAGTCTATAAAACTCAGACAACTGTGAAAAATCTTCATCACAGTTTCTAAAACCCCAAAATATTCCATTTACTGTAATGAAAACAACATGAAAAGCAGAGAAGCACCACAATCTGACATTAGATAACTTGGAGCCATCACATGTTTCGTGTTTTGCTTGAAAAAATGACCAATTGCCAATTAATCAACTTTATCATCAACATAAAAAAAAACCTGAATATTTTGGGGTTTTGGATTATTGGCCAGACAAAGAAAGATATTTGAAGAAAATCATCTTTGTGAGAAATACAACTTTTTTTTTTTTTTTTACTATTTACTGTCATTTTATAGACAATTGATTGATCAATAAAATAATGGTCAGTTCAGACAATCATGACAAAAATCGTTAGTTGCAGCCCTAATGATGATGTAAAGAGTTTGTGGGGAATTTTGAAATCTTACTTTAAAATGAGGAAGATGAAAGAAAGCATCAAAAAGAAGAATTACGGGAGGAAAGAAAGCTACAGAAAAAATGTTATTCAAAAGCAGCTCCTCCTTTTCATTTTATTTTCCATCTTATGTTACATTCATGTTTTCTACATGCTTTTATGTCCTTTTCATGTGAAGCTCTTGGTGCATGTAACAGCTTTAGTTTTAAAGCACTTTGAGCTGCATTTCTTGTATGAAAGCTGCCATACAAATGAAGTTATTCTTATTCTTATTAGGAGCTATAGAAGAAGTATATACTGTATCTGGTTGACCTTTTTAGATTTAGAGAAGTTATTTTTTGCTGGTATTCTTCTTCCGGCCTATATGTCTGTTAGAGAGACAGATGGATGGATGGATGGATGAATGGGTGGGTGGATGGATGGATGAATGGGTGGGTGGGTGGGTGGCCATTTGAAGCTGATATTTTCCATCTACATCTGCCAAATACATTTGCATTTTTTGTGTTCTTACAGTTTAAATGCCTTAAATGTCTTTTTACACATGAACCGAAGTTGTTGGACGGTATGGGCTGGAAAAGCGAGCACTGCATTGAGCTGCAGATCAATGTGTTGATTTCTGGTGAGATCAGCACTACAAGCAGCCCTCTGACATTACAGCGAGTAACTCTGTTAAATATCTAAATAATATATCAGGGATGTTAGAAAAGTCTTCTCTGATTTGTCAGAGAGATGCCGGGCCTGCGCTATGTGACAGACTAGACCAGTGGTCTCCAACCCTGCTCCTGGAGAGCTACTGCCCTGCATGTTTTAGGTATCTCCTCACTCTAACACACCTGATTCTAATAATCAACTCGTTATCAAGCCCTTTGACGAGCCTCAGCTGCTTGATAACGAGTTAGAGTGAGGAGATACCTAAAACATGCAGGGCAGTAGCTCTCCAGGAGCAGGGTTGGAGACCACTGGACTAGACCATATTTCCTGGGCAGCTCGTGTTTCCAGCACAACATGAACGTTGGTAATCCTTCCAAATAACAGGCGCTCACACAGTGTGTCCCTTTCCCTGTTCTCCAGGCGCTGGCCATGCCGTCGAGTGTGCGGGCCGGGAGCCTGAAGGACCCGGAGGTGGCTGAGCTGTTCTGCAGGGAGGATCCTGAGAAGCTCTTCACAGACCTGAGGGAGATTGGACATGGGAGCTTCGGAGCAGTCTACTTTGTGAGTCTTTCTCCTTGGTCTTAGCCTCTAACTTAAATTAAGATACTGGTTGTCTCCTGTTGGTCTGAATTATATGTCTTTCATCAACATTTGAAAATTAAAATGTTAATATTTATCATTGAAATTTGGTGACTGAGAAATGCTGATAATAATACATGTTAATATGTATGTGGATGTGTAATTATGGGCTAACTGAAAGGTCTGTCAACTATGTCTTAATACACCACCACAGACTGTACGGGCTGTAACTACTGCAGCAGCAGACCAATCACACGTTGCATTAAACTTAAGGACTCTTGTGATGTTTGGCTGCAAGCAAAACCAAATAAATAGTCACTTTTTCTAAATCTGGACACTAAAAGAATAAAAGGCAGGTGTTATTTGACTGGAGAGGTTTCAATACTACTTGGTGTTGAGTTATTTTGCTCAATACCTGTATTGATACCGAGCCCTATTGACTGATTATTAACTCTGCTGAAAATGTGTTCTTGAATTCTGGAGTAAGTAATAGATAATGGTTGTTGTTCAGTGACATACATTTGCACACAAGCTCTTGAAAATGATCTGTTCAGAAAGATTTTCTCTGAATTTTGGTGCTTTGTACTCGTTGGTAATTTCAGATTTTTACTGTATTGATTTTCGTTCATATTCCACAGCACCGCTCCTCGAGGGGCTGCTGTAAGGCAAACACTCAGGCTTAACCTTGTTCAGCTGCTCTAAGACTGAATTGTTTTTTTTTAAATTTGGCTTAATTCATGAAACACATAATGCAAATAAAGTGAATGAAACTAATAATATAAATTTGGTGCTAAACTGATTTGTCTGTTCCTCTATATATCTTGTCAAATCTGTTGATTTACACTGTTGACTGACACAATATGACACAAGTTGATATTTTATAGACAAAAAAATCAACAGATCTGATTAATTGAAAACATAATCAATGATGTAAATAGTTGTTTATTGCAGCCCTGATCATGATGATAGTTGTAGCAGCTATAATGCTATCAGATTTATGTCACAATACTCTTCTGATGTGGGAAAAACATCTTCAGTATAATGAATGTCACTTTCTACAAGAAAAAGCTGCCGTTTCACATTTAATATGAGATCCCATCAATGAAATGTGCTCGCTGTAGTAAGTATAGCCAGAGTCAAGGTAAGCACAGCAAAGGGAAAAAGCCTGACAAATGAGGGAAAGAGTGATGATGTGTCTGATGGACAGGAGGGAAGATGATGATGATGATGATGATGATGATGATGATGATGATGGTGATGATGGTGGTACCACCAATAAGAACACAAGGTGGATTAACCCATCAGCTGAGGAGGAAATATGGCAGGAAAGAGGAAGAAACATGGACAAAGGACAACTCACAAGTGGTGGATGAAAAGCCCTGTTTAATGAAGGGTGAACAGGAGCTAGTCATGGTTGAAGGGACTGGAGGAGGGCAGGAGCGGAAGGAGGCTCAGCACAAATCTTTGTTTATGTAACAGTGATACGTAATGTTAAAATGGCTGATAAAGCTCAGTTCCACAAGGATCTTTTGAAAAGATGTGGCATTGGATAGCGGTCAGTGATACTTAAACTTAACCGGAATGGTTTTTTTCAGTAGTGCAAATAATAGTATAATAAATGTAATCATCTGTTCTCTTCAACTTGTCCACATTAGGCCCACGACATCCGCACCAATGAAGTGGTGGCCATCAAGAAGATGTCCTATAGTGGCAAACAGTCCAATGAGGTAGGAGCTGGCACCTTTTTAATGCCTCGTCTATTGATCGTCATGTTTGTTCATTAATCATTGCGAACCCTGCTTGTGTTTCAGAAATGGCAGGATATCATCAAGGAAGTGAAGTTCCTCCAGAAACTGCGCCACCCCAACACTGTCGAGTACCATGGCTGCTACCTGAGAGAGCACACGGCATGGGTGAGAGTGTTTCCAGACATGGTTCACATCCTAAATGGATTGTGCAGTAAACATCTGCAGCAGCTATGCAGGCTATTTATGTCACATTTGCAAAAAAAATGCATTGTTCTGTAAGCAAAGAAGATGCTTCTCATTGTGTTGATGTTGCTACTTTGTTCCTAATAGTACACTTTCTTTTTTAAGTCTTAACTAGGAGTGTACTTCCGTACTTAATCCTCCTTGTCCGCTGTGGACGCAGGCTACAATAAGCTCCCTCTATCAACTGTTAGGCAACCAGTTAAGTTAATCATGGCTAGCTTGTTCATCACGTCCCTGTGTCGGGTCATTTTTAGTCCACCAGGTTTTCTTCTGTCTGCAGGCGTCCATCTCAGCATGAGCACATTCAAACTATGTGCATTACTTGTTTGAAAGGATTCATGATAAGATGGACAGACCAGAGCTTGCATTCACACTACAATGACTACAGTGATCTCTCCAATCAGTGTGTTTTAAGTGTTTATACCAGTACATACAGTATTTTTATTGATGACAGATGACGCTAACAGGACATATATTTATCTAGTCATGTTGATCAGCTCGTAGTTTGTGGAGGACTGCTGCAGACTCCCAGAGATGCTCCGCTGCATCTTGGAGAACATGAGAACACTTTTCTGTGCTGCACCTCTTTTTGAAAAGTTTTCACACTTACATAAATGTACTGAACTCTCAGGGAGAACTGCCTCTGGTCCCAAAAAAATTGTTTCTCCATTCGGGTCGAGTGTGAAAAAGTCCTTAACGGTGTGTGTGCTCTTGGGTTAGGGTTCCCTAAAATAGCATGCAGCTGAACACTCACTGTATCTCTCTCCTAGCTGGTGATGGAGTACTGCTTGGGCTCAGCTTCTGACCTTTTAGAAGGTAAGCATTCATCAAAATTAGACATGTTTAAATAAGAAACACCAGTGAGTTACCTGTCTTGATCATTTGTTTACGTAGATGTTGTCATCTAACACCCAACGCCTGACGTCCTCTCATATCTGTTTTCACCCAGTCCACAAGAAACCCCTCCAGGAAGTGGAAATAGCTGCCATAACCCATGGTGCATTGCAGGGACTGGTGTATCTTCACTCTCACAACATGATTCACAGGTAACCGCCCCCCCCCCATTCCTTATCTCGCTTTCTGTTCGACTCTCCTCCCCCACACTTCAGACAACAGAAAAAATGAATACAGTGGAGAAAAGCACAAACTGTGCTGCTGAAGATACAGTAAGCTTATGCAATGATGTTTGTGCTCACTTACTGTGCAGCAACACATTTAGAGTTCATCTTGCTGCTCCCAGGCCTCTAACAATACATTTATCTCAACTTGTTTATGCCATCCTCACAATATTCCTGACTTGTCATTTTTCTCTCATCTGATTCTAATCGGACTTCTCACTGTCTCTCTCAGGGATGTGAAGGCAGGAAACATCTTACTAACAGAGCCAGGCCAGGTCAAACTGGGAGACTTTGGCTCTGCCTCCATTGTTGCACCAGCCAACTCCTTCGTGGGAACGCCTTATTGGTAAGACATCAATGTTTTCAACCATGACAGGATCATCATCCTCATAAGATTAAGACCCATGAATCCATAGGTATTACACCAAACTGTGATGCCTACTTCCTATCTGTTATTCATCCGCTACAAATAAAAAACTTAATCAGTACATAATTATATATTCATAAGATGCACCAAAACCATTTTAAAGTATAATCTGACTGTATATATCATGGTATTCTTAAGCTAGGAGCTTTTTTAATTCACATTGAAAGGAAAAACAGCTCAACAGTTTTTTTTTTCTTCATATTTCTTAGTTTAAAACATCTTTTATTTCCATTGTATTTCCTCATAATTTTTATCAATACCTTTACTCCCCAGGAAAACCATGTTATTGATTACCTTTTAAAAACGAATCACAAATCCTGTCATAACATTAATGGTATGAGAGTATGAAGCGGGGTTTTTTGCCAAGATTTAGCAATTTTGACCACTGAGACGTTTGCTAGCACCCCAACATATTGCAGGTAAATGTTTATGATGCTCAAAGCATCTAAAAAAGTTCAAATCAATGTACTCTTGACGTGGGATAATCCATATACCTTGTTATGAAACGCCTCTTCGATCAGCATCATCACATGAGGCTCCTTAACCAGAATTCAGAGGGTTCCTGAAGAGCCAGCTGCTGACTAAATATCAAACTACTTGCCTCTGTGTGTCCGAGCTTAATTTATTTTCACCCATGTGAGGTGAAAGAAGAAGAGAATCAAATTCATTTAAAGCATGCAGAGTGGAGTTCAAGTTATAACTGGATAGACCTGCAGGTTACCTGAGCATTTCATTTAATTTAATAGAACCCAAAGTAACGTTTCAATTGACACACTGATATTTATTTACAAATATAGAAAACAGAAAAATCTTCAGCAAATCCTCTCATGGTTGAAGCTGGAACCAGTAAATGTTCATTATTTTACTGCCAACCAGCTAATAATTTCAGCATCCCTCTGATGATGTCAGGTGTGGGACTATCAGCAGCTGCAGGTTGCTGTTGTACATGAGGCAGCCAACCCTCGTAACATTCACGACTATTCATGCAGCTTAGACGTTGGAAATGAGCCAGAGGTGGTGTTCTCTGTTGGTCCTGCATCAAAGGAAAGGAGCTTGAAATGGCTGAATGCTTTGTTGTTTCCTCTGTGCAGGATGGCCCCCGAGGTGATCCTGGCCATGGACGAGGGCCAGTACGACGGGAAGGTGGATGTGTGGTCACTTGGCATTACCTGCATAGAGCTGGGTAAGATATGGTGGTAAAAATGCTCCACAAGTGCGTTTTCGTGTTCACAAAGCTGAAAGAATCCAACCCCTTTGTTTGCTCTCCCTCTTCTCCTTCTTCTTTTTTTTCTTGCTCTTTATCTGACACTCTCTGTCACGCTATGTTGTGGTTCGTCACTGTCTAGCGGAAAGGAAGCCTCCTCTGTTCAACATGAATGCTATGAGTGCCTTATACCACATCGCCCAGAATGAGAGCCCTGTGTTGCAGTCTAATCACTGGTGAGAGATACTTGCTAAACGCTTTTTTTTCTAATAAGACTTTTGTTGGACTCTGATTTTGCAGTTTAGTTTCTCTTCAGATTTTTGTGTAGCTTTAGAATGTTGTTTTTTCTTATAAAAGTGCTTATTATACCACTGAGTCTCTCTCTATGTAATGTTTGTGAAAGAATAGAGAACTGATTTTATGATTTTTACATACTATTACCAAGGAGTTTACGTGGCGTGACACGTGAATTTTGTGTTTTTACTAAAAAATGTGGCTTTCAAATTCAGAAACTCTGGGAAATTAAGATAAGGGTTTGCAGCCGTATATTGAATCAAGAAGCAGGGTTCAAAATTAACTTTTTTTCCACCAACCAAATGGCTAGTGAATAGATTACCACTGTTTCTTTGGCTAGTGAGGAAAGACAATATGCCACCCACTTGCATTCGGCTGGTGGTCTGTGCTAATTTTGAGGCCTGTTAAGAAGGCCATGCCGAATAGTAACAACATTGGTTTTATAATTTCAGTTAATTATAAATAAAAGCCACAACACTTCCTGGTTGCACTAATGTTTTGTACCACTGTTATCTAGTACACCCTGAATTAGAGTAGGCAGTGCTGAAGGGTCTTAAGTTGAGCTAAATGCTTTGACATCCTGTAATAAACTACAACAGCAGTAAAATGTAATATTCTATCATGAAACAGTCATGAGAAGATAAAAAAACAAACAAATTAATACTATAATCTTTGTTGCAAGTGAACAGCCCTGACAGTATCAGTGACGCCTTTATAAAGACATTTTTATCATTTTCAGGTCGGATTATTTCCGCAATTTTGTGGACTCCTGTTTGCAGAAGATCGCCCAGGACAGACCTACCTCTGATGTGCTGCTCAAGGTACAAGCACGTCTAAGGAAATGTTTGATGTTGTAGATTGTAAGAGAAGAGTTGTGAAATTAGTTTAAAATGCTCATATATATATATATATATTCTATATATATATATATATTCTATATATATATATATATATATTCTATATATATATATATATATATATTCTATATATATATATATATATATATTCTATATATATATATATATATATATATATATATATATATATATATATATATATATATATATATATATATATATATATATATATATATATATATATATATATATATATACAATTTATATATATATATAGAATATATATATATATATATATATATATATATATATATATATTCTATATATATATATATATATATATATATATATTCTATATATATATATATATATTCTATATATATATATATATTCTATATATATATTCTATATATATATATATATATATATATATATATATATATATATATATATATATATATATATATATATATATATATATATATATATATATATATATATATATATATATATATATATTCTATATATATATATATATATATATATATATTCTATATATATATATATATATATTCTATATATATATATATATATATATATATATATTCTATATATATATATATATATATATATATTCTATATATATATATAAATTGTATGTTCTAATAAGATCATATAATGTAGATTTATT
The DNA here is from genome assembly GCF_963691925.1 of Scomber scombrus. Taxonomy (NCBI): domain Eukaryota; kingdom Metazoa; phylum Chordata; class Actinopteri; order Scombriformes; family Scombridae; genus Scomber; species Scomber scombrus. The sequence continues at coordinate 12,365,417 of NC_084990.1, forward strand.
GTTGGGCACAAACAGTGTTCTCATATGTGGGTTTGAGCCCATGATTTTTATGTAATTACAATTTACACGGCTGCACACACAGTCATGTATTGTCGTATAGTTTTCATTACCTATAATCACATTCAAACATTTTCAAACACAAAATTGAATTCCGTTTCATACACCAGATGTTCTAAATTAAATCAGTTTTTAAATCAGGAGCTCCCTTTTCTCACCAGCTACAATCAGCTGTTGGATGTTTGAATCCTCTATAAAGTCTCTGTTTATATTTTTCTTTTGGCTCAAACACACGGGCATAACAAGCAGATCAGCTGGTTGTTGTTGGGGGAAACAAATAATTTTCCTGCACTTAAACTTTAAAGCAGCTTTTCCTGCTTTGATACAGGAAATTAGTCAGTGGTGGTGTGTGAGTAATAAACAGTCATCATCATCATCAGCAAGCAGCTTTTCAAAGTCAAACAAGGCAAATGATTCAGTCACTGCTATGATTTGTCACTTTGTATTTGAAAAGCCAGGATAAGCATCTGAAGCTACCAATAATCACCATATGCATCATGGGAACTAAAGGCTCTAATATATTCTGCTTTTGAAAGTAAAAACACAAATAAAGATATTTGTATTATCTTACCGAGGTCTGATTTGTAAAGCCAGCTACTGTAGTGGTCTTTAGTGTGTTTTTGTTGTGCTTCCCTGCAGCTGAGTTCACATCAGACCAGGGACACCTCTATCATCTCAACCAAATACAAAATTCTTAATAAACCTCAACTCCCATGTAGGTTTCATGATTGTTAATGTTAACATACAGGGACATTGAGCTCAGACTTTCACAGTCTTGTCATGATTTAATTGTTCACTCTCTCTTTCTCTTCTCCTTCTCTTAACCAATCCATCCTCCCAGCACCATTTCCTATGCAGAGAGCGTCCCGTGACAGCTGTGATGGATCTCATTGCACGAACCAAGGACGCTGTCCGTGAGCTGGACAACCTTCAGTATCGAAAGATGAAGAAAATCCTCTTCCATGAGGCCCACAACGGTCCCGCACCAGAAGGAGGCGATGAGGAAGAGGTAAGAATGGAACGGAGGAGGAGGAGGAAGAAGAAGACGCTAACGGAGCCGCAGGGAGACATGATCAAAGACATCAAAGTTGTGCAATGTGTCGCCATCTATTGCATTTCCTGCAACAAGACACAAGCATGAAACAAGAAACATTTTGCATCAATGAAATCAAATGTATATAGTTGTGCTTTTATCATTACTCAACACTTTTCTTGTAGAAGTGAAATTAGAAATTGAGGAAAACCTTCAGCAGCTCAGCACTTATCAGATTCTATAATGGAAAAAACAGCTGGTATTTTCATCCATCCTGCCTTTGTATTGTATTTCTTGATATATATTGTGAATGTGGGACCTCTTCCTCTTCATACAAAGGGCTTTGTTCCCATCAACAACTAATACCAGTTGGCTGTTCCTCCCCAAAAGGAAATGAAGGAATGTAGGGAATGTTTGGCTGAGTGTACAGTATGTCTGCTTAGAGAGATGTTTTGTACTTGCAAACTGAACTAAAAGACATTAAACCCTCAATCACCATATTTCTCTATAACTGTTTAAACCATTTGACTTACATGCCCTTTTTTCTTTCTTCTCAACCAGGATGTGGAGCAGTATATGTTGCGCACAGGCACAGTCAACAGCATGGAAAGCTCCCACTCTCTGCCATCCATGTCAATCAGCGCCAGCTCCCAGAGCAGCTCGGTCAACAGCCTGGCAGACGGCTCTGACGACAGCGGGGAGATGGCAATGATGCAGGAGGGAGAGCACACCGTCACCTCCAACAGCTCCGTCCTGCACAAGCCCCTGGTCAGTCCAGATGTTAAACTGTCTCACCCAGACACCTCTTTGACACTTCCAGCTTTATTTCCCAAAGACTTATATGCGCTACCTTCTGACTGGAGGAACTTAATGGAGATATTATTATGTTAATAAATGTAATGATGTCTGCGTCCTTTGTTTCAGTGTGCTGTAGCTTTAATCTTTTCTCTTTATTTTAAGCCGTTTTTACAACTTAATTAAATTGTGAAGTTATTTTACTACATATTGGCTGCAGGTGGTCCACAGGGGGTCCAAGTGGTTTTGTCATTGTCAGAACAGCTCTAAACATGCACATCTGTGCCACCTATAGGAAAAGCAAAGTAATAGCAGCAGCAGTTTAGACTTGCAGATGAGCAGTAGACATTAGTGTTGCCACCTGCAGAGTAACAGAAAATCACCATAAAGCATGTTAACTCACATACACCACAGCTGACAGAAGTGTCATAACTTCATTTTTTGTACTTTATGAGTGTGTTTGAAGCAAAACTTTGCTAGTTAGTTATCTGAAAAATCTCATTCTTTCTTCTATTTCTCCTCCACTTTTTCTACAGAGCCATGACAACATCTATGATGACCCCTATCAGCCAGAGGTCGACTTACAACGGGAAGCCTCATCCGCTGGTGGCGGTGGCGGTGGAGGTGGTGGTGGTGGAGGAGGAGGTGGAGGAGGAGGAGGAGGAGGGAGGCGGCGTCGAGGCCGAGACCACTTTGCTACTATCAGGACCGCCTCGCTCGTCACTCGTCAGATCCAGGAACATGAGCAGGGCTCGGCCCTAAGAGAACAAATGTCTGGGTGAGACTACAATGCCACTTTATGTTCAGAGTCAGAAGAAATCGCTTTGCCAGTGTCTTCATTCTGTTAACATTCTGCCCTGCGTGTCTTCACAGGTATAAGCGCATGCGGCGGCAGCACCAGAAGCAGCTGATGGGTCTGGAGAACAAGCTCAAGTCAGAGATGGACGAGCACCAGCTGAGACTGGACAAAGAGCTGGAGAATCAGAGGAACAGCTTCTCTATGGAGGGAGAAAAGCTCAATAAGAAGCACCAGGCTATCCTGGAGAAGGAGGTGAGCAGTTGGAGGAAGAATGAGGAGTACGAGGTATGAATGAAAAAGAAATATGGATATTAAACAGGAATATATGTGAAATGTGTCTTTTGTTTTTCTTTCCAGACTAAAGCAGTCCTGACTGAAGAGAAGAAGTTCCAGCAGCACATACTGGCCCAGCAAAAGAAGGAGTTGACCAGTCTGCTGGAGTCCCAGAAACGACAGTATCGACAGCGCAAAGAGCAGCTCAAAGAGGTGCTTCTATGCTCCTGGTTTCCATCTCTGCTGTATTACTCTTAACAGTGTTGCTCTTTTAGCTTGATGTAATATCAGTAGGGATGCACCGAAATGAAAATTCTTGGCCGAAACCGAAAACCGAAAATGAGGAAACCAAGACCGAAAACCGAAACACCGAAAGAAATTATTATGCCAATTATTAGTACCATTGCATTTATGGATATGACTGTGTACTAACCTCACTAAAATCAAGGCATTGCAATTCAAAGAATAAATCAATTACAAAAGTATGATAATATTTATTTAGTAATGACATTACAACAATGCACAATATAAAATTAAATTAAGTTAAAAATAACACTTAGTGTTACACTTGGTGGAGGGTTGCGATTGGTATCGGTCTAATAAGCAGCAACACAGAGCTATAAGCACGCTTTACACTCACACGCGCTGCATTTATAGTCACACAAACACACACACCGTCTACTGTGCTGTGCGCTTCTCCGTCTCTAAGCGGGTTCTCTGCATCCATCGCGGCCCGGATCATTTCTCGTGCGCGCTGCTTTAATCCCACATCCAAGTAATGATCTTTATAACGCGGATCAAGTACAGTCGCAATGAAGTGCAGAGGATCCAAATAGATCTCAGTGAAACGTGTGCTCACAGACTCTAAGAGTGTACTACACTTTAGTGCTGCAATTAAAGGAATAACGTCTGCTACAGATGCATCAGAGGAGCTGATCTCTTTAGTTAGCTGTTTCGGCCGTGTTGTTTCGGTGATAAAAGTATTTCGGCCATTTTTGGCCGAATATTTTCGGTGGCCGAATTTTCGGTGCATCCCTATATATCAGTTCATCTAATATTACTGTGCATATATTTTCACATTTCCTCTCACTCAAGGAACTGAATGAGAACCAGTCAACGCCAAAGCGGGAGAAACAGGAGTGGTTGGTGCACCAGAAGGAGTGTCTGCAGCAGCTGCAGGCGGAGGAAGAGTCAGGCCTGCTGCGGAGGCAGAGGCAGTATTACGAGCTGCAGTGTCGCCAGTACAAGAGGAAGATGTTGCTGGCACGCCACAACCTGGAGCAGGATCTGCTCCGAGAGGTATCATTCTTTTATGTTGATGGATATATCTGCATTGGATCATCAGATTGATTTTCCTAAAATGCATTTTAAGCAGCCAAAAGGTCAATAGGAATCAATGAAGCTGGGCTCAATGTTGTACAGTACATAAAAATGTGTAGCCAAACTTCTGGGGGCCACTCTATGTCAAGTTTCCATCTTTATGATGTAAACCATAGAGAGTCTTAAGTAATTTGAGTAATGTTTATTTATTTTAGCAATGTGGAGTTTGACATGTGATAGGCAATTTGATAGGCCTCACACTTTTGGTCTCAGAGTTAATAATATTATCACATTAAAATACAGATCTATGTCCCTGTTATATGAGTAAGACCTGCTTCATTTTGTCATAAATACTGAATGTTTTTATTTATAGCTGTGCTGCCTGCGTCATCAGAAGGATACAGATTCGGTCAGTTTGGTGATCCCTGATTTTTTTTTTTTCTGTAGCGTCACCACAAGGTTGACATAAAATTTGGTTCAGAAATTCTTTCATTCTTCTTTTTGGGAACTGCAAAAAATGATTAACATCTTTCAATTTAATGCACTCTAATGCAACAACACTGCTAACTACATCCTCAAAAATGACCACAGACTTTATTAACTCTTCTTTTTATTTTTTGGCTGGCACTCATGTACAGTCTGTGTGGGAAAACCTCACATTTATATTTAAGTTATATTAGTTCTGTGATATGTTTCCTGTCCTCACATTATTACGGCATGCTTTCTGCCTCTTTCTCATTTGCTTTTCTTTTCTAAACCAGGAACTGAACAAGAAGCAGACTCTGAAGGACTTGGAGTGTGCCATGCTGCTGCGCCACCACGAGTCCACTCAGGAGCTGGAGTTCCGCCAGCTAGGTTTGGTGCAGCACACGCGGGCTGAGCTGATCCGCACGCAGCACCAGACAGAGCTCACCAACCAGATGGAGTATAACAAGAGGCGTGAGCAGGAGCTGCGTCAGAAACATGCCGTGGAGGTCCGCCAACAGCCTAAGAGCCTCAAAGTGAGTGAGAGCACCAGCACCCAGAGTCAGGGGTCTCCTGAAGAGGGAGAGAGCCAGACAACAGAGGGGCCGAATGCCGGCTGGGTGGGAGACACAGGGGTGCTAGGAGAAGAGTTGGAGGATGAGGTGGACGGCGAATTAGAAGAGCAGAGGAAGGCTAAAGAGATATTTGCGGATGAGCTTGATAGAGGAGCAGAAGTTTTAGAAAAGGAAGAGGGTGTGAGTGTCCCAGCGGATGAGAGGAAAGATGAGGAAGATGAGGTTGATAGTAAACTGAAGGGAAAAGATGACAGGGAAGATGAGCAGTGGAAAATCAGGGAAGGGGGGACAGAGGTTAGGGAAGTAGAGGGAGTTCAGTGGGAGTACGATGATGATCACGGTAAAACTGAACAGCTAGACACCGATGATGAAGAAGAAGAGGGCAGGGGTATCGCCGACGGCTGCCCGTCAGAGCTCTTCTCCTCTCTGTCTCCAGAAAAAAGACGACACCGCGAGCGAGACATCGATGAGTTGTCTGAGTTTTACTTCCCTGAGGCTCCCGAGGAGCTGGATGCCATACCTGCCCCACCGACACCGACCCCTCCCCCTCCCCAAACGTCTTTCCCGTCACTCTTCTCTCACGCCATCTGCCTCCTCCTTTCCCTCTCAGCTGCTGCTCAGCCCTCCAACTTCACTTTGCTGCTGCTCTGCATCTTCCTCCTCTCCCTCCGTCGCTCACCTCCCCTGCCCTCAGTGGCTTCTGTCGTTCTCTCTGCTGAACTCGCCCTCTTGGCGCTCTTCTTCTCCTACCTCTTCCTCCGCTCTTGCTGCTCTCTGTCGCTCTCCACCTACCTGTCGCTCAGCCTCTGGGCCAGCTGCCTCTTCAGTCTGGGACTCTCCCTCAGTCTGGGGATTTATTATATCCCCATGATTTTGATCTCAGCTTCTTTCCTCAGCTCTCCCTCCCTCTTCCTCTCCCTGTATTTGGTTGTGGTGCTGATAGTCAGGCCGGCCCGTGACTTCCTCCAGCTCGCACCCCGCAAAGTCAACCGTCTGTGCATGCGCTTCCTTTTCCGCCTGCCCCGACCGCTCTTTGCCATGTGCCAGTCAGTCCTGGGTGGTATGGCTGAGCGTAACCTTTATGAGATGTTTCCCAAGGCAGGGCGCAACTGGGGTGTACGCCAGTCCAAAATCCCTGTGGCCCTTAAGAGCTTGCCTTTAGAGCATCAGGCTCGCTGCCATTACGTCTCCCCCCTTGCCAAGGGCCTCCTCTGGGTGAGGCGTTTCAGTCGACGCCCCCTTGGGGTCCTGGCAGACCTGGCTAACACCATCGTATTAAAACTAGCTAGACAGGTGGTAAAAAAGCTGCCCCCCAGTGCCCGAATCAAACTAAGAACTCTGGGCCTCTTGAAGAAGGAGATTCCGAGCAGGCTGCCCCGACTGCTGCCGAGGGAGGTAAGAGAGAGGAGGCAGAGGGAGAGGAGGAGGAGAGAGAGGGAGAGGCAGAGGAGGGAAGAGAGGGAGAGGATGTTTCGTGAAGAGGGGAGGTGGGAGTGCGGTTTGAGGCGAACTTCATCTGGAAGGTTTGTCAGGGGGAAAATTCGGCCATGGAGATAGTAAGAGTGTGAGACAAATTGAAAGAGTGAGAAAAGTGTGCTGGCGGTTTGTGTGTGAGCGAGCGAAATCACTCTCACACTTTGTTCCATTTGTCAACCATTTGTTTGTGTGTCTGTTTGATTTGGGCCCACGTGTCTCGTGTTATATAATTCCCAAACTGGTTTTTGGTCACATTTTTTGAAGATGAGGCGTATTTTTCCCTGCACACGTACCTCTGTACATGTGTGTGCGCTGGCTGAAAGTGATTTTGGCTGTTGAAGCTTTTCCAAAAAATACTGTTGAATCAGTGGGAGTCTGCAGATGTAAACATGCAGCTGAACCCACGGTTACTGTACCAAACCCAGTGAAGCTTTAACATTTTATTATTGTGCTTTTTGTAAAAGTTCCTTAAAGTTTCTTTAATTTTATTATTTTACTCTTAATTTGTAAGACAAATATTTTTTATGGTTATTTTTGAGACCATGTTTGTGCAATCGTTTTTGTTTTTTCTGTTCTTATTTCATAGGGTGCACTGTGATATCAGTGCTGAGAACAAATATTACAGTGTTGTGTAGTTTCACGGCTATAATTTCACTCCCCAATGTTCAATACTGTGAAAAAACCCAATAATTTCACTAACATCACCCTGAACACTAGCTTTCAGTCAGTTCAAAAGTGCAATAAGCAGCTGTGCATAAATATTTGGGACCATTTTAGGACTTGCAATATTGGTTAGTAAAGCTTTCTATGTTTAGAAGTGGGAGTTGAAAAAAAGGCCTTACTTTATAGGACTCAAATGAATAAAGTTTGGGACCATTTAGGTCGAACATGAAGCCTATCCAGATAAACTTATGATACCTGCTGTAAATGTTCCCTTTTTTACATACAGCTGGGAAAATCATTTTCATAATCTAGCTAGAAAAAACTATTTTTATCGCACTTTATGCGATAATTTAGTTATGATTTACAATGTAAACATTTAGATATTTTCCTATTAATGATCATATAAATCTACAGCCAGTTAAGTGCCTAGTTACAACAACCTTTTGCACAAATGTTAGTAATCAGTTGTGTTGTGACATTTATAGTAGAAACATTAGAAAACAGGATATGCTTTGAATAGTAAAAGTATAATATAATAAACCTATTTAATATTTCATAGTAATTTATATGAAGCCATAAAGACAATCTTTTGAGACAATTCTAAAATGCATAAAGTCCAAAGATTGACAAAACTACTGAATGTGAAAGTTAAGATTTGAACGGAAGATTCACAATCAAATGAAGAAAATACAGCTTTAATAGGGGAAGTCTGTTTAATTTTGCACTGTCACAAAGAGACAACCATAAATATGGGAGAACAGATCAGTCGGGACCAAAATATAAAAGAAACTTGACATTTCATAGATGCAGGTTGAGAACTGCAGTATCTCAAGTTGTTGCAGATTAAATGACTGAAAACAAACATAAATGAGGTCAAATGAAGGTAAAGATTGCAGCTGTGACCTGCGTAGATTTAAAAATGAGTAAATCTGTGAGGGAAGTCTGGTTAAACTGAATGCTGATTATACATAAAGAGCCCTGCATGTCACAGAAGGACATTTGAGCCATCAACGTTAAAGAGGATTACAGAGAGGGCTGAGATGCAGTGAGAGGAGAGGAAAACACAATCCTTACTGTATTTTTGACCCAGGGGGAGAGTAGAGCACTGCTTTTTAAAAATGTTTTTATTGTGACTTGCATTTGGGAAGTTTAGCTTTAAAAGAAACATTTCACAACATTTATTGTTTTATTTGAATGTAACTTATTTGCCAATGATTTACATTTGTGTTGCAGTTATTTCCTGTTCCTCTGTGTATGTTTACATGTTTGTATTCTGTTGTTGTTTTTTTTGACACCGTCTTGAGTGTTTCCACAGAGTTATATCACTTCGAGTTTTATATTTAATTTATGCAGTATTTATAAGAGTAGTACTGCATTCTGTTTGGTGGCCATTTTGTTGTCCTTTTATTCTCATTTTAGCTGCATGAGTGTTGCCATACTGTACGGCTGCGTGCTCCACAAGCATAGAAACATACTTTGTCTTACTTCCAGATATTTCTCTACACAGAAATAAATTCTTTTGTGTTAAAATCATTGTCTTGTTTGTTTTTATGATTTCAGTTTCCATTATTACCATGTCTTCATTTGTTTACTTTCTCCCCAGTTTATTTATTTACAGAAAGTCTTACAGTGTTGTAGAGAAAATCCATTCAGAAAATCCTCTATTTCATCATCATTCCTCCTGCGTCATCACAGTTTTTTGTCTGTCGTGCCCCTCCCTCGTCTAACATCCACCAGAAGTAAAGCCGGCTGCTCCTGTGAATTTGTTTGGCGCTACGGTGCATTTGAATATCTGAGGTGGAAGCACGTATTAGGGTGTGAACTGATGGGTTTGTAGTGTTTCACAGGCCTCACAGGTGGGCTGGGTTATTTAAATCCTGCTTCTATTCACCAAATCATAAGCTTAATGTTGAGTTCATTAAAATAAGAAAAAGGAATATTTGATCATCCCTGCATTTTCCTATCGGCGCAAGTTTTTGTTTCAAGCTTTTTAAAGTTGAAAAGTTTACTCCTCATTACACAGAACTGTTTGGATTTGTTTAAAGAAAAGTACTTAAAATGTGCAAAATCAGTATCAGTAATGCTTGTTAAACAGAACTCTTATTTCAGAAGTTATCACCTGATCAATGCTTTTTTTAAAAAATGCTTTAAAATCATCCTCTTAAATTTGAAGTCAAAGTTTGAGTCAAAAGTAGTACTTTTGACTCAAAGTTTGAGTCAAAAGTAGTTGCATGACCTCCTATATGTTATATATCAACTCGTGAATCTATACACTTAAAAAATTGTCTTTAAGGGACTTTTTAAAAAATAAATTGCATTGCAATAAAATCAATAATTGGGATTTTACTGCAGAGTTAAAAACACTTGTTACAGAAATCGACAATAATCAGACACATTGAATCATCAGACATTTTAGAATTGGTTCCAATTCAATTAAAATTGATTTTAATTGAATTAAAATCAAGTACTAGGTATGATTTATTAGGCATGGATACTAAGATCCTGTGAATTACATGATTTTCAGAACTAATAAGTAGAGCTAAATTATAAATAGAAACACCGAAGCATTATTGTTGCAACTTAAAGCTTTATACTCTGTAAAATGTGCCACAAGGCAATACAAATATGCATTTTAAACAAAATGATTTGTGTATAAAGAAGTGAAATTATACTGATTAAAATCACAACTAACAAAACTGATAACGGATCATTACAACATTTCTAAAAACAATGTTAATTAATTACATTTAATATTGAATTTACTATCATTTGTTTAAGTTTGAGTCATTACTATAAAATGCACGATGTGTAAAAAGTCAGCTTTTTCTTGATTTTCATTCTTCAGCACATCCATCACCACATTCACATATTCAACCACCGGAGCTCTTTAGCCCAGCTGGTTCATCTCTTCTCTCTCCTCCAGTCCAAAGAGCTACAGATTAAGCGTCAGTTCCAGGACACCTGTAAGATCCAAACCCGTCAGTACAAGGCTCTGCGCAACCACCTGCTGGAGAACACGCCAAAGTCGGACCACAAGGCCGTGCTGAAGAGACTGAAGGATGAGCAGACTCGTAAGCTGGCCATCCTGGCAGAGCAGTATGACCACTCCATCAATGATATGCTGTCAACACAGGCTGTGAGTAAGGCAAGGAGAAGTCGTTCACTTCACACTCGCACCACACCACCACTGACCGCCGTGCCTGGCCCGGAGTCCTCCTGCCTGCCCACCAACCAGCCACCTCCTGGTCCCTCAGTGTTAATGTCCACCTTCACCCACATTTCCCAGTTTTGACCAAAGTCCTCTTCCAAAACACCCCTTTCCCCTTAAACCTGGGAGAAATGATCATTATTTGATCTGAAGAAGAAAAACTAAGCAGTGATGACAGCTTTGATAAAAATCAACATCTTAGTTGAGATCTGTTAAAATACCAAAAAGAAAGAAACCATGTTTATACTGCCCTCGCAAGGAGAAGTCCAATTCCACTGCTAGACAGTTAGCGAACAGATTATTGCAGTCCTCCAATAACCACAAGGCTTAACTTTTCTTGAAGGTTTATTAAGGAGCCACAATTATTTCTAACTGTAAAACTGTAAAAACACAAAATACAAACATAAATCAATATTTAAGCAGTACTGTCACACTATCACACAACACAGTGTACATAACATAAAACATGCTGCATCACAGTGAGCTAGCTACTACTACTACAGCTATGCTAGCAATCAATTAAGCCATTACTTAAACAAAACATAGATAAAACGAATGCAAAGCAAATATATAATAACTATACCATTGAACAATGCATAAATGAATAATACTTACGGACAAATAGTGTCCAAGGCAACAATTGTAAATTATAACAACAGGAGTAGCAGCAGGCACATGTGCTCTCTGTCTTAGCTTGTTATAAACTAAAGGAAATTCCCTGCTCTGCAACTGCTGCCACCAAAACAACCAAAAGGGGGCACTGAAGCGCATGAAAATATGCCAATCGCCAAACAAAAGGCAGAACACTCCCCGCCTGGCACAATACAATTGTACCACTAAAAGACAATAAATCAGATACAACTTAAAAATGGAAAATTGTCCATTTTCTATTGTCTGTCAGACAAAAGAACAACCATATCTGAGATTGGTCTCAGAAACACTTTTACAGTCCCTTCTTTGGCTGTCTTTACTTCTGCTTTGCGAACCTTGTCATCATTGCTGAGATATATCTTAATAACAAGTCCTACAGGCCAGTCGTTTCTGTGAGCTTGGTTATCCTTGAGCAAAACAACATCTCCAGCTTTAATGTTGGGCTTGTCGACTGTCCATTTTCTTCGATTTTGAAGAGTGGCAAGGTATTCCACTCTCCACCTCTTCCAGAAAGTGTCTGCAAGACACTGAACCTGTTTCCATTGTTTTGTGTGAAGCTCAGCCGGGTCAAAGGTGCCAGAAGGTGCTGACAAAGCACTTGTCTTCTGAGTCAAGATCATCGCTGGTGTGAGAACAGTAGGAATGTCAGGGTCGGTATACAATGGCACCAACGGCCTTGCATGTGGACTTTGTTTTGGCAATGCTTGCTTCATTTCAAAACATTTATATTCTTCATGGAAGATCTCATGCTGCACAGTAAGAAGAATCACAGATTTTGCTCTGAGAAGCTCACTTACAGTGCTCGATTCACGGTAACACTTCCATCCACAGCATTTGCTTTGATCAGAGGTTTTCTTAAATGATGCTGCAACACGGATTAGTGATGCTATGGTGCGACACAAGGTCATCCAGCGAGAAAACCTTTCAAATCGATGTGACTTTAACTGAGACTCAGAGGTATTAGTAACCAGAGATGTGACATCCGGCCGTATCTCTTCATCCTTTTCTGGGTCTACCAGAGAGAAGATGTCTGACTGTGATGGCTTTGGGTTGACTTGTGTCAAGAATGATGGTCCAGAAACCCAGTTTGTGTGTTGAAGTTGGGAAGCTTGAATGGGCCTTGTCGCATGATCTGCTGGATTGTTCTCCGATACAGCCATTTTCTGCATGAAGTCAATGTACTGACGCTTCATGATAAGTTTTCTGTCCAGTGTTCTCCTGAGAGAGAGTAAACGTTTCACTGCTTGGTCTCGGTTGCTTGGAAGTCTCTGTCTGGGGGAGCGAAATGGTAACGGTGCCACCCAGCTATTTCCCTCATCCTGATAAACCTCTCTCTCCATTATATCAAGAAAAACTTGATCATCTATTGAGAGCGCTGGCTTGTCATCATCCCTCGTCCTCTTGAAGACTGCCGATCCCAGCTTCTCTACGTTACCTGTGTAGTACTCTTCCTCCGAACAGAAAGAGGGAGAACAGCTGAGATGGGATGGGATGTAATTGAGATTCTCCTTCACCAGGATTTTATTTGGACATGGGCTGAGGAGGGATGTACGACCACTACTGAGCATATGCGTTTTCAGCACATTAACAGTTGTTGGTTTATGAGTTGCTCCCAAGCAGGCTTCACCCACGATGACCCACCCCAGATCTAAACGCTGTGCATAAGGAGCACTGTTAGGTCCATTTATCTGCTCCCTCACCTTGTGTAGTTGCAGTATATCTCGACCCAAGAGCAGGAGGATAGGAGCCTCTGAATCCACAGGTGGAATCTTGTCTGCAACTCGTTGTAGGTGTGGGTGATGACGTGCCACCGCAGGAGATGGAATCTCTCCATGGTCATCAGGAATCATGTCACATTCAATTAAGTTTGGAAGAGGAAGTCGTATTTTGCCATCTTGAGATTCAATCATGAAGTTGGTAGCTCTTCGGCCCATAGCTACAGTTACACCAGAGCATGTTTTTAGAGTGTATGGGTCTGCTGAGGTTGTGATGTTAAAAAGATGGAAAAACTCTGATTTGGCAAGTGACTTATTACTCTGCTCATCAAGCACTGCATACATTTTCTCTGCTTTCTCTCTTTTCCCTGCAGGATACACTATCACAGGGCTGATTTTGGAGCATGAGCATGGGCTCTCTGCATTACCACAAATCTCAGTGCATTTGGATGTAACTGGAGTGACTTGATGTTCACTCACCTCCCCGCCATCGTCTGTTTCGGCTTCACTGGTTTCTTTTGGATTAGGAGGAGGGCCAGGATGTAGTGCTGAAATGTGTCTTTCACTGCCACACTCAAAACACTTAACTGTCTCTCTGCAATTTTTTGCCACATGCTGAGTTGAACCACAGCACCTGTAACAAATCCAATTCTCCTTCAGGAATAACTTCCTCTCTTCAACAGGTTTTGCCCTGAAACTCCGACATCTTTTCAATGGATGGGGCTTTTAATGTATGGGGCATTGCTTATCAGGACTTTCTACTTTCCTTCCAGAAGAGTTATCGTGGATAGTCAAGGACTCTTGTGGAACATCTGTTCTGTGGACATTTACAGAATCTCCGTAGCTGCTTTTCATATATTTCTCAGGTCTTGAGCTCTGGTTGCTAGGGGATGTAAAAGCAAAACTGGGGTCATTTCTCACTTTTGCCTTCTGTCTTACAAACCTGGAGAAAAAACTGAAAGGGGGGAATGCAACTCCATATTCCTCCTTGTACTTGGATCCTGCAGCAATCCATTTCTCTTGTAGACCGTAAGGTAGCTTGTCCACAATGGGATTTACTCCACGAGCTGTGTCCATGTAAGACAAGCCTGGCAGATATCCACCGTCTTTGGCACACTCTATCTCCTGAAGAACATCACCCAACTCTCTTAGCTTGACATTATCTTTGTTGGTCAGTTTAGGAAAATCCTCCACCTTTTTTAGGAGTGCATGTTCAACTACCTCTGGTGACCCATAACATTCTTCTAGTCGTTGCCAGATTAAGTGGAGAGCTGCTGTAGGGTTGAACACATGCACAGAGCGAATTCTTTTCGCCTGCTCTGAAGACTGTGGACCAAGCCATTTTATCATTAAATCTAGTTCTTCTCTGGGTGAAAGGTTGAGGTCTTGAGTAGCACTTTGAAATGATGCTTTCCATGACCAGTAATTCTCGGGATAGTCATCAAATCTGATAAGACCTGCACTCAACATTTCCCGTCGAATGAGGTACCTTGTTATGTCCTGCACACCTTGAGGCTCGGATGTGGATTCTCTTAGAGGGTAAAAAGACTGTCCTGTAGGTCCTGGGGAATACGTTTTACCTTGTAATTCCTCCCTTTGTGGTTCTTGTTTGACATTAGGTTGTCTTTTATCATCACCTCTGCTTTTCTCACCATGTTGAGTAGCTGTTTCATTTGTGGCCACTTTACATTGCTCAAGCGCCCTCTTCTGGCTGCCCTGAGGAACAACCTTGACTGGGATTTCACCAGAATATTCCTCTGAATGCTGCTGGACATATTCTGAGGTACGCTGGGCTGAACTGATACGTAACTCCAATAAGCTTTGATTCAGTTCACCCACACTACATTTGTCATCTTCGTCATAAACAGCAGCTTCAGCTGTGGCAGCAGCAAGAAGTTTTTGACTTTGTAAAACATGAAGACTTGCTTCAAGGTCGGCTTTCTGTTTCATGATGCTTGCCTCCTTTTCTGCATAATCAAGCTGAGCACGGGCAGCCTCTACTCTGGCACGAGCTTTCAATGCTGAAGAACTGGATGAGGAAGATCTACTTGACAGCCTTGATGACTGTGAACGTACTGACTTTGGAAGGGCATCAGCACATTGAGTAGCTTCTTGCTGCTTCCCCACTCCCTGATCCTGTGGCTGAGGAGCTGGCTGATACTCTTTGCCTGACCGTAGACTCATCGTTGCTGCTTGCTGTATTATCTTGTTTAATTGCGCCCGCTGTGCCGTTGTCCTTTTACTATACTGCCCTCGCAAGGAGAAGTCCAATTCCACTGCTAGACAGTTAGCGAACAGATTATTGCAGTCCTCCAATAACCACAAGGCTTAACTTTTCTTGAAGGTTTATTAAGGAGCCACAATTATTTCTAACTGTAAAACTGTAAAAACACAAAATACAAACATAAATCAATATTTAAGCAGTACTGTCACACTATCACACAACACAGTGTACATAACATAAAACATGCTGCATCACAGTGAGCTAGCTACTACTACTACTGCTATGCTATCAATCAATTAAGCCATTACTTAAACAAAACATAGATAAAACGAATGCAAAGCAAATATATAATAACTATACCATTGAACAATGCATAAATGAATAATACTTACGGACAAATAGTGTCCAAGGAAACAATTGTAAATTATAACAACAGGAGTAGCAGCAGGCACATGTGCTCTCTGTCTTAGCTTGTTATAAACTAAAGGAAATTCCCTGCTCTGCAACTGCTGCCACCAAAACAACCAAAAGGGGGCACTGAAGCGCATGAAAATATGCCAATCGCCAAACAAAAGGCAGAACAATATCTGAGGTTCATAAGACTACAAACAGTCTCTTTTATCTTTTAATAGCACAAAGATTATCTCTCAAATTATTGATGTCATGTCACACGACCTACAGTTTGTTTATTTGTCACAGTTTCATAAGAAGGTGGCCGCAACCTAAGATGAGCCTAATTTTTTTCCTTTTAGGGACTGTACACACATTATTAGCAGGGGAGGTGGTGTCACAAAAAGGAGAGTTACTTTTTATTTTTTATTTTTGTGTAAGACACAACAGAGCAGCAAAAAAGACTGTTAAGAGTAGAAAACAAGTGCTGTTAAAGAGAATTGAATGTTTGACAGCGATAATAACTAAGCAAAAAGTTATTATCGCTGGGGGTTTTACACTCTACATGACCAATGTAAAGATGGATTGTAGTTTACAGTTTAGCAGGTGTAAAGCTTCCTAACAGCACACACATTTGTTATGTTTCTCATAATTTTGGCAATTGCTAATGATTCCATTTCTAATGTACAATCTGAGCAATGTAAAACATATTAAGCTTGAAATTAGAGTTTTGTTTTTAACTAGCCAACCAGCCTCCAATCATTTCCATATAGTCCCTGAGGCTGAAAATCATCCCCATTAACACGTGATTCATACATACACACACAAATCCCAGGCTTTTAAATGAATGAATTATAGTAGGAAGAGGCTAGGACATAACAAAATCTCTTGTTCCCTTCAATGACATAACGCCCTGTGCTACTTTAATTACCACACATGGTAGCGTGCTACGTAAGCCTGGTAAGCCAAATCCCTGTTGCCCTTGTTTGCCCGCACATCTACTCATGCTGCAGTTAAAGTCTCTTTGGGAAGGTTTCCCAGGTACTGATTAAACTTCTAAAGTCCAGAGGCCAAAGAAAAAATAATAGAAATAACATTTAAATGAAGAATGGCTTTTGAAATAAGATTTAATCTGTTCCCTGTGTGTGATAAGTGTTAAGACATTTATCACACACACACACACGCACACAGGTCAAAGAGTAGTTTAACTGCTATGCAACGTTATGCAATATTACATTGATTTATCCAGACTTATTCAATATATCTTAGTTATTTGTTTCTCTCATATCCTGTTGTACCATTTACAGAATATGCACTAAAGCTGACAATTTTGCACACAAGTTTATTTTTCACTTAACTTAATCTTCTGGAATATAACATACAATAAAAGCAGGCACAGGCTGATCAAACTTTCATTATCCAGACAAAACACTGCACCCTGATTTAACCAAACTCTGACCAGTCTGCAGCTCTCCGTCCTGATCCTCACCCTCTCTCTCTTTTCTTTGTCAAACTCTCCAAACTTCTCCTCTTCTGTCTTTGTCAACACAACAGCAGAAATTCCAGCCTACTGTATACATTTGTGCCACATTTATTTTTGAATCATACTTCCTCCTTTTTTCCATCTCTTAGCTGCGGTTGGATGAGACCCAGGAAGCGGAGTACAAGGTGTTGCGGATGCAGCTGCAGCAGGAGCTGGAGTTGCTCAACGCCTATCAGAGCAAGATCAAGATCCACACCGACACACAGCATGAGAGGGAGGTCAAGGATCTGGAGCAGAGGGTGTCCATCCGCCGTGCCCTGCTGGAGCAGAGGGTTAGAGTCCTTTGGCAATCGCCTCTATAAAAGCAAATCTCTTGTAGGGTGTACTGAAAGCATTTGGTGAGTTTTAAGAATCCATTTAAGCTTACAAAGAAGCAAAATAAAGAAATCATTTTCAAAGCAAGGTAGCAGTCAACGAACTTTTTGCTGTCCGAGGCCACTAGATGTTGATCCTTCAGCAATTTATTTTAAATTTCTTCATGACCTGCTGCTACTTCGCTGATAATTTGCAGTAGTTGACTAAAACAAAAAA
This sequence comes from Scomber scombrus, assembly GCF_963691925.1. Classification (NCBI taxonomy): domain Eukaryota; kingdom Metazoa; phylum Chordata; class Actinopteri; order Scombriformes; family Scombridae; genus Scomber; species Scomber scombrus. The sequence goes on from NC_084990.1 coordinate 12,383,135, forward strand.
TCACTAGGTCCACTCAGTAGCTTATGATCATATTACTTGATCTTCATCAGCAGATGGCATTGCACTTACAGGCCTTCTCGTCCATGTTAGCTTAAAAGGAACACATGCTTGTTGCATTTTGCTGTCATTTATATACTGTTATAATGTTGAATGTCTGTTACACATGGTCAAAAGTCCTAAACCTGAGGTGAACATATGTAATAATGCTCTCTGCAAGTCAAAAGCCCAGAATTCAGCCTACTCTGAACACTTCATTTACAATGTTACCTCTACTTCCCCGTTGACATCAGCTGACATCAGATTGTTCGTGCATGATTTACTGCAAATCATGCAAACCATTGGTGACCCAGAATATATAAATATGGACCTGTAAATGTGCTTATGCCTTCATTGTAAGTTGGACCTGAAAGTTCATCATCTATCTCGGAGACAACCGCTAGCAATGGGATTCCAAAACAAGTTCCGCTCTAGCTCTGAACTAGAGTGAACTTTCAATTTCATGATTTACAGTCAATTAAACGAGTTACTGAATGAGTTTGTAACCTCGTTTGAAGGTTTAAAGAATACTGACCACAATGGATTTAAATGTAAAATGTTTTTTAATGGGTTGTCATAGTTGTTTCGTGGATAAGACATTTAGTGCAGAAACCGCAACATCCTCAGGGCCTTTGTTGTTCATCATCCCTTCCTCTCTCCCAATATTTCCTTTCCAACATTTGATTATATACTACCGTTGAAACACAGAAATTCCCAAAACTAAAAAGATGTGTTTTAATGTGAATTATTGTGTTTGTCCTAGATTGAAGAGGAGATGCTGTCCCTGCAGAACGAGCGCTCAGAACGCATCCGCACCCTCCTGGAGCGGCAGGCCAGCGAGATTGAGTCCTTTGACTCGGAGAGCATGCGTCTTGGCTTCAGCAACATGGCGCTGACAGGCATCCCCAGTGAGGCCTACCCTAAGCAGGGCTACTCCAACGCCCCACCCTCCAGTTCCCGCTCTGCCGGTCACTGGAGCCACGGCATCCACCCACAGAACGTCCCGTCGCAGCCACACTCCCGCCGCAGCCACAACAGCAGCAGCAGCAGTGGCATCAGTAGTGGCAGTGGGGCAGGGGAGCGCAGGAGTGACTCCTCCACTTCCTCCCACGCCCTGGGATTGGCCCTGGGGCTGGGGCGGGACGGGAGGGAGGTGCACCACTCGTCCCGCTCTTCCGCCTCCTCTTCCTCCTCCTCCTCGTCCTCGTCTTCCTCCCACCACCAACGCCACCACCTGCCCCACAACTACCACCACCAGAGCACGCCGCAGCTCTACCGCGAGCGGGAGAGGGATAGAGATAGGGAGCGGGAGAAGGAGAGGGAGCGGGAGTGGGCTGGAGTGCGAGGCTCCGGCGGCGACCTGGCCCACCCACACCCCCTGCCCTTCTCCCATCACCTGCCCTCTCGCTCCTCCTCTCAGTCCCTGGCCATGCTACCTCCCCCACCCCCTGCCCCTCCCACTATCTCTGGCCCATCCTCCTCTTCCTCCTCCTCATCCTCTTCGCAGGGCGGGATATACGGTGGAAGCGGGCTGGCTGTGCGTGGTGCCCCGAGCCTGATGGCCCTGAGAAACAGCCCCCAGCCTCTGAGGAGGACGGCGTCCGGCGGGGGGCCCGGGGGGGCCGGAGGCAGCGACGGTGTCCTGAGCCGAAGCACCTCTGTCACTTCACACATCTCTAACGGCTCCCACCTCTCCTACTCTTAGATGGCAGGAGGAATAGAGCGGACTGGGTGGTAGCAGGAGGGGTGGGAGTGTTTTAGGAAGGTAGCTATCACAGGTTGCATCTCAATTCTCTCAGCTTGTCACCTTTCCTTGTGTCCTTTCTTGGACTGATAATGATCTCAACTCTCAGAGTAGCTGAAATGCAGGGGATTTAGGGATATCACCCTTTCCTCTTAATGCGCAGAAAGTCAGATATCAGTCGACATCAAAGGCAAAGAGAGGACAAACTGACACATTATTGAGTTGCACCCTGCTTCTTTAGACTCAGGGTGGGTAGAGAGGTTTTCTCCCATTCTCACAGGTATAAAATAGGAGGGAGGAATGTAACCACCTGTAATACCACTGGATTAAGGTGAGCTTAGATTTAAAAAAGGAAGAGCTTTGTGTTTAATGTTTTATCTTTGTTACCGCTTGTATAAAAGTGAGATAGGAAGCGTGAAAGGGAGGGACATTTTGCCTTTTTTTCCTCCGGCAACCATGTCTTCTTCTATGATGTTCTATGCTGGAATGGAGAAAGAGAGAGGATAGGGGGAGGAAAAAAGGAAAATTCCGTTTTTTTGCATTGTGTATGTACTTGTATGTAGTCTGTACTGTCCAGATATATCTAGCAAGCACTCGTAACTTGGGCCCAAGAGAGGGAAAAGAGGGGGAAGAATCACAAAAGATGGTTTACTTTAGTCTCTGGCCTGCCGGAACACTTTTTATTGATTTACAACTGATATTTGTTGATGTTTTGTTGATATTTTTTTGTATTAAGTGTATGAAAAAAACCAACACAAAAACAAGTTGCTTGGAGTGTCACCAATGCCTTTAAGGGGTTCTTAAAGGGATGTCGTGCCATCAAATACTTTTTAATTTGATGACTGCAAGATAATTTAAACCAAGTATGAATACACAGAATGTTTGTAAAGACGAGAGACTCTGTTCGGAAATGCAGCTGGGATGAGGAAACACATTATTTGAGTGGACGTGTACAAATCAAAAAAAAAAAAAAAAAAAAGCTTTCTGGCATCCATGACATATTGAGTATCTAAACAACATAGGTGTCTACGGGAGTCACTCCAATGCATGAGATAGAAGCATTTGTAAACATGACCAAACACATTTGAAATGTACCGTACCTGTCCAAGTTTCACTGGCATCTAAGGTCACTCGTCCCACGTTTTTGATCTTTATTGTACATATTTATGGGAATATTAAAAACAAAACGAGTCATTGGTTTTATAGAGTAACAAAGATAACGATAGTAATTTTGATATATTCAAATGAGTATTGAATTCAAGATTTAGAGCAACAACTCCGACTGCATTTTCTATAGGTGTCAATATTACCATAACTAATCCTGATGTAATTGTTGTTGTAATCATGTTCACATTTTTCTTGCGAGAAGGAAGAAAAGGGCCCACTTTTGACCGCGGGAAAGGGGGAGGGAGGGTTGGCAAGCTGTAAAAAAAAAAAGAAAAGGAAAAAAAAAGAATTGTTAATGATTTATGTATGTGTGTGTCGAGTGGTAAAGTCTAGTTATATTGCCACTTTATTTTATTTTTTAGACAACAAAATAATTGAATTTTAAAAGACACTTCTAAAACAGCAACACCCCACTGAAGAGGGAAGGGGGGGAAACAAAGAAAAAACACTGATTCATGTGAACTCTGACCTCCACCTCTGGACTCGTATTGTAGAAAAAAAAAAGAAAAAAAAACTTTGATTTTTAAAATTGGCCACTGGAATGTAAATGCTGTTTTTTTTTTTTTTCCTTTTTACTTCTTTGTTTTCAGTTCAGGAATATGTTTCCACAAAGAAAAACAAACAAACAAAAAAGAAGCGAGACGCGCACAATCCTGATAATCGTACTGCTGATGGTGTGCCACAAGCTGGAGGTGTGTGATGAAACACAAGAAGAAGAAGTAGAAGAAGAAGTAAGAGGATAGGCCTCGACTGAGCTGCTGTGATCGTGCACCCTCTTGTGCCGGCACAGCAGCAGTGACCGGAGCAGCCCGTCCTCACAGACTGAGAGACCAATCAGTGTTTCATGAGCATTGGTGCACATGTTGCTGCTGAGGCCCAAAGCTTCTGTCTCCCTTCTTGTGGGCTGTCGATTACTTGAAGGAGATCAGACTGGACTTTTTTTTCTGGTTGTTGTTGTTGTTGTTTTTATTATTTTACTAAAAAGGAAAAAAAAAAAAAGAAAAACGATAATCACCCTGCTGTTTGTATGACTCAGAAACACCAGCTCAAGCCAATTCCCTGTATAACCTACTACTTTATGCTTGGTTGGAATCTCAGTGCATGCATAAAACTCCTTATATAAACTATGACTGGTGGGTTTCGGGACGGGCCTCACCATGGCAACATGCTCGTTTTGTGTTGGGGAAATCAGTGTGGTAGTATTTGTAGACGGGTCATTGTCAGTGTCAGAGGTCAGCGAAGATCGAGGGAGTCTCAATCCCTGCATCATGCCCGGATGAAGAATGAAGAAGAAGAAGAAGAAGAAGAACAAGAAGAAGAAGAAGAAGAACAAGAACAAGAAGAAGAAGAAGAAGAAGAAGAAGCAAAACAGGCCCATCAGTGTTTTGCAGAGTTTTTTGTGGTGGTGGGTGGAAGGGTGTGGGGTGGGGTGTTGAAATCCTTATTAAATATTCAAATCAAGCAATTACAAGCTTGAGGAGGAGACGGACGAAGGGTCTTAACACATGTATTTGAAAAGAAATGGGGTGCTTTAAAAAGTAATTTAAAAAAAGATAATAAATTGATATTAACACATTAACTCGTCTTGATGTGATGTACTTTACTCAGATGTCATTTTTTATCATTTATATGATGTTTATTATCGACAGAAAAACTAGTTTGATTTCGTCATTTTGGAGCAAAAATTGACATAATGCCAAACATTTTCTTGTTTCATTCTCTCAAATCAGGCAATTTGCTGCTTTTTAAAAAATATATATTTATCATCCTAAATTTTGTTTTTGGACTATAGATTGGAAAAAATAAGACTTTTACATTTTTTGGCTTTAAGGGGCATTTTTTATTCTATTCGTTGATATTTCACAAAATGATAAATTGTAGGAATGATCTACAGATTCCCAAAGACCAAAGTGACACATTAAAATGTCTTTATTTGTCTGACAAATAGTCATAAACCCGAAAATATTCAGTTTATAATTATAGAATACTTACAAATATTCACCACGAGAAGCTGGAAACAGTACATTTTATGTATTTTTGCTGTAAAATAAGTATTTATATGATTAATTGAATATGAAAAAAGCTGCCAATTAATTTTAAGTCAATTGACTCATCAATTAATTGACATTAATTCTCACAACTTGGAGGTATTAATAGGTTAAAAACACTAGTATATATATATATATATATATATATATATATATATATATATATATATATATATATATATATATATATATATATATATATATATATTATAATGTGTTTGGGTCTGTCATAGGTTAGTTGTGGTTACAGCTAGTATTAGAGAAAATATTCAGGAATTGAATGTAAGTCTAAAAAGTGAGCTAGGTTTGTTTGAATTTACATGTTTGTTGTTTGTTTTTAAAACGGCACATATGCAATGCCAACAACTGTTCTCATCTATTTCTCATGTGCATCCTGAGCTGCTATCCGTCCTGTGTACTATATCTGACTCTGACATCATGATTAGAGGCTGACAGGGAGGATCTGTGCGCACTGCCCTTTAAGAATCGTCTGTCATTTCTCCGTTAATAGAAAGTCATTCTGGCTGTTTTATGCGGTGCAGGAGATCTGTTCCAGCTGGCCTGGAGAGAAAAGGGGGGAAAAAACACATTCACATACACACACTGCGTTTTGCATTTTTTGTCGGCCGAAACGCCCAGGAAGGAAGGGGAGAGGATAGGCTCCGCCGAGGGAGACGGAAATGAGAGGGGGGTGTCCAAAGAGGAAACCCTATCCCTTTAAGAGCAAGTGGGACATAGCGGTGCGAGAAAAGGAGAGGAGGGGGAGAAGAAAGAGGAATTAAAAAAGAAAAGGAAGAAAGAGACAGGGAGGGAGGAGGGAGAGCGGGCGATAAAAAAAGAAAGATGACATCCTCGCAGCTGAGCGGCCGAGGTGGAGCGATAGGCTGCGGCCCGGCGAGAGCGCCGCTCGCCGGGGTCAGGGCTTGAATCCAACAACGAGGCTTCGACAAACACCCGATTGGCCTATTGGGGGAAATCGGAAAAATAGATTCACAAATTAAAAACAAAGCATGACCTGCTGGGCTATCAGATACGCGTATTATAACCCATATTTGTTCTGGTGCGTAAAAACGCATTTATTTCACGTAGAATGGTGAATGTTTATTGCTAAAGTGTAATACTGTAATATGCGTTTTTTTGAGGTTTTTAAAAAAAAAAGCAGTTTGTTGTGTGATGTTGGGTTTTAGTTAGATGAGTGTTTAAGTAATTAAACTTAGAAACCAAAGTCAAAGAGAAACAGGCCATTATTGGAGCTGGCCTGCTCCACTCCTGCCTGTGTGCCGCAGCCTGCGTTAGTCAACAGCTGCGTGCATTTTAATTGACAGCATTATGCTACCTCAATGAGAAGAAAAAAAGCGTTTTTGCAGCCGACTTTGTTCGCGTTTTTTTCAAGAATATCCAGACGCCCGTCGTTTCTGCTGCAGGACAGGCGACTGTGTGCGCCTCGATCATCGGTGTTCCGATCCAAACCATGCAAAGGTTGCTCTCCTCGATCTCAATCAGCAGCTGACTTTATAATCTCCATCGTTGTGGTGCAAAATGGATGCTGCTTGGAGCAATTTTCTCTTCCAGGTAGGCTTGGTGAGCAGCCCCTTATTTTCTGCCCTCATATTAACTGCGCGCATTGTCTCACACACACAGGCCTCTCATGTGTGTCCAGTCACACCTTGTGTTACAACGTTGCACCTCAAGATAATGCTGTGACTTGTGTTTACATTTGGTGATGGCCTTCTACTTGCTTCTCCAGAATACTCCCACCCAAAACCAAGTGGAGGGGAGCCTCCAATCAGAGCTCATGCCAGTGCATACGAGTTCTCCCCAAACCCCACCCACAGAGCACATAGCACAGCCTCCTTCAACTGTGGACACTGCTGCTCTCAGTGAGGAACCCCTGCCTGGTGAGAGACACTGCACTGCACTCATCACACTCACCTGTGGAGGTGATTAAATAACACATAGCTCTAATTTAGATGATCCAGTGACCTACACTGAACTCAGTCAGGTGATACTAACCAAGTGGAAACTTGGATGTTTTGGGTCATTTGCAAATGTAACAATTGTTCAACAGCATCTCAACATCGCTGAGCAGTTACATCTTTAATAAATAAGGTGTAATTACCTTTTATTAGTCCTTAATCATGATAATGTGACCAGTTTTCTTTCGCCACAATCAGAACTCACTTTTTAAGTGATTTAAAAAACAAAGTTACATATAACATCATTAACTCAACCAAACTGGTTGATCCATGCTGCCTAGTGGAGCTATATTCAGGATAAAATCTGATTAGTCAATAAAATAATCAACAGGAAATAAATGAGCAACAATTTTAATAATCAATCAATTGATTTGAATAATTTTTAAAATAAAAATGTCAAAAGTTTTTTATTGCTTTCAGCCTCTTAGATGTGAATATTAGCTGGTTTTCTCAGCCTTTGACGACAATGAACTGAATATATTTGGGTTTGTAAGGGTTTTTCAGACAAAAGCAGCAAAATGAAGAAGACGCCCCCTTATCCTCTAGGAAATTATAATGGACATTTGTCACTTTTTACATTTTATAAACCAAAATCCATAGATGAATCATGAAAATAATCTTCAGATAAACCAATAATGAGAATAATCATTAGTTGCAGCCCTCCTTGTGTTTATGTCTGATTATTTAGCGATTCATTAGTTAGTGCTTAATCTATTAAATGTTCAAAAAAAGTTCCACATCTGCAAATTGCTTGTTTTGTCTGACTGAAAGATATTTGATTCACAGTGATACAAAGCAGGCAGAAGCAGCAACTTTTTGAGAAGCTGAACACAGTAAATCGTTGGTATTTTTGCTTGATAATTGTTAATCAGAAATGCTGAAATAATTGTATGTTGATCAACTAATCTTTCACCAAAAACAAGTTGACTGGTAGAAAGATCTCTTGACCATCTCAGACAAGTACCAATAACCGAATGACCAAATATTTAGTATGTAAACCTCTTTTTGTAATCATGTGTCATATTATAAGTTCTTATTATAAAACGATGTATTTAACATGACCTAGGTTGAGACTAAAATTTCTCTCTCTCTGTCTGTTCTCCTGCCTCGCTCTGGTCCAGTGAAGCCAGTGTCTCGGCCGGCCCGCGTGCCCCACATCTGTGCCATCTGCAACAAGCAGTTCAAGAACAACTACAACCTGCGGCGGCACCAGTCGGTCCACACTGGGGTACGCATGAAGGACAGGGCCAGAGAGCAGGCGGAGGGGGCAAAGGAGGGAGCAGCCGGCCAGGTGGCGATGGCGGTGGCGGCCCCGTCGGTGATGGCGGTGGGGGCTGGAGGGAGGGTGGAGAGGCCCACAGTTCCCCTCTCCCTGCTACACCTCTCTGCACCTCCCCCTCTCGCCCCTCCCGGCGTGCTGGCGGGGGCCCAGCAGCCTCACCTGGGTAGTCAGGATGGTGAAGGGGTAGCCATGCCAAACGTAATGGCGAGTGTTAACCCCCATGCTCCGCCTCCTGCTGCTGTCGTCATGGCCACAGGGGCGACAGTACAGGTGGGTCAGGGCCGTGTGGAGATGGCTGTCGTCAACCCCAAACCTTCAAGCATGTTGTTTCTTAAGCTGCCTGGCCACAGGGATGGTTGAGCCATCTTCTTTTACTGTTTGGGACTAAGAAGCAGTTACTGTACATCACCTGCTTCCTATTTGTGTTAAATGACTAAATGTCCATGTACAGTCGTCATCTCAGGGACCAGTTAAATTCATCCCAGTGTTTGGCGCTGGTCCCCCTGACTTAAGTTTGAGAAACACGTGCTAGAAGCCCCCCCCCACGCTCCCCTGCATGTTCTCTGTAACACAAGCACTGCAAGAGCAGTTAAAAACTTTAGTGCAAAGTAGTTCATCTAACATGCAAAAAAAACTATTAGAGATATTTGGCAACAAGGGACGAAATGCAACTTTGTGGTACAAATCACGTATTTAATTGGTAAAAATGTTTGTGTGGTTATGGCATGTTTTCAACAAAAGATTCTGAGATAGTCGTCGATGAGTGTCGTCCCTCTGTGTGTGTGATCCCGTGTTGAAACTAATTCCCGTCTAAACTCTGTAGTGTGTTTTATCCGCTCGTCTGTTTTTCCTCAGCGGCCCGCGAACCCCAACCCAAACCCGGTGAGGAAGAACCACGCCTGCGAGACGTGCGGGAAGGCCTTCCGCGATGTCTACCATCTCAACCGCCACCGCCTATCCCACTCAGACGAGAAGCCGTTCTCCTGTCCCATCTGCCAGCAGCGCTTCAAGAGGAAGGACCGCATGAGCCACCACGTGCGATCCCACCAGGGCGGTGTGGAGAAACCCTACGTCTGCCCCCACTGTGGCAAGGCTTTCTCAAGGTGATGCTACGGAAAGGTTTAACCCTTTATTACTGTCATAACATAAGTGCTGCCACGTTCCCAACAATCAGACAGCGGCTTTTAATGAACAGTTGACATCGTTTTGTGTGTGAAAGCTTAAAGCATTGCCTGGTCTCAAGTCAAGTCACAATGAGGCTTTTTACAATCTGTACAGCAATACAACATCCTCTATCCTTAGACCCTCGATTCACACAAGGAAAAACTCTCTAAAATCTATGCATTTATGCTGTACTTATTTTCTAATATGTTTATTCTCTTTCTTTCCCAAGACCTGACCATCTCAACAGTCACGTCAGACAGGTGCACTCCTCGGAGCGACCCTTTAAATGCCCGGTACCTCATGTTTACTCTGTGTAATATCTTCACTTAGCAGCTCCGCACAGCTTCTGTTTTCAGTCCATTCATGTTAACAATGACCATGTTTACATGCACACAGTGTTCCCGATGACTCAAGGTTACCATCTTATACATTACGGTACTCATATCTGTATATTCACCTGCTTCAGGCAAATATCTGTTCACATGAATAAATGAACAGCAAGGATATTACCATAGAAACTGATATGGATAATAAAGTACATGGAGGCATCTTGTTCTTATTATGTTGACATGATTTAACAAAGCCTGATATTTGTCATATTGTAGCCATTACAAGATAAATATGACATTTATCTAATACAATTTTTAGCTTTTCAAACTGTAAAAGTTAAAGAACACATACAGTACACGTGCAGAGGATTTTTGTTTTATACATTTCTCCATAATCACACATTGATTCCCTCTTCTTTCAGACCTGTGAGTCCAGCTTTGCTACGAAGGATCGTTTGCGTGCGCACATGATTCGCCATGAGGAAAAGGTCCCGTGTCACATCTGTGGCAAGCTCCTGTCAGCTGCTTACATCACAGATCACATGAGGGTGCACAACCAGTCGCAACACCATGCCTGCCACCTCTGTAACCGCAGTGAGTACTGATGCTTTGCTTTACTAGTTTACATTGAATGCATATACAGCATATGATGAACTCAGAACGCATTGTGATCAGAATGTGATATCATATTAGTTTGAATCTTGCATTGTTTTAGGGCTGAATGAACATATGTTATGAAATCTCTCGCTCAAATAACTCAAGTGTCATTTGCACTCTTTTTTTCTTCCTGCCCTCCTTTCATCCATCAGGTTTCACCACACTGACGTACCTCCGTGTCCACGCCCAGAAGCACCACGGCCAGGAGTGGAAGGACAGCCCGGGAGGTTTTGGCGGCACAGCCTCCGGTGGCATACTCGTCTGCCACTTATGCGGCGTCCACTGCAAGACACCTACCCAGCTCCAGGGGCACATGGGCACCCACACCAACAGTCAGGGTGCCCCGAACCCCGTCACCTCTAACGTGGGTGCCAGCAGCTCTGTCTCCCTTAGCAACATGGTGACAGCGCCCACTGTCTACGTCGCCGGTAATACGGTGGTGGACCTACTTGTCACAGACTGCTCTAGCATCGCAGCGCCACAGTCCCACAGTTAGCATAAGAGAGCTCAGCAATAATAACCTCAGTCCCTTAACAGAGGGCAAGGTTAGAGAAGGTTGAAGGTACGTGTAGATGCTGCTCTGGTTTCAGTTTTCAGTTATGTTAGGATTGGTGGTGGTGGTGGTTGGGGGGGAGGGGGGGGGGGTTAACACCAGTCAGCACTCAAGGGCAGTTATCACCTCAGAGCTACAGAGCTGGAGCATTAGAGAAGAAAAAAAAGGAGAAAAAGGAAGTGCAATGACTTGATGCTTGGTGACATTCAAGTCATGGAAAGAGGGGCTACTGTGGCTGCAGCAGGTTCATTTGACGCTAGCGACAAATGGATGTGTCGTCTCAATATTCCTGAACGCTCTTGCGCATTTAAGACTCTAATGAAACTGTGGTATTGTGAGCATCTACTGTATTACTCTCCCCTCTCTGCCCTATCTCTCTACCCCTCCCCTTTTCCCTGGCATTGGCTGCTCTCTGCAAGTGCACCAAGTACTGTATATCTCACACCAGCTCTGATCTTACCTCCATTTTGCAGCTCACTTACTAAGAATCCTAATGGCTTGCGTTAAGAAGTAGTAAGGTTGAGAATAACTCTCTTAGAAAACCTAACAAAGGGGGTATAAAAACTAAAATACATTAGAAGGGACGTTGTGTGTTTGGGTGTGCGCAAGTCAGGGCTTCTTTAGCATGTTAGCTTGTTTGTTCACAAAGGTAAAATCAACATTTGATTTTGCAAGGCTGTAATGCTAGATTATTACGTTTTTAGAGGGCTGTTTCTAGATCAGGATGGACGTATGGAGTTGTGGGATGTACTTGTTCATTTATTTCCTAAAAGGTACAGAGATAAGATAAGGATAGAGTTGTGTTCAGGAGTGTCAAGCACCTTAAAAATGTTTGATTCAGTGAGGATCAAAATGGAAATCAAAATGGGTTTGAAATTTCTTGGATTTTCTTGCTCTGGGTCTGGCCATTTAAAAAAAAACACACACAAAAAAAACAACATACAGATAACAGCTAATCAACACTTCAGCTTCTGACATGGCGATTCTTGCACCTGAAAAACTACCTTTTGCATGAAAACAAGCTAGCTCAGTCATGCTTATTGTTAGGGAGCTGTCACGTCAAAAGAAACTTTAAGCGGTTCCACTTAAGTTAGTTGGCTGTAAACGATAATATTTATAAAAGTGTTGATTTTATTCAAAGAAAAAAAAAGAATTTAACATTGTTGGCCATTCATTTGATTGTAACTGTCATTGCCATAGTCCTTTTTTGTTTTTCTCTACGTACCAGTCCAATGAGTGAGACTTATGCATTAGATTTAGTCATTTAACAATCTGTATAGCACATAAAATGTTCTGAACGCAAGTCATTATCGTTCTACATTTATCACGTGAAGAATGGTCACTTGTCCGTTGGATATTTTTGGTTGCTTTGAGTTATATTGTGAGTGACGTGGTGTCGAAAGGGCTTATCATGTCATAAGTCGGGCTAATAAGTACAATAAGAGATTGACTGCACCACTTAGTATGCTGTAAAACAAATCTGTACTGGAGTGCTTTTTCGGTTTTGTGTTAATATGTTACCTTGAAATCTGTAGAGTTGTTTCTTTCTTCCTTTTGTTTTTCTTTTTTTTCCGTTGGAAATGTGTTCTTCCTGTTGAGAAAAAGTAGTGATTATTAAAAGTTAATTTTAAGTTTCCTCCATTACACTAAGAAAAAAATAATACCTCTCTACTCTAGGATTCTGTACAGCTCTTGTGATACATCTTAATGCCTTATCGTACTCAACTGCATTTTAATTCTTTTATGATGAAATATTTCAAATCTTAGTCATGGATTCATTAACAATATTAATGGGATGTATTTATATTTATATTTTTATATTTCTCAACAGTATGCATGTCCAAAAGGTTGTTAAAGCAACAAAAAAAAAAAAAAAAAATCAATGATGCTTACTACAGTCATAAATATTATGTTATTTTGTAGATGAAGTAGAGATCATGTTATTATTTTGTAATTTGGACAATTTAAAGTAAAATGGGTAAACAGGAATTGTGTCATGTGCTGATTTGTTCACTTACATTTGCCCCTTAGCTTCATTATTGACACGTCCACAGCTCCAGGTGATTGGTATGGACACCGACAGTTGTTTGTTCAGGATGTAATGTTGCCCGGCCAGATGTTTGACCTGCATGTAGTGATTCGGTTATACATGTCATTTTTGTCTCAAGTGCCCTCTGGACTGGACAAAAGATGAAAACCAAATCAATCCTTAAACACATAATGCAACTTCACATCAAGAAAAATTCAGACACAGCTGAAAGAGAAGTAACTAGAAAGTTTTCTAACAATTAAACAAGGTTTAAGGTTTTAATGTCAGCCTGAGAAAAAAATCAGATCCTGCAGTCAACACTTTTGATAAATGTATTCAATAGCTGGTAAATTAATTGAATACTTATGTTTCCGTCAAGAAATGCCTGAAATTTTATTTAAATCCAATGAAATATTCAGTAATTTTACCATGTATTAACAGTGTGCAGGATCAGCTTTTTCTTATGTTGACTCATTACCTATTCCGCTTAAAGCAACCGTCTGCATATAGGTGTTCAAAGATCACTTCTCCTTTATGTTTCCGAGTGTTTAACAATCATACAAGGAAAAACTAATTCTCTCTAACAACAGTAGCCTAAATACTGAAATAGAGTAGAAACACATGATAAGTGTTAGGTAACGAGCACAACTCTTACTGTCTTTCCTTGACAGATGAATTATCTTGTTCTCATTATATAAGACATTTAAACATAAAAGGTTCAGCCATATTTTCTACAGATTATTGAAAGTAATGTTTGGAAATACTAAATAGGGAACACAAGTCATGGGGTGGACTAAACCCCAGCAGGGCAGATTGTTCCTTTTACATCGACACTCCATCTTTTAGGGACAAAATGTTCTTTTCAGTTGTGGTAAACATCTTTCATAAGTCTTGTAATTTATTGCAAATGTGTCATTCATTCGATCTTACAGTCCAAAGACAAGGCTGCTCCTTTTTTCACCCCCTGAGCTGCATGTCTGGTGACCAAAACTGGAAAATTGTACTTAATTAATTTGTCTTACTGAAATGTAGTTTGACTTCTATACTGCACTCACTGAATTTTAAATGACGTCATTAAAAGTTAATAATTTTTTTAGGAAGTTAATCAACATTGCTGAGCAGTCATAAATGGACCAATGTCGAAACCTTGGCTTTGTTTCAATATATCTTTTTTATTAGTGCTACATCTCTTCAATATATAACTTAAAAGGGTATATCTCACACTATGAAGCTCACTCACTTACTCAAGTTTATGTAGGCCTACTTCTTTTTCTACTTTTGCTTTTTCAAAAAAAAATCTTTTGCATGCACTCATTTATGTTCTTACTACTTCCCTGCGCAAGGTTTGAATAAACTACTAAATATGAACATATATGCTCCACAAAAGGAGATCCATGTTCTATTTTTAAGATGCAAAATAATTAAACCATTTTCACAAACTAACTAGCTCAGGCACTGAAATGTGCAATACATTTCATTCGTTACTGAATATTTGAACAGGCTGTATATACTGAACATAACCAGCTACTATATGTATATAAAGTAACGTCTTTTTTAAACCATTTAATATTTATCTCAGCACTCTTTACATCCCGTTTATAGTTGATGTAAATGGTTACACCTGTAGTCATTCCTTGTGTATATTTCTGCTGATTTTATTTTGTGTTAGTACATTGAGAGCCACTAAACTGGAGTCAAATCCCTTTTATGTGTAAACATAGGCTACTTGACCAATAAAGATGATTCTGATTCTGAAAACAGGAAAGTTACAGTGCAAACAGTTACTCCTGTCATGTCTTAAGCTTCAAAGGACAAAACTGGGTAATCACTGCAAAGCATGGTCAGTGTTGCATTGATTGGTCTGTAATTTGAAATCCGCCGATCATGTCAAGATTTGCAAGACAGCAATATATCCGCACCATGATCCCACTAGTATCTCTGATAAGGGCTGATAATTGGTCACTATATGTGCAAATGTTGCTCCATTCAAAGGTCAAATGAGCAATCTATCAAAGATAACCACCCTTTTAAGTCTTCACAAGCACAAATACATGAATGATTAGGCAACTATCTAGCTGTGTTTAGTTCTTGAAACAGCAATCATTTTCTAATAAAATACATATATGCGATATCCATTTGCTTGCATGAGTGAATATTGCAAAGTATGAATGCAGCTGGAATAGATGGCCTCCATTCAACGTTTCCCTGCATGGAAAATAAGCAGGAAAAAAATCCAATTTACAAAATGCAGTGCAGTGACTGGTGCAAATTTCTCGTCATGACACTAGCTGCTGCCTGGACCTGTAGGAAGTAGCTGGCGCAGCAGTGCACAGTGTTGAGTCAATGTTGCATCTGCGAGGCTGAAGCATCTCTGCTGTAGCGAGACAGATGCGATGACATAGCAGCTGGCCGGCTCCTGCTAACACTACCTTCACTCCCCGGATCAGTTATTGTCTTGTCGTCGGCTTACCGCGTTTATAGTTATACGGCTGCTTATAAGCTGGGTACATCGCAATTTAGTCACAAATGCTTTTTTTGAGCTGCCCTCACACAGATTTCGATCTAAGTTTCTGCAAGCTAGCGTTAGCTCGCTGCTGCTCCCCTCCAGACATTGAAGTGGCCCCATAAACATGCGGATCATCGAGGCGGAGACCCCCGGGACACCTCTCTACGCTTCCTGCAGGACACCAGCTTCAACCAGCCGCTGACTGGACTTCGCAAAGTCTCTGTGTAAATGTTATTTTCAGATTATTATTTTTGCCCTTCGTTTTGTTCTACTAAACATTGTGTAAACTCTACAAATGTGTTAGCCCGGTGAGTTAGCAACGGGTGTCGGGTTTAGTTGCTAACTGTGCTACAAACAAATAACAAGCTGCCAAAACAGGCGAACGACATCGTAACGTTGTCGTGAATGATTGGCAAAACACGGACAATGGGACTTTGAGTAATGAGCTGTGGTATATTGTGTGTCATTGCTGTGCTAGCTGTCTTTATTTCACTGTGGTCCAGACGACACGGCTGCTAACTAAAAGCTAACCCGGCGGTGACTCCCAGAGATAAGCTAGCATCTCTAGCGTCATTGTTAAGGGCGCAGACAGCTGCTCATGCTCACTAAGGCGAGGGGTTATATTTAATGTTAGCAGTCTTGTCTCTGTTCACTTAAAGGCTTCCTGTGTGTGTTTTTTGAACCTGTTAACAAGGTGACTACCTGGTTACCTGCAAGCAACCTACTGTCACTGTTGGCTCAACTAGTTAGCTCTAAATTAGCGTGAATTTGACATTACGGATTTAACGTTTGCACAAACTTTAGCCCGCGTTAATGGTTGACAGTTGTAGTCAGTGTAGTCTGTATGTTAACCATGTCTATTTGGTGCCTGCCAAAGCGTTTACCACTAGCAGGTAACATCAGCCTACCGGTGTCGCCAGGAGCTATGAGCCGCCAACAGCAAACCTCTCTTATATTGATATTAGCAGGATTTTTTTTTTTTTAAATAGCGCAATGCGTATTTTTTCCTAATGGACTTCAACTTTTTAATGAGTCAGCTAGTCTAGTGTAAGCAAACTGCAAAACCGCATGTAGCTACCACATGGTTGCCCCCAGGAATAAATGGGAACGTGAATAAGGCTTACAGCATGCTGCACAAAGGGGCCTCCTATCTGATATTCTGCACCCTGTATTCAGCATTTATGTGGTCTCCCTCTGCCTTTGATCCCATACACTGTCCTCTTTCACCTTTTTTCCCCACATTGTGTGTGGACTGTTTGATACCCCCCTCCCTCCATCTTTATTGTGATCGTTGCAAGCCTTTAAACAGGCCACATATGTTGGACTTTGACGGTGTTATCTTTAGCAAATGCAGCTAAATACATAAACATAGGAGTTGCTACAGATGGGATCAATATTAACTGTTTATTCACTGTTTTGATTTGTGTGTGTGTTTTTCAGAGAGGGGAAAGAGCGACAAATCTCAAGGACCAGATTGCCCGCTGAACTTTTTGCCTCTCAGACACATTGCAAGGGACCATGCTGACCATCCTAGCTGCTGGGTCTGTGTTCTTTCCAGGCCTTTTTCTTCTGTCCAAACAATGCCTCAAGTCCATCCCAGCACTGAGGTGGAGCGAAGGAGATGCAGTCATCGTATCTGCCAGGTCGGGCCTTATTAAACTTGGTTTTTGGTTTCTGTTTGGTCTGTCATGTGAACACCTTTTGGATACAAAGATATTGTGCGCCCTCCAGAAAATTCTAGTACTTTTAATGGTGCTACTGTCTTACTGTGTGTTACCTATACAGTCGAAAGCCTTTCATCACATTAGCTTATGAGACTGCGTCAGCCTCTGTTTACTTTCCACTCTCTGTTCCCAGGTTGGTGTCGTCAGTTCAGGCAGTCATGGCTTCTTCAGCTGGCTACATTATTGCTTCTTCCTGCGATGACATCCTCGAGGACCAGTGAGTCAAGAAATACTCATCAGAATATTTTTTATCTCGTGTGATTAGCCAATACTGTCTTGATGTTACAGACATCTTAACACAGTGTACTGGATATTTTAACCCCAACTAATTAAATGTAAACCAGAAATTAAGCTTCCACTCACTGCCTTGATACTTCGACACAAATGTCAGGTGCTGTGCAAGTGTGTATGAACAGCTTTTATTAAAGCTGTTCCTGTAGGGTTTTCTTTTTATAAAACGCTGCAAGCATTTATTAATCTTTTTAAATAGCTCTAAATTCAGGTGAGATTGTTTCCATTGAGATATTTCTACAAAAGGGGAGAAATGCTGTTCTTTTCTTTACTTTTGATAGTCACTACACTGGCTATTATAGATTTATCATATTTAGTTTTCTCAACAGAAAAAAACATATCAAAAAGTTTGTTTGTGGTCATCCTTTCTGTATTTAATAACCAGCTTCTCTTCCTCTGCACACAGGCACTGGCTGACCAGCTCTTACATCATGTTTGCCGTTCCCTACTTTGTGTATGACATCTACGCCATGTTCATGTGCTACTGGTACAAGCTACGGGTCAAAGGGCACGAGGAGGCCTCGGCAGCACCCAAGCACATGGGCACAGCGCTGATCAGCTACTTGCGCCGCGAGTTCCTCATGGTGCTGCACCACGTTGTCATGGTCACCGTCTGCTTCCCTGTTTCTGTGGTAACTGTCACACATTGCTCTTTTTGTTGAGCTAAGATTGGACTCAGATTAGGGCAAAACACTGCTTTATGTAATAGTCACTGTTATATTTTTGTTGTGTTTAAAGGGACAATGTGTTCATGAGGGAGTTGTACCAGTTTTTTCCCCTTTTTTCTCATGATGAGACAAACTAAATAATCATATTTATATCTCAATGTGCAGCATGAAGGTATATTAAGCTATGCAATTAACCTTGCCTGAAAGCCTCTTTTTAGAAGCAAGGAAATTAACTTTATTTTAAACTGAGAGTGAAACTTCATACACTGTGTGTGAAGTTTAGTGTACATGTTTTGCAAGTATACGCAAAGTCTTAAAAAGTATAGTTGGGATTATTATTTCCAAAATAACTGTATAGCTATTTATCTGCGGTGTCAGTGCATTATAGCTGTATGTGCATGGAAAGTTGGAAACAGCAAGTGGATCAGAAAGCCTGATATAACTTCCACATCAAACCAAAAGTTTGTCTGACTCTGAGCAGGAATTTAGCTTTTGAAATCCTTTATTTGTTGACTCCAGCTAGATTTACAGTGCAGTAATTGTTTTCTAGACAAATAATCAACCTGTTTTTTTTTCTCTCTGCAGTTTTGGCGACAAGGAAAGGGAGATTATTTCCAGGGTATAATGTTCATGGCTGAGCTCAGCACTCCATCTGTCTGCTTAGGAAAAATACTCATCCAGGTGAGAACCTCTATTCACCCTCAAAGAAGATTTGTGTGCGTTGTTGCATGTGCACGTGTCACACTAAAGTTCTTCTGCGCTCTTCACTTCCTTTTTTTCTCCCCCCACTTTTCATTCCATGGAGAATACATTTCCGGTCATTCCCAGCACGCAGCTTGTTCTCGCACATCGGCTCCCGTCGACTGTGTCTTAACATGAACAGAAGCATCAGTCGTTAATTGGTAACCGTTTGCTTGAATACACATTGTAGGAGCTGCATCCCCCCACGCCTACAACCATATTTGTTTTAGGTCTGTGTGAATGTGCACATAACGCATTCCCTCCATTGCTTTCTGCCTGTCCCCCCATCTGAGGCTCCCACAGCTGTTAGCCTCTGAATATAGACCCTAGTATTTAGACTGGATGTTCAGCAGATACAATATCAGCTTGTCCCTCCACCCTCTATCACTCAGCACCCCTGCCCCTCCCGTCCCTGACAACAGTGCATGTGGTAAACATCAGCGGGCTAAAAGCTGTGGCCCTCTTTTACCTATAGAATAAAAACAACTGAGTTATATGATATGAAACAAGTGAATGGGTAAGAGGCAAACCCTTTCAGGGAAACGCTTGTAAGCTCCTCCTCAGTGTTATCTCACTAAAGCAGGTTGACAGTTCAGATAAAGGTTCATACAGCCTGTAAGAAAATGAGACACACACACTCTGTCCCACTGCCTCCTGTAGAAATCAAGCAGTGTCCAACCAGCAGCATGGCTCTCCATCGCCACTTGTTCAGTTCATGCAGATAGTAATAATAAATATAACAGTATTAACGGTATAACAATGGCAAACAAGATTAACCCCGTCAGCTTTCACCCAACTGTACTGCTTGCTTTTCTTCTCCCCTCTCTTTCTTTCTCTCTCTCTCTCTCTCTCTCTCTCTCTCTCTCTCTCGACCTCTCCCTCTGTTTTTTTTCTCCCCGCTCACAGTACAAACAGCAACACACTCTCCTGCACAAAGTGAATGGGGCTCTTATGCTGATCACTTTTTTCATCTGTCGAGTCCTCCTCTTCCCTTACCTCTACTACGCCTATGGAAGGTATGTCTTTCTTTTCCCATCTCTGTTTTTCTCATGTTCTGAAGTCTTGCTGAGCTTGGGCCGGTAACTTGTGCTGCCACGTGATGAAATAAGGTCCTGAACTTGTGTTTACAATGCTACAATCTTTTATGTCTGCTTCGTTTCGATCCAGGTACGCGTCCATTCCGTTCCACATGGTTCCCCTGTCGGTGCCCTGGCAATGTAACCTCGGAGCCGCTCTGCTCATGGCTCCCCAACTCTATTGGTTCTCCCTAATTTGCAGGGGTGCCCTACGACTATTCACAGGCTCCTCCCGATCTCAGAGGCCATGCACGCCCTCATCGGCCGCCAAGGAGCGTCAGACGGATGACAACGCGCTGCCCCAGCCCTCCAACGGCTACAGCACGCGCTCCACAGAGCCCGAGCTGGCCACTCACTGAGAGGAGTGGTGGGGAAGGGTGGGGAGGGAAGGAAGGCGAATGTACCAATGAGTATGTAAACGGAAAGGAAAGTTATGAGGGAAAAGTGGAACTCGTAGCGAAATGAAGAAAGCTACAAACGATGGCCTCAAATAGCGCTTAAGTCTTTGGGGCCAGCAGTCAAACTCTTCACAGCTAAAAACGATTTGCTTGCTGGCCTTCAAGCACTTTAGCTTCTCAGTTTGTAGGACACAAGACGAGTGTTAGAGCACTCAGTATTTAAAGATGTCATCGGGCACTGTGACAGATAGAAACATGCACTGACCTGAGAGGAATTTGCCTGGATGTATAGCAAGCATAGGTGGCCATTTCCCTCATGTAGATCAAATGATGTCCTCTCTGCCTCGTGATTATAGGAAGAGCAGGATAATAGGAATGTATTATATTGTATGTTAGTACATTTGCTGTAGATGAAAGGCCTAATTCAGTTTAGTAATGACGAAGCCTTCAAAAAAGAAAAAAATCCCGGCTAAGCAGTATTTTGACTTGTTAGTGTTTATTATCTGTATCCTCTATGTAGTCACTGTCACTCTAACAAAATGTAACCAACCTGCAGACTGACTCATCTTTTAGAAGGGAGATAATCTCATTAGACTGTATTCTGCTGCCTTATCCCTTTTCCCCATTCTTTGCAGTTTCTTTCAGCTTTTATTTTTTATCCTGTGAGGAGAATGAAAAGGCTTTCCTCAGACAGCAAAATGTGACGGGTGTACATAGCCGATGTAAAATTGTCCTTATTTCCATGTCAGTATTAGGTCAGTGTTGATTTTTGTTCTTTTTTCCTCATTTCTGCAACTAATGTTTCTACAAACGTTTTGAACAATGACATTTCAGCATTAACACAAAACATTTCACCGTTTTCCAGCTAAGTGTATGCAAACTCCCCCACCCCACACCCCCTTAAACGTTACGGCAGTGCTCCTCATTTCAGTGTAGATATGACTTCATTCCATTTACTGGTATCACAGTGTTTTTTGCATACAAGGAAGTGATGCACCGTAGCGGTCACTTTTAAAACTGAATTTACATGTGTTTTGTTTTTTAGTTTGGTGCAGATTTAAATCTCAAAATATCCATTTGATTGGCTGGTATATTTCACTGAAGGATCTATGAGGCTTGAGTATTTTTTGTTTTTTAACATCGTTAGGGGATTTGCAATGTTTGAAGGGAAACAAAAGACAGTATTGTAGGGAAGCATTCCCCTGTGATTGACATGCAGCACATTTTTCCATGGCAAATTAGTTTCATTTGTCTCATTAATTGTTTTTAACCATAACTTGAGTCTATTGGTTAAGTATTTTACATTGTATGAATTGTTCATTGAGCCATTAATTTAAGCCGCTGGTTCTATGAACCTTCAGTGAACAAACTGGCTTGTTTTTATCATTTTATGTTTGTTTTGAAAGCAGCTACACTGTCCTGGAAATGGGTCAAGGTAAAAAAACAAATAAAACAAAAGCTCAGAAACCATCCAGTCAGGGCAGCGAGTGTCAAAAACATCTGGACAACTGTGGGCATGTTGAACACAATATCCATTTCCCTGCTCCGTGAACTCATAAGGTACTGCTTCTTGACAATACAAAAAACATTTCAACCGATGTACTGTATATTCCACAAAAATGCTCGTTATTTATTTGTAAGTATTTATTTATTTATTTATTTGGTTTGTGGTTTTGAATGCATATTTATGCATACATATTATACTCTATGCTTCTGAGCCTCATGTGAAGGCTGTATTGTTACTCAAACTTAGCTAAAATATACTTCTCTGTCCTGAGCCTGTCTTGAGTGTGTGTGTGTGCGTGTGTTTTTTTTTTTTTTTTTTGTCTTAAGTTTCATAAATGTTGGAAATTATGTTTCATTAAAAATGCCTCTTATCCATCCGAAACTCAATTCAAATTGAGCCACTAGAGGGAGCTGGAGTTAATGATTATAAATGTTGAATCTTACATTTCAGGCATTGGGGAGAGGACTTGTCTCTGCTCCTGTAGTGCATTAGCTGCAAATTGAAAAGGCTTTTAACTGGAATTCTTATTAAGGAAGTTTAACATATTGTTAAAAAAAGAAAATGGACAAAAGTTGGCCCAAGGAACACCATTCCTGCCCACTTGGGGTTGCAAAAAAATTATTCTACATATATGAGACGATATAAAGTTGTCTACTATCAAGATTGTACCGTACCATTCATAGTGCAGTTAATCCTTTAATATCCCTAGCTATATTAGGCCATTGTTGGCAAAACTACATACAATGAACAGTACTTCTTTAAAAGTTTTTTAAATGAACTTTTTGCACCAGTGTAAGGATTTAAGTTTATTCATCAGGGTATTTAATTCATTGCATTAGCTAAAAAGTTATTCCTGTCTTGATATTATACACATGAAGCTTTAGTATACCATTATATACACCAACCAAAAACTTTATTGGGAACATCTGCTCAATCTAATGCAATCAAATACAGTAGCTCCTAATGTTTGCTCCTATTTTGCCTCCTTTTCAATATATTGCATTTCTGTACACAACGTAAAAAATAAACCCTTCCCTACAATAACATAAACAGAAAATATACACGTTTTGTAAAAGATTAATTTATAGTAGAGCCATTGTATTTGATTTCACAGATGTATGGATATCTTTGTTTTAAATACAGAAGCAGCCAAAAGTTTGAACATACTTTCTTATTCAAGCGTGTCAAAACTTTTGACTGGTACTGTGTATCAGTGGTTCTCAAACTTTTCATGTCAAGAATCCCTAAAACTGACACCAACTAGACCACAGACCCTAATTTGATCAGATTTGTGCTTGTAAATGTTTGGGTTACTTATGGATGGAATTAAAGTGAAAAAAATGAATCCCCTTTTCGCTTTGGACCCCACTTTGAGAACCACTTATGTGCACAGAGGATTCATCCATACTGCACTCTTACTACACACCAACAGCAAAAATCAGTCCTCCAGGGTTAAAATGTTTATTGCCATCATACAAAACACACATAGAAAACATACAAAACTCGTTACATAAAAAATTCAAGTTTTGAGAAAGCGTCGGAAAGCTCTTTTTGCCTCTGGGCAAGTCCTCATTTCTTTTAATACTTCAGTATCTCCTCTGTCTTGGGGAGAAGATAGTATTGGGGTTGCTGTCTCGTTCCCTCTCCTTCTCCCGCTCCTTCTGACTGTTAGGAGACAGGGCCTCCTCCAGCTTCTTCTCGCTCTTGAAGAGATCTCGCCCTGTGCGCATGATGTGCTCCTCAATTTTGCGGTGTCGCTTCATGTCCGAGAGTACTTTATCCAGCCGGGCTTCCCGTTTGACAGAAGCGCGAGCCGAGGATCCTGTGAGAGAGAAGGGAAAACTCATTACACAAAAACCACCACACAATCAGGTTTTGTTGATAAAAGATGAAAACCAATGATTTAATTTAGCTTGTGAAGTGAGTCAGCCAATTTCAAAACTCAAGTCTCAGTAGTTGAACACACCTGGTGTTCTGCGTCTGTTGATGAAGGAATTTTTTGGAGTGGCTTGCGTTTGCTCCTCATCAAAGTCAAACTCAGTTGGAGATAGAGGCCTGCAAGAAAAAGACAAAAGTCATGAGTGTTAAACTTTTCATATCCAGAACACAAACCAAAATCTTAGGGATGTAATGACTGAAAGATATCGTAATACTGACTTGTGCTCCCTGTCCTTCCTCTCCCTTTCCTCCGTCTCATCGTCCTCGTCATCTCTTTCGGGTGAGGGGGTATGTTCAGGTGTGGGCGGCCTCCTTGGAAGGGGCAAAAAGTTCAATTCCAGCATCTCCCCTTTAGCAAGGATCTCATATAGTCTTTTGATCTCAGCAGGAGGAGGCATCCAGTTTTTGGGGTCCTCCATTTCTTCGTCGCTGTATGCCAGCTCCCATTCGCCGTCCACTTCTGTTGCCTGCTTTCCCTCCTCGCAGCCGATAACCGCATCCGCCTTAGGTTCCTCTTTGTGTTCATCTCCTTCCACTGCATCTGTGTCTCCATCTGAAAACATGGAAAGAAGATGTCAGTTTAACAAAAGCTATCGAGCAATAGAAAGAAGGAAAATAAGAATAAACTTATTTTATTACACATTATAAAGAATTATAACACTCCAATGGGCTGGGCGATATGGATTAAATCAAATGTCACAATATTTTTCACCAAATACCTCAATATCAATATTGTAGGGATGACTATTGGTGCTTTCACAAAATATTTACATAATGAGATTTTTGATAAATATTTATCAGTAATATGGATGTAATAACTAAGTAGGTACAGCTAGATCAGTCTGGCAAATTCAGAGAATTACATTATTTTACTGTAATGCAGTCTTTAAAACCAGGTAAGACAACACTTATGCCACATCACAATATACTATATATACACTAGTATATATGTAAATGTATACACACAGACACACAATTGTATACAGATCAAGTAATGTCTTAACAATTTGGACATTTATTTAAACCATTAAGCTACAAAACTAAATCATCATATCATCACAGGAAATCCAGACCATCTTCTCTGTAAGGAATGTGACATCCTCCCATCTGGTCAGATATGCAGGTTTTTGAAAGTTAGTTGCAACAGGTTCCAGTTTTCAAATATCCCTAGATGATTTTAATTTTAATAAGCCATAAAATGCCTATCAGTTCCCTGCACAGCTTAGAGCTCGATACTTGCCCTATTCCTGATGTTGCAGCTTTTCTGGATTTATCAGGTAAACCTTTTGTTGTGTACTGCATTGCATATGTACTGGCCCTCTTCATTTCTTCAGTTGTATTTAATATGTTCATGTGTTACACATTTATACTTCCTTGCTGCAAAAACAATCATTTTATGAGACGATGAAGATCTGAACTGATCATTTTCATGCAGTTGTGCCCTGTTTTTACCTTTGGGTTTTTTTTGTCTATCTATGCATCTTTATGGAGTTACCTTTGTCCTCCTTGTTTGCTGATTCTTCCTCAGTTTCAGCTGTCATCTCAGTGTCCTGTATTTCTGTGTTGCCCTCTTCCTCAGTGCCAGCAGCAGGTTTTTCTGTGTCCTTCACACCCAGAGCCTCTATGCCCTCTCTCAGGGTCGAGTCAGTGGCTTCAGTCTGCATCCTCCCTCCTGCGTTTGTAGCAACAGATCTTCTACAAATAAACATGTATGAACAATTAAAAACACTAAGAGGTCATTGAGAGAGATAGCCAAGGCTAACGTCATGCCTATAACTTTTAACAGGAAGTCTCAGTAAATGTCAAGTGAATTAAACTGATAAAGCAAACAACATGAAGGAAAACACAATATAATCCTTGACCAAACTAGCTGGCTAACATCAGGCCTAGCCGTAAACTCTTTCTAAACAGCAAATTGCAATGAATATACGTAAGTAAATTGTCATTACCGAATATCCGGTTTATCCACACAAGGATAAGTGTTGCTATAGCTAAATGTTAGCTCAAATTATCCTCCCCGCTGGATAAAATCACCGAAACTCTCCATGAGGCTTGCTAGGGATAATAAACGGTTATGCAGAGACGTAAACATAGCGCCATTTTGGACTCAGCGCGCCGTGTGACGATCTGCTCGTCTGCTCGGGTCTCATTTCCGCTGATTTAAACAACATGTGGATAATCCATCGATAACGCCGCTAATCTTTTTATTTATTTATTTAGTTTAATTATTTATTGAACAGAATATTCAATGGAAAAGACAAAAAATACACAAGCAACTGATAATTCCAGTTCATAAATAAAAAATAAATAAAAAGAGATGTAAAGAAGATAAAATAATTTCGATAGAAATAAAGGAAAATAAATAAAAAGCAAAGGTATAAGTGACAGACGTCTTCAATTAAAATTTCTGAATAGATTTTGATAACAGATGTACTTTTCTTATTTTTTATACAATGTAAAGCCTCAAAATAATATTTATTTCAATTAAAAATAACTTTTATTTTTTTATATTTTTATAATGTTACAAATATTGATAATTATGATACACCAAACAGGAAATAACATTTGTTTGTCAATACAAATCTTGTGTCAAGTTTTAGTAAAAAGAAAAAAAACCTCTCTAAATCTTTCCAAAATACAACACAAAATTAGCAATTACAAAATAAATGAATAACATCCTCTTTTCAGTTTTGCTAAAAGAAAATTTGTCATCTGTTTCTAAAAATCTAGAGAGGTAGCCTAAACATTTGTTGGATAGATGTTGTGTAGTATTTTTAGATGAATGTTCTCTAATTGTGTCTGATATTAAACACTTTTAAAGGAACAAGCCACACTCTATGCCAATTTATGTCTTTAAAGTGAGAATCCCAGAATAATTTCCATGTGGTGTTCCTTTCATAGTGTTGTAAAAACATGTTTTGATATGTTGTTGGCAGTGTTGGGGAGTAGGCCTAACTAGTTTCACGTAATGGAGTTACGTAATTTAATTACAAAATAAATGTGACTGTAAACAGTTACTATGTGTAATTAAATTAGTTATTTATGAAAATGTTGATGATTACAAAGGGGGTTACACCTGCAAAAAATGAAGTGTTTTTCGCTCTTTTTTAATATTTAACTTGTTACTAAATATATAGCTATAGGCTATTGCTGTTTTAATGATTTGAATATCAATATTATTTTTATATTTTGTAAATTAATAATGACTTGGGCTTATTTGGAGTAGGCTACACATGGGCTTAGATGGTGTCATGGTACGCCCATGCCAGACTTTTGACTTTTTTTTATCATATATCTTTATTTTATATTCCAAAATCTACATGAAATAATGAATAGGCCTACATTTTCAAATGAGAGATAAATCTGGCTTTATAAGAAATGATCTCCCTTATAAATCATGCCAGTATCCATGAAAAACACCTGAACTTAGATTTTGGTGGGTTTAATGGGTACACTTTGAAAACATTCGTTGGTCAAAAAGTAACCGAATGTAATAAGTGACATTACTTTAAGTAATTAAAATTGCTACATTACTTATTTCATTTTAAATAAGGTAACAAGTAATTTGTAACCTATTACATTTCCAAAGTAAGCTTCCCAACCCTGTTTGTTGTTACTTTTATTACTCAGACTCAATGCCATCATTTATTTAAAGCGTCCATTGAGAACTAGGCAGCAGTGTCGTCATGACGTTCAGCACGTCTTCCTGCGCGGTACGTACGTTGCTGACTGAGCGGATTTTAATACACAATTCTTTTCCCCCCATTATTCACGATAATGATTTATTTTATTAAAAGTGTACACACATGTTTATACACAATAATGTTGACTATTACATAAGCAGGCTACACATTTTAAATAAGGGCTTTAGACGGTAAATAGGCGCCAGCTTGTGCTCGCCTTGTGATTGGTGGATGGTCGTTTCCGGTTGCGGCGCTACTATTTGAAAAGTTTCAGTTAGAAAAAAAGGTCTGGTCGCCATTGTTTAAAGATTTACCTCTGCAATGTCGCTAAAGGTGATATTTGATAAATAACAAGAGTTTCTGTAGCAGGAGTCCACACATAATAAAGGTAAGCGATAACGAAACATTTGGTTATAACCTCGGTAAAAGAGTAACTTTAACTTGGCTGTTCCTTTAAGAATCAGTAAGGAAACGGTTGCTAGCTCGCTAACGTTATCAGTCGATTGAAACAACCGGTTATATTTTTGTTGTGGTTATCATCGTAATACTTTATTTAAATGAAATCACAATTTAACGACAAGTAAGCCACTTTGTTATTAATACGCATATTGAATCTACCATTTCACCCAGATTAAAAATCAGTGTATACGTGGCTAACTTGGCTCATGTTGTTGTGCAGGCCTTTCGCTGTTTTGAGAGCTCAAACATGGCCCAGCGAGTAGGGCTATCAGATGGAGGGAGCAAGAAGACGTCCAGGGTTCGGGTTGCTGTTCGTCTACGACCCTACATGGGCAAAGAAGATGAGAAAGGCGAGGGATCGTGTGTGAAAGGCCTGGACTCCCAGAACCTGGAGATAATCAACTGGAGAAATGCTACAGAGACCGTAAAATACCAGTCAGTGTCATCAGTACAACTACACTCCTTTCTTAAAGTTCATCAGTATAGTTTTAATAATTGTCCAGCAATAATTTACATGTCTGTCCATCCTGGGAGATGGATCCCTCATTTACGGTCCTTCCTGGGGTTTCTTAAACATGTTTAAAAGTTTTTAGGGAATTTTTTCCTTATTTGAAGATGCTTTGTACCAGGTTTAGCTACTAGCTAAAACAGAGTAAAGCCTAACATCGCCACTACAGATAAGCCAACTTACTATTCATACACACAAACGCACACACACGCACAAAAGACCCTGTAAAGACATCTGGGTCAAATGTGTGATATTAGGCTACACAATTACAATCAAAGCCTCAACCTAACTGAACCAACGCTCCATTCGCATAACAACTTTGGGAATGGAGTACTCTTTTTTTGTTCATTTATTTCATGTTTTTGAGTTTTCTTTCACTGAGCTGGTGTGTGCTTGGGTAGCCAGCAGATGGTGGAACAGCATCATAACAGGTCGTGGCCTTTGAGCAGTAGGCCAGGATTTGGTAGCTGGTGCTAAAATCAATTCTCTCTCGCAACACTCCCGCTAGCAACCTCTGGGCTTTCTGGGACTTCACTGGGAGAGATACAAACTGGTGTCTGCCATCCTCTTCCTACACTGTTCCCAATTTTGTGATTTTGGGCTACAAAAATTCAATTGACTTCATTTCTAATAGTGTCATGTATGTTTTTTCAGTTTTGATGCTTTTCACGGTGAGCAAACAACACAGCAAGAGGTTTTCCTCTCATCAGTGAAGCCTGTTCTACCGCACATACTGAATGGACAAAATGCCAGCGTCTTTGCTTACGGACCAACAGGAGCTGGTATGTTGCAGTACTGCATATGCTAACTTGTACTTTTGTTTAATTGGTTGCATATTAAAGACCCTAGTTATGGCATACCCAGTCTTACACATTTCTCTTAATTGTGTAAATGACTATGATTATAAACAGTGGGATTTGTGTGATTGTTGAAATGTAAACATATAACCCACAGGAGTTTTAGTTCTTGAGATCTAAACCTTACAGGTCCAGGTTTGTATTTACTGTGTGTGTGTGTTTGTAATCACCACAACCTTTTTTCTAGGCAAGACACACACCATGTTGGGCAGCTCAGAGCAGGCAGGCGTGATCCCCCGAGCTGTTCGTGAGGTCTTCGATCTGGTCAGAGCTAGGGATGAAGAGGAGGGATGGGACTACAGTATTGGCATGTCTTATTTGGAAATTTACAATGAGAAGGTATGATATTTTGATTTTTGGCTATTACCGTTTGACCAAGACAGTTATTTAATGCTTTCTGTATAATTTGACATTTTTGCATTCATATTCCAACTAGGGTATTGGCTTACATATGCAATTGTTGAGACATCTCTGCAGCATATATAAGCATTTTGTCTTTTTAGTATGAAACAGGACATTTCATGTTCAATGAAAGGTTCAGTGTCTAGAATTTTTTAGTGGCAGCTAGCAGAACAGATGTGTGGCAGAAATTGAATCAAATTAAGTATGTTTTAATTGGTATCCCCTGAAAAAGTGTGTGAAATTAACTTATTCACTGATCTGCTAAGGGGACTGGTGCTACTCAAATGTAAAGAATATAATTTGCAACTATTCTTAAAGAACCTGTGTGGTCTTTTTTTTTATTATTATTATTTTTTTTATAAATAATAGTTGCAAATTATATTTATTATTATTTTTCTGTCAGTAGCTGTTGTACATTTCCAGTGTCAAATTTGTGATATTAGGCTACACAATTACAATAAAAGCCTCAACCAAACTGAACCAACGCTCCAGTCGCATAACAACTTTGGGAGTGGAGTTCTCTTTTTGTTCATTTATTTCATGTTTCTGAGTTTTCTTTCACTGAGCTGGTGTGTGCATGGGTAGCTAGCAGATGGTGGAACAGCATCATAACAGGTCGTGGCCTTTGAGCAGTAGGCCAGGATTTGGTAGCTGGTGCTAAAATCAATTCTCTCTCGCAACACTCCCGCTAGCAACCTCTGCGCTTTCTGGGACTTCACTGGGAGAGATACAAACTGGAGTCTGCCATCCTCTTTCTACACTGTTCCCAATTTTGTCCATATTCAGTATCTTTCAATAGTTGGCAAAATGTTACATTATGTTTGACAGACACTGTGCAATCCATCATTGTCTCCTTTCTTTCTCTCATTCAGGTGCTTGATCTTCTATCGCCAAACTCCCATGACCTGCCAATCCGAGAGGACAAGGATAAGAACATCCTTATCCCCGGCCTCACTCACACAACCATCTCGTCATTCTCAGATTTTGACAAACACTTTGTCCCTGCCAGTCTCAATCGTACTACAGCCTCAACCAAACTGAACCAGCGCTCCAGCCGCAGCCATGCTATACTCCTCATCAAGGTTTGATATGTAATCTGAACAACTTTGGGAATGGAGTGCTTCTTTTGTTCATTTATTTCATGTTTTTGAGTTTTCATTCACTGAGCTGGTGTGTGCATGGGTAGCTAGCAGATGGTGGAACAGCATCATAACAGGTCGTGGCCTTTGAGCAGTAGGCCAGGATTTGGTAGCTGGTGCTAAAATCAATTCTCTCTCGCAACACTCCCGCTAGCAAACTCCGGGCTTTCTGGGACTTCACTGGGAGAGATACAAATTGGTGTCTGCCATCCTGTTTCTACATTGTTTCTAAAGCTGCAACTAACAATTATTTTCATTGTCAATTCATTTTTCTTTTTTTTCTCAACTAAATTATTAGTTTTTCGTCTTTTAAAATGTCAATTGTTATTTTCTTTTTTGTTTGTTAAACATTCAGTTTACTCAAGACTAAAGAAACAAAAGATTAACTTTCAAGAAATTGCAACCAGAGAATTTTTACCTTTTTTGTTTCTCTTTCGTTCTCCTTCCCCTGTATTTCCTGTCCGACTTTGGTGTCTTTGCCCCTTTTCAAATCTGGACCTTTTTCATACTCTAGGTTGTGCGGACGCGACGCGCTCTGCCCAACCGACAACAGATAGGCAAACTGTATTTGGTAGACCTGGCAGGCTCTGAGGACAACCGCCGCACCGGGAACCAGGGCATCCGCCTGAAAGAAAGCGGCGCCATCAACCTTTCTCTCTTCACTCTCAGCAAAGTGGTGGACTCTCTTAACTCCGGCACCGCCATCCGTGTGCCATACAGAGACAGTAAACTCACACGGTTGCTACAGGACTCTCTGGGTGGCTCCGCACACTCTGTCATGATCACCAATATTGCACCAGAGTACAAATACTATTTTGATACATTTACCGCACTCAACTTTGCCGCCAAATCCAAGCTGATTGTGAACAAGCCCTTCACCCGAGAAACTGTGGCTGTGATGCCAGGTGAGTTAAGAGAGGTGTGCTGTAAGATCTACAGTTAACAATGAATCAGATTTGTTTTACAGGTGGACATATTCTTTCATTTTTGAAAGTGAGTGAGGAAAAACTCTCACTTTTTCCTTCACAGGGTTTGCAAATGTAGAAAGAAATTGAATAGGCAGATAAGAGGAAACTGACTCTTTGATCAAAGGCCAATAGGGGGCACCCGTGTCATGTCCCAGAGTGTGATGACTAGGAGTAAACAGCCAGCTGTTTCTGTGCATGCTGGGTATAATCTCTTATATTTTGTTATTTTCTAACACCACTGTTTTTGATGCATTGTCTGAAACACATTCCTGATGGTTAGATTTTGCTCCTCTTTTGGATTGAATTCAGGCACTGCAATGCAGCCTCAACTGATGCTGTGCCATTTTTGAATTGCTTTGCACTCCAGAGAAGCTCACAAACACTGTTGCTTGAGTGCTCTGAATACCAAGCTTCTAATTTCCCTTATGCCTTCGTCTCCAGTGAAGCGGTCTAGAGAGGGCCATGAGGCAGGGGGGTCTGGTACTGAGCCACATAAGAAGAAGCAGAAGGAGGACAAGAAAGCGGAACAGGATGGTTCCTCACCCTCTACTCATTTGCACAGGTTAAAGACCACACCCATGCAGACCTATTGATTAATTGTTTCACTAAGTAGATGTAGGAACTGCAATGTTTGTGAAGAAAATGTATTTGCATCTGCCAGAAGCTACCAAATGAAATTCAGTTTCCTCTGCTGTTCCCCGACCATTAAGATAGAACTTCAACTACAACAATCTGTTTCTTGATCTTTTTTTCTTGTCTCCTTCAGTCGTTCAGAACCATCAGTGTTGGACAGACTAATCGCTCTGGAGAAACAGATGATGAGCTGCAAGGACAAAGACAGAATTAGCATGCTGAAAGATATGGCCCAGTATCGCAAGGAGATCCAGGTGAAAACACATGCCTACATCAGAGCTAGAGTTTCTTCATCTCAGTTACTGATAGAATCACAATCGATAATTGTTTTGTCTGTAAGATGTCAGAATATAGTTGGGAAAATTAGGATTGGCAAGAGTCAAAAGTTACGTTTGTAAGTCACATTTTATCTGAACAACAGTCCAAAGATATTCAGTTTACAATAATGTAGTACAAAGAAAAGCTTTAAATCATCCCACATGAGAAGCTCAATGCAGCAGATTTTGGCATATTTGATTTTTTAAAAAGATGAAAAAAATAGTGATAAATAGTTAATGTTTTAATGTGTTTTATCGAGCAATTGTTGCAGCTTTATTACATAATCCATTGATATGCGTGTCTGGTTCAACCATCTGTATCTCCTGTTTGTCTGAGTAGTTCTGCAGATGCTGATGCTGTCAGATCTTTGTACTGATCTTTTTCTTCTTTATGGATATTTGTTAGCCAACTTTCACGCTGTTATTTTTTTCAACTTCACAGGACCTCAAAGAGAAGCAGAGGGAGTTTGAGAACAAGGCCAAGCTGTTAAATCGGCTGGCGGGAGAAAAGTCCGGTACCAGTCAAACACCCAACTTCAAGAACAACATAGCTCCTCTGGAAAGAAAGCAGTCGACTGC
This sequence comes from Scomber scombrus, assembly GCF_963691925.1. Classification (NCBI taxonomy): domain Eukaryota; kingdom Metazoa; phylum Chordata; class Actinopteri; order Scombriformes; family Scombridae; genus Scomber; species Scomber scombrus. Next base: position 12,416,514 of record NC_084990.1, read on the forward strand.
CACAAAAGCTAAAAAGCAGCAGGCTGTGGTCCAACCCCTCCAAGGTCAGTTTGGAAGTACATGTATTACAGTAATAGCCTAAATTTAGGTTATAGATGAAAATGAGTGCAGGGTTGGGATTTAAACTGACACTGTCTAATCCTAAAAGCAGAAAATCACCATGTTGAGACTACAGAAAGAATATATTACTGTCACTATTTAACTTCCTATTTGATACTCATTGACTAAGGAAATGCTATGTAAAAGTATTACCTTGACTTTTTTTTTGTGTGTCTGTCATTTGTTGTTTACGCCTCACTAAAGAGTAGTCACTCACTAATTCAGTCATGTTGAATCACTGGAGATATCTATGAGCTGCAATGTGATACAAGAGCTCTGTCTACAATATAGGAGCCAGAAAATGTATCCAATGACGATGAGGAGGAATTATTTTTACACCCCTCAGCAGCTCGGAGAGTTAGCCAGACAGCTTTCCGTAATACCTGTGTCATGACTTTGTCTCTAAAATAGCACCATACTGATGCGTCCCAAACAAAACAGACTGGTGACGATTTCAGAGCAAAATCTCAGTGTTTCCCCCCCCCCCCTTCCTCTGTGTGAATATGTGCTTTGTTAATTTAATTCATTTAACAACAATTTAATGTTTGTTTGTTTTTTCCCAAACAGTGACGCAGCAGGTTGTAGTCGTCAAGAAACAGTCCGTCTGCGTCAAGAAGAAGGAGAGCAAGCTTCCAGACCAGGTTGAGGTCAGCATCAGAGTCTCGGCTGTGCTGAGCTCGACACATCTGCAGAGTTGCAAGCATCAGATACAAGCTGACGTAGCACATTAGCTTCCAATTTGTTTTTTGACTTGACAGACACTGCAAGACCTCAAATTTATTGGGTCAAAATTAACCTCTTTCTAATATGGGTAAATATGTCATGCATATGACTGAAAATACATTTTTAATCTTAACTGCACGCTATATTTTTGGGGCTGCAACTGATTATTTTTATTAATAATTCTGTCAATTATTAATGTTTTTGTCTATAAAATGTTGGAAAATTCTTGAAATGCACAATCATGACAATTTCCCTTAATTTAAAGTGACGTCTTCAAACAAGAGTCCAAAATTATTTTCACATTGGAAACAGAAAAGCAGAAAATTGTCACATTGTAGAAACTGGAAACAGAAAATAATTTGCTTGAAAATATACTCAAATCATGACTTAAATATCAAAACAGTTGCACATTGATTTTATTTAAATCAACTAATCATTTCTTCTGTACTGTATTTATTTGTCTCTCTCAGCCTCCAGATGGTAAAGAGAACATGATGCAGGATAGCTGGGAGTCCCAGATTGACACATCAGTGCTGGAGCATTCCAGGCAGAAGATCCTGCAGATCCTCAACAGCGGCTCACTCAAAGAGCTGAAAGGCCTGCAGCAGATTGGGGTCAAGAAGGCCAAACTCATCCTGGGCTGGAGGGAGATCCATGGCGACTTCACAAAGGTTGGTAGAGAACATAAAACCCACACCTAGTTTTATTGTCTAACTCAACCATCAGAAACACCTGACTTGTGGTTTTCTGACACATTTGATAGCTTTAGATTTTAATGAATCTATGTTGACTTAATGTGATATTTGTTGTTTTGCAGGTGGAAGATCTGACTAAAGTTGAGGGTATGACAGAAAAGAGATTTTCCACCTTCATGAAGGTAAGTCCTCAGTAAAATGGCAATGTTTTTCCACCACTTTGATTCAGGCTGAAATTTCTCAACTATATGGCGACATTTATTGCATCCATGAAATGTATTTAGTTGATCCCAATGAATTTGGTCTTCTAGCATCACCATGAGTTGTTTTTTAGTTAAACGTCTTAAATCAATTTCATACCAAGCTCCCTGAACAGCGCTGGGCTTTGAGACTGTGCAATTATGTCTCAAGATGGGCCAAAAAATACTTTTTTCCCTGCCCATAGTCTTACATTGTGAAAGAAACCTATCCTGTAAATCATTAGATACATATTTTTGCATCACAACCCCACGAAATGACTCAGAATTTCATCTATCCACTCTGATTATATTATATAAGTCTAGAGGAGCTGCTCAGTTGAATTACCCCATTCAAGTTAGATGAAGGCTAAACCTGAAGGTATTGTTCTCGGCAGATAGGAGTCTTTATTCAGTCCATAAGAGCGTACACAGTGTTTTTCTATCTGAATATTTCTTCACAGTAGGAAGTGGCAGTCCAATTCTTCAGTTTATTACAAAATACCTACCACTAAAACACATTTTGTCTTTAGTGCTAATTAGCAAACGTCTTCATGCTAAACTGAGATGGTCAACATTAAAGATAACTGCTGAACAGCATGTTGGATGTAAATGATGATCTTGCTTTCATTCAGTGCTAATATATATTTCTTTCTTTTTCTCTTTTCAGGCAAACATCCTGAGCAACATGGGAAAATAATCTCCTTTCCCCTCTAAATCATACCTATATCTAATGTGTATATATTTCCTATCTAAGAAGCTTTATTCTCCTTTTTCTTTTTTTTTGCTTTGTTTTGATTTTGCTTCATGATTTTTATTGTTTTTTGTAGTTACCACTGTGCTCCAGCTGATGGCGCACCACTGTTTTTTTTTTTTTTTTTAAATAAAAGACACTCGTGTCACTGAACGTTTGTGTTTATTTCATGAGGATAAATAAAACTGATAGCCACTTTCACATATGAATCGGATGTCACACCACACTGACTGATCTCAGGTTATTAACCACTGTCTCTTTGAGCGGTTATCGCATATTTCTGTTTTAAAGGCCTAATCGGGCTCATTTATGAACTGCCACCTTTGAGATAAAAACAGGAAGACACCTTTTTATTCTGATGCTGCATCAGTGAATACATATTCAGTGTGGGGAGGTGGTATGAGGAGAGGAGGATGCTACCCGTCCAGCTCCCTCCTCTTCTTCCTCCCACAGCACGTAGTCTGGCAGATTTCACTTTTCATTTCACACACACCCCTCCTCCTGCCATCCAGGAGACTCCCCATCCCAACACTGCACTGGAAAAGGCGCTACTCCCACCCTTCTGCACCTCCGCTGCTCACATGTGATAAAAGGATATTATCCGATTTTAGACAAAACTGCATGTTTGCAACCAGATTGTGGCTGCAGGAGCGATGTTTATTCGCGTTTGATGTCGATATATTTTTGTTCCTTCACCTGAGATCACCGCGATGTTAAAAGCAGAGACGCTCCCGCTGGATTAAAAAGGTCAGTTTGATTTATTTTTACTGCCACCTTTTTTTTTTCCTTCTCCCTCTCCCTGTAGTGTTGATTGATTAAAAGAACTGAAGTGGTTGTCATTCAAAATCGCATGTCTGCTTTAAATGCGAGAATCCAATGAAGCGGCATGTGTTTGTTTTTCTGCTTATCGTTGCAATTTATCCACTGAATTCAAATCAGCTAATTAACGAGCAGCACTCATATATCCGACTACCCCCCCCCCCCCCCCCCCCCCCTTTGTTTTTATCCTTTTGACTGCTCTGCTCTATTGTTCTGCGCCTACCAACCGGCCCGTTAACGCTTGTGTACACATGATGAAATAATGGTATGTACACACCTGCACGGAGACTATGGCTGCTACCATCCTTTCAAAGGAACCTGCCTCCATCTGCCATGCCTTTGTACTCCTCGTGTCATTGTGACCTGCTTTCTCTCATTTGAGGAAGCACATCTGCTGTTTAAATAAGATCTCTGAGCACAGTTGAGGCCTGATATCCAGTGGATCATGATCTGTTTACCTTGAGCCTGTTAACTGTTCAATGTGGCTTTAAGAGTGATTGAGCCTTGTTTATTTACTATTAAGAGGGGGAAATGAGGATGTCAAAGTGGATTATAAAGAGGATTTGAGCTACACATTTTGAATTGGCTCAAAATGGGTGGGAGAGAGCAGCCTCTGTTTACAAATCCATTTTCTGGCCCTCAGGTGTAACAATAGGAAACACATACAGGACCGGACCACAAGCAGAGGCTTCATTTTGCTGTCAGCATGGCTGGGAACATGATGCCAGCTCCCGCCATTTGGCCCGGGGAGGAACAACCATCACTGCTGGATCAGGAGGGTTCTCTGTCAAGCCAAGCCCCCCTCACTGTGCCATGCCCCGAAGTCAGAGGTGAACAACTCATCCACAGCAGCAGCCCGGCCAACACAAGGCCCCCCCGCAGCAAATCCAAAGGGGAGCTAGTCATAGTCATCAACGAGAAACTGAAGAACAGTAAGTGACTGAGTTTGACCTTGTATTAAAGCAGCGGATGGTTGGCGGAGAGGGAGAGAGGGAGGGATGGAGAGATGGAGGGGGAGGGGGTGACACAGATGCTTTGTCAGCTTGCTTAGGCAAAGTCAACTTCCAGCTCACTAAAAAAGACCACACGCACACACACATCTGTTTACTTCTTCCAGTGTTTCAAACATTTGCTCGCCCCTTTTTCCACCCTCATGTGTAGGTAACGGGATCCACTCAGCGCCCATAGACAGCACCTCTCCTGTCATCTCCTCTCCACCCAGAAGACAACACTCCATCTCCTACCCCCATCACGGCAAGACCAGGAAGGGCAGCAGGGCGAGCTCCATCGGCTACACAGCCTTCTCGCCCAGGCCGTCGATCTCTCGCCACTCCAGCATCGCCACCAACCCGCCCTTGGACCGGACCAAGGTGAAAGACTACCTCCTCCTGTCCGTGCTGGCCTGCTTCTGCCCCGTCTGGCCCATCAACATCGTGGGATTTGTCTACTCGATCATGGTGAGAGGCAGATCTTTTTATCCGAAACTCTTACATGTATGTGCACGACATCAAAGCTAACAGATGGTTTGATCTCCTCCCACAGTCCAAGAACAGTCTCGAGCAGGGAAACCTGGATGGCGCAGTGCGTCTGGGACGTGTGGCCAAGATGCTCTCCGTGGTGTCACTAGTAGGAGGGACGGTCATTATCATCGCTTGCATTGTCAACCTGGCCAGTGAGTGTCCCAAATCTGACCTATAACCCATAACCTCACCTTTTTACCCCGTGTGTATTTGTGCACAGACGATCCGTTCCCCTTGAACTCCTCCATTTTTGCCTGTGAATACTGAATTGACAACTAAGGATTCTCTGGATTCCTACAGAGACCCTGGCCCACCAAAAAAACCCTGCTCTTTAACCCATCAGGATATAACAGTTTAGCTCTGTTCGCACAATCGGACTGACTGTAGTATTATTATTTTTACCATGTTTTTTCACAATATTTCACTAGCTACAAACCCTTCACGAGTCTTCTCACACTGCGGCACTGTAGGAACTATGTCAACGCTACGCAAAGATCAGAACATATTAATCACATTTGCATCAGATTCAATTTTCTGTCTCCATTTGCACGGGTGGCCTCCAGCTGTAACTGACTGCATGCCAGAGAGCTGCGTGTGTTTCTGTAGAGTGATATATGGTCTGTCTGTTGTATACCTTGCACTGTTTGCTTGTACAAAATGACAAGTCTTGTTGTGCTTGTACCATATATGTATACCATGTAGGTCGGTATGTTTGTTGAGTTGTTGACGTGCTCAAGAGACAAATATCTGTACATTTATTGTACCTGGCAAATAAAAACGGATTCTGATAACAGATCAGTGATGATTTCCGTGACTTGTAAAGAATGGAGCTAAGTGATACTTAGCGTTTTCGCTACAAGCAATACTTATCTGTGCTGCTTTTGAATGCACACAGTGGCAGCCTGTTGGGTATCATTAAGCCAAGAGATGTCCTAATTAACTTAATGTCTGGAAGAGCAATTGAACGCACAACTTGAGTTTAAGGGCTCTGGGACTCAGCAACCCTTGTTTTTCTCATTATATAACTGTCTTATGTGGTTTGTGAAAGTTTATACATCCATATTACGTTGCAGAATATATAGCTCTTCAACTAATATACTTCCTCTTCTTTTTTTAGTAAATGTGAAAACCTGAGTTTCATCCCAGGATGAAACTGGATAAGGCAACTGACCGTCTGGCCCGTACCTGCACCACCGTCTTTACCGCCTAGTCATTACCTGGATGTTTGACAAAAATGCACCCGATATTCAGTGCTTACTTATATTTCTGTAATCTATATAAATCCCTTTTTGCTAATGGAAGAAAATAAAATATGCAAATACAGCTGCTCTGAGTCGAGGGGGGGGGGGTTGTCCGTCTAAAGTTAGATGGAGAAGGGAGTAGACAGTAACACTAATCAGTCCCTTCGTATTCTGGTCAACATACTCAGAGCGATACTCGGGGGAAAAGACACGACTCCTCAAGAATGCTAGTCACTCGCAGAACCGACTGAGACAAGGTGGACTAGAAAACTGGGAGACCAGTGGAGGTGGTTACGGAACGTGAGACAGGAAGGATTGCCTCCCAGCTTCAGCGCCACATGCAAGTCCCAACAAAATGCCCATCCATCCAAAAAGTCCATTGTTCACCGCACCGACGACAGGATGCATCAGAGTTTCAGTTTGCTGTTAAATCCCCTCGGACACGCGGAGAGGCTCTGGGATTAGTGTTGCAGAAATTCATCTGTTTCCCTCACGGACAAGAAACACTTTCAATCACTACATGTCCTTGTTTCAGACTCTCTCTGTGATTCTTATGACTCCCGCCATACATCTTGTGTTAGAGAGTTGAGCGTACGGGTGGCAAAAGAGGCTTACCAAGAAGGACTAGCTATGGGTGCTAAAATGGAAAGGATTATGGAAAGTCTTGCACAGGCGGCACACTTTATCACTGCAAGGAAAAAGAAATGTGCCAAAAAAAAAATGTAGAGGGAAAGTTTCTTGCTTTGTGAAGTCCCAACTGATGGCAGAATTGTTGCAGAGAGGAACATCAAACGTGTTTTTAACCTCCTGCAACCTCAAACCCTTTCAACACCACTAACCACTGTGAGACAGGGAAAAAAGGGTTCATGTTCACAAGAAAGAAACAGCAAGATACTAAAAACATTCATTTTACAGTGAAGCTAATTATGCTACGTCATTGATAATCTTTTGATAATGTTTGTAAAAGAGCATTTTGGAGAAAAAAAAAGAAATTTTGAACCACTAATTTCATAAATGTGATGCTGCTTGAAGTTCTGTGCCACAGCTGACAGATGGTGGTAGTATCGTATTCATATGGGCATCACTATTTGGTTAACAAATTAAATAGCTTGTGATTGCAGTCTGAGTTGCGTACTTGCAACCCACAGGTCCTGTCAAACCAGACTGATTCCTTTTAAAGATGTATTCAAGTAACAGTTGATTCTTACCTTACAAATCTTACACTCCCATTTTGTTGTCACATAGAGTCAGATGCTGTCTTTTGCTGGATTATTTGTAAAAACTGGTTTATGGGTGTGAAATATGAGTAGCAGCGTTGGTAGCTTTACTGTTCAAAACTCATTTCTAAATCTGGTTTATTATTGTATCCTCAGCTAACCTCTAATCTTTACCCGTGAGTCGCACTGTGATCTGAAACTACTTGTTTTTTATATAAAACTCTCCTTTATTTACTGTATGCTGGATTTCAAAATGTGTACAGAAATGGCTCAAACTTCTGAGCCTCATCAGTCCACTCCTGCAGCCAGTTTTTCTGTAATGATTATTAATATGGCATTTTCCCTCTGTTACTACTTAATATGTAAATTTAATTGTAATCACCAGTTGGTGTGCTCTGCTGATATAAACCTCAATATTGTGATAATTCTCTAGTTATGAGTTAGCTTTAAGTAGTCATGATCTATCGGAGGCACAGAAGCTGTCGACTTGCCATTGTATTACCACCACGCTACTATAATCTTTGTGGTTATTGGCATGCTGTGGCATTTTTATTCATGTATGACAATGATAGAAGTTGAAAATGACAAGATTATCTGGCACTTGGAATATTATATTTCTGCAGCACATTCATAATAAAGACACAATGCATGTGAAAGTGTTTTCAGTGTTGTTTTGAAAAGTTAAAAAGCAGCAGGAGAGGAGATTAAAGCAATAGTGTTTTTGTGTGAGGGGGAGAATGAATGATGTAAATGAGAGATGTTCAGAGAGCTTTAGCCATCGAGGAGATTGTTTTTTTTGCAATTTAACAGATGAGAGCAGGGGGAAAAATGGAAGTATTAATGTAGTTCTCCATACTTTGATGGCCTGTAAGCTGCAGGGATGGAAAGAGCCTGCTGTTGTCAGGGAGTACAGAGGAGACAGCAGGAAGAGCATAAATGCTGAAGGGAGCGGCCCGCAGCCAAGGAAACACACTGTAGGAGGTTATAATGAGAGCTAAACCTCAGATGACTTCAGAGGAATCAAAGCAAAACATCACTCATTATTTTCTTTTTGGAGTTTTTAACCTCTTAGTGGTTGCACAAACTTGTATAACAAGAACAGTGATTTTGCAAAACAGCTTTTTTTAAATGAAGAATAAGAAACATCTGTTTTAAAAAGTGGATTCTTGCATCCAAATTGGCCATTTAAAAGCTGTGCTGTACTAACAACAACAACAGCCAACAGTTACATAAGCAATATCATACCAGTCACTTCAACTGCAGCTGTAACACTTAATCCATAAATTGATTAGTTGATGGTAAGAAAATGATTATGACTATTTTGATCATCAATTTTCAGTCATTTTCAAGAAAAACATGGCAACAATTACAAAGTCCCAGCTTCCCAAATATGAAAATGTGCACTCACTCACCTTACATTACAATAAATGTAATACTGGACTTATTGATTAGAAAAAATAAGCTATTTGCAGATGTAAACTCAGCCTATAGGAAGTTGTGATGGGCACCTTTCAAAGTTTTCTGATGTTTTAAAGACCAAATGATTCATCGATTCATTGAGAAAATAATTGTCAGGTTAATTAATAATGATAGAAATCTTTAGTTTCAGTATTTTTGGCGTCACAGAAATCATGACTGCAGTATGATTAGAGTTATTGAAAAGATCTGAGGAATCTAAGAGGGTAATACATTTTTTAAAAACTTTCATATTTAATGTATTTAATTTATAATATTTGATATTGAATTTAACATTAATGGCTTTTGTAATGTATTACCCTCTGAGTGCCTCATATCTTTTTCAATAAACTAGGGTTAGGGTTATTGTAGAGCAGCAGATGAATACCTTTATACACCCAAACATCACTCCATAAAATTGCAATATTATTTGCTTGTTTAAATATGTTCCATTGAAATATATGAAGAGAAGCTGTGAAGTGACTGCTCTGTTGCAATAATGAACACAGGAAATAATGGTGAATAAAGCACTATTGTAAATGGCTATATTCAGCATATAAATATAACTATGTCACAATTTTCCTTAAAAAAAAAGAGAAAGAAAGTCTTTGCATGGGAGCATCCAGAGTTTGCAGGAGGGGAAACCTACTGCATTAGCAAAAAAATCCAAAAGCGCTCACAACATCTGAGACCAGCAGAAATCTCCCTGACCAATGTTAACATTTTTGACAGCGGGAGATATTTTTCTTTATACTCAGCTAATTTAACAGTAGGTATACAGTAAAGTGAGGTTCGCAATGGGATCAGTATACCAGCCAGAGTCACATCCAGATGAAGTAAGTGGGTCAGGGATTATCCAGCTGGGTCACATAAACACAGAGGATGTGAGTCAGCTTGGCAGTGTTCGGATGCATCATGATCATCCTGTCAGTGTGCATAGGAAATCACAGCATAATGAGATATACTGACCCGTGGCGATGCTCTTCTATTAGCGCCTGATTAATTTGCAAAGAGAACTGAGGCTGAAAAAAAATCTGTGTGAATTAACGCGTCTGGTTATTGCAGCAGCTGTTGTGGGGTTTCCAGCTGTTTTTGAGGGTCAAAAGGTGAAAAAAAATGAAAGTTGATTTTAAAAAATTGAATCACATGCTTGGGGTAGTTTACACATCAAACAATCAGTCTGTGTTATTGACTCACTTTTCTCAAACTCCATCCTGTTACAGCCGCCTGCGGTTAACAGTCGAGAGAGTTTCACAGCTGCTGTCAACACAACGATTTAACCAGTCAACTTTCCATGATGGCAGATTTTTTTAAAATGACAATTACTTTATCTAAAAATGGATGATTGTCTTAACTGTGTAGCTAAATTAACAATTTAACCTTTTCACAGCAGACTTTCTGACTTGTCATAGCAGGAGACAGGTTTTACTGATAGTTTTAATCACAGCTTTCCCCCTTTTATGTGCTTCAGTGACAACTCACACTGAGCCAGCGTGCATCATTAGCTTTATTATTTATTCATGTGTTTTAAAAAGTCTTTGTATTGTTTTTGAGTTTCGGATTTTAAATGAACTATTATGACTTTGCAGTGTACATGAAGAGAGGTTATCATCACATTTCTCTCATTCAGATATTTTCAAACATTATTCACATTTGGGTTTTCTTCTCTACTGACAATCAATAATTAATGCAGCCTGTCATCAGTGAATAATTTGCTGTAAAGCGCCATATGTTTGGCATCTTCAGAGGCTTATTAATTGCAACAAGGTTCAAAGTCAGTCTGACCAAAAGGTCCATTTAGCAGCTTTTCTGCAGTCGTGGAAAGTGACTTGAGTACAGTTTGGAAGTGATTGTATTTTACATGAATATTGTATATATTGTATTTTACAGGAATATTACACTTTGACACCTTTTCAAGGAAAATATTCTCTTTTTTCTCAACAGCTATAATTATGTGTCAATTTAAGATTGATTTTAGAAGATACAGTACACTGCCTTGTGATTAAAACAACAGTGTGTAGTTGTGGTTCCCTGTCAAGTTCAATTGTGTGTGAGTTGTTTGCAGTTTCACCAAAGACACATTTCCCCTCTAAACTGGTTTCATCTAAATAATGATCAAAGGCACAAAAACGTATAACTCTCCAATGAATCAGTCACAGGGGACATTTGCCTGCAGAACAAGGATTTGAACGTGTGGTGCTTTAAAAACAGTTTTTTTCAGTCACTTTGGTACATTTCTTGAATTATCCATAATATTTGCAAAACATTATGTGAATTTCTTTAAACAATTCATACAAACAGCACCACACAATGGATTACCTGCAAAAGCCTGTAACTCGCTCAAAACCCTCCAGTATATGTCTGTTTTGCATCTTTTCTTCATACAGCCTCACTCCTCCCCTGCTTGTAGCTCTGCTGTTGACCGTGTTCATTTCCTTGTTGTTCTTCCACTGTCAGAAATTGTAACACTGTATTTTGCTCAGTCTATATATGCTTGTCAGCTGAAGGTTCATGAGATGCAGCTTTGAGTTATGATGAGAACTGACTGATCATTGATTGATCATTGGATCAGAATTTCATTTCTGATCTGAGAAATGTGCCTGAAAAAAACTAAACACATTTTATGATGAGATTTTCTTGACACATTAATTATGAGTTATTTATTTTCATGTGTATTCTTAATTTAATGCACCTTTTGCCAGGTATATTACCTCAAATATCCCACACTAATAATCATGTTAGAAGAGCAGGACATTTCTGGATTTCATTCAAACTCCACAAATGGGGTTATCAGTGAGTACCTTTTTAATACACACACATAATTATACTTTAATTGAAAGCCTCAGGCTCATATTTGACCCGCTATCTGTGCACAGCACTGCTGCCACACTTCCTCTGCTGGCTGCAACCTTGAACTTTTCATCACAATCCCAGCTAGGTGGCAGTAATGTGTTCATTATTGTCTCTATAATGAAAACTCCTCATCATCGCAGTGTGGATTCACAGCTCTGTGCCTCTTTGGTGAAACATGACTGCAATATTTCGATCTTAGTATGTTGCCACCAGCTTTATTGTTATGAGATGACCAAGCAAACACCTACTTCAGCTGCAGTGAATATTTTAAGTTTTAATAGAGATACAAACAGCTGCTCGGTACATTTTGTGATTACATAATGACATTATTAAGTAACCAAATTGTGAAGGGAAAGTCAGAACCCTTTCAGAGCAACGGACAGCCAGATGGTTGCAGCTGAGCTACTGCACGCTAGTAACTCTCATCATTGTCCTTTATTTTTTCTCAATCGGCAGATGTTAGTGTTGGTCCCTGCTGAGAGGGTTTAAATAATTGTTTGTGGTTTCACAGAAATCTCCTGGTTTAATCCTCCCTGAGCAAACATAAGTGCTATTATTCTACACTATGACATTTCATTTCTTTTCCATGAGCTATACCTTTTAGATTTAATTGCACATTTTGATTTTTAATTAAAGATGTTTATCACTAGGTGAGCATCAGAGTTGTTAACTGAATGTTTAATGTCCTCCAGTGTACCTTGTCATGATTAATTTACAATACACTTTTAATCTTTGCACAACATCAACAGTCCTACCCCTTAATACTGCAGCTTCATAATGTATAAGATAAGATATTTTTAGACTTATCTGTGCTTTGATTCAATTTTACCTGGTCTCAATCCGTGTTATAAACATTTTCATCACAACACCACAAACTTCTCACTAGTTTTAACATGAGAATGTGTGTAACCCCTGTTTTACCACTATCTTTTGCTTTTTAAGTTATAATAACATCAGTATTTCTGTTCTATCTCCAACGTGTTTGACAGGATCTGCAGAGGTCAGAGAAAGGGCACCGAGAGGCACAAACTGAGATGAAACATTAGCAGCCATCTTTGATTTCGGTGCCACTCAGGATGCAGAAGGAAATGCACAATAAATAGCCTCTTTGCTGACGTTCATGAATCTGCTTCTGCGTCAGACAGTCGGTCAGCTCGGGGTGACCCTTAAAGCATGACGCTCCATCCAGGCGTACACTGTACAGCAGCATGTTTACCACAAATGTCCTGATTTCCTGATGCTGACCTCTGACCTCACTGTCAAACTGAAAAAGTGAAAAGTGCAGGATTGAAACCAACAGAATATTACAGTTTGGTTAAAAAGAAAGGTATAAATGGGCGAATCTGGCTTAATACATCAGCCTTTGCACCCAGAGGAGAAACTGTACTTATGTATTTTGTGATAGATGTATACTGTATATATGTGATTCTAATGATGGATATTAAATATCAGTAATAAAATTGTGCCTTTATTTAATCAGGTGAGTCCCACTGAGATCAAGGGAGACCTGAGCACATGTACGTAAAGCAAACTTCTCAGTGTCAATGCTCTTTTTGTGCATTAATGTGGAATCATGTGGAAGCAAATCAGAGAAATTATTATTTGATTATTACAAGCAGCTAAACAGCTAAGTGTGAAATTCAATCACTGCTTAATGTTGACAGCTACATACCATGACATCTACATGACTTTATGGCATTAAATTTGTTTATTTTCCAAACCATCTTTCTGAATTCATGTGGTGAATTCACCACATAATTACAAGTGGAGAAAAAAAAAAGATTTTGAGATTTTTGTGTCAAAAAAGTGTCCAACATTTTTTTTAAACAATTCTTCAAATTGCTGAAATACAGTTCAAATTTGGTGAATTAATTAATCATTTGTTTGACTTGACCTTTTAGGTGAAAACTTACTTTGACAATTTAAATTTTAGTGTCCTGAATTTCATTTTTCTTCTGACTTTTTAAATCCTAAAAAATACTTTAAACCCTATTACAATACTAAAGAGTACTTTTAGATTGTGCCTTTACAATACTCACTTTTTTTTGCACTATAACTTGCACATTATGTTTATTTTGCACATATGTAAAACTTGTGGGGATATTCTGTATGATGTATATGTAACTTTGTTTTCCTGTCAACATATTATAGTTTTTCCACTTTAATTTCCTCTTTAGTGCTATTTTTATGTACACATTATATATACAAATTGATTATTTTATGCTATTTTGACATATTTGGTAAATACATGTATTTAAAAATATGTAAACACAGTGAGCATGTTCCAAAAATATGAAAAGATGGCACATCTCAAATTTCCATGTCAAGAAGGACAACATACTAACATCATTGTTATTATTATAATTATTATTATCAGTAGTGGTGGTGGTAGTTGTAGTAGTCGTAGGCTAGTAATAGAGGCAGTAGTAGTATGTGCTTGGCTTGTAAATTTGAGATGTGCCACCTTTTCATATTCAATACACTCACTGGATTGTGGGTTTAGCACTCAGCTGGGAATCATATTGTTGAGGCACGACCTCCTTCTCCCAATATATAAATAACTGTGCTCTGTGCGCCTCTGTGCTCTCTGGACACATCTGCGGCATGACTATTGTTGAAACCACTGTCAGAGCTGTGGCTGCAGTGGCGAATCCTGGCCGCTGTGGAAGTATTGGCTTTATTGGAGGGCCACTGGGCTGAGCTGCTTTGGGATCTTGGAGCAAATAAAACAGAATCAGGGATACACACAATGAATCAATATGAATGTTTTATGAAAAAGAAACATCATGCACACTTTCAAAAGTTACACAGCCAATGCAATACACAATACATATTTACATATGCACACCACTGGTATTTTTCAGCATGCCTCTTTTACCACACGGGACCGAGCACAGATAAAACCTGCAGTCCATAAATAAAGCAGCAGCTATGGAGAGTTAACAGACAACACTGCACTCTGTACACCATTCATATTTGTAATTCAGGAACAAAGAAAGTTAAATCGTTCAATTTACGGTGTGTCAGAGTACGACCATGCACGGCTCTCCTGAAAACAATCTGCTCTGAAACTTTTCTCTGCTCCCGTCTGCACGAATTAGGGAGCAAAATTAGGATTACATCAACGTGTCTTCAACAAGAAACCGGCACAGTGATATTTGAGCTGAAACATCAAACAACTGTGAACAACATAACAAAAAATAAAAATATATATCTTTAGTTAATCAGAGCTTCACATCTCAGGGGCATTGGGAACAACACAATGATAAACACTTCATCCTGCAGCAGAGCCTGGCACATATTTGAATTTTAGTTTGCTCCAACAACACCAAACATGCAAATCACTGACACAAACCATTAACATGGAAGAACCAATTATCTTATTAGGTTGTGCTGTCTGCAGGCAATCCAGTGGCAATCAGATCAATAGATTCAAAATGTCTGACGGTATTAAGACCACTTGGAAATCTTCGGAAGCATTAGGCAAAACATTATTGCAACAGGGAGAGGTATGTGCGCGGTGAGAGTGATGGTTGTAACAGTGGATCTTTAATGTCAGCTGTTAATTAAAATAACAGGCCAAATTTAATAAACGCAAGCAAACCTGACATGAGGGATGACATGAGAGGTGAACTGCAGGATAATTCAACTTTCTCCCTCATTATATTTTCTTGCATGACTTCAATTCTTGTTGATTGAGATTTGACCAGTTTGAAGCTGTGCAGAGGAGCATTTAGATTGACATTAAATCCACAAAAGGGACATGGATCCCTATGAATATGATTATGAAAATTCTTACATTGTTAGCTTTGTGGCAGGGAAGGATTCCCAGATTTGCATCAGGCCTATTTAGATCCAACATTACTGTATTGATCTCTGAGTGTGACCCCTTTGGGTATTATTATGAATTATGAACTCATTTATGACACAAAGTAATTAGGATATGAATCCTTCATAGTCATGCAGAAAATCCTCAGAGCATGCGATGAAGTGTCTCCTGTCTCGAGTCTTCAGGCTGTCCCTCTCTCTCTCTCTCTCTCTCTCTCCTGTGTCAGTACAGTGGCAGAGGTGCAGTTCATTCCTGCAGCGTGGATCCAGGCAGCTCATTGGTCAGCGTGTGCCAGCGCTCCACCTTCTTGCCTTTGTTCTTCAGACAGTCTATCCAGTGCTGCAGAGTCTCTCCCTGTGAGTGACACCCTAAAGATACACCTCCTGACCGGTGCAGACACAGAAAATCAGTGAATATGACCTGAGAGGAATAAACATGTTTAAAAAACAAAGAGTTAATGTAAGAAAAAAAAGTTAATTGTGTTTCAATTAAAGTGGTGAATGTATGGAGCAGTAGTGAAGAGGAGCTTAATTGCAGGAACTCAGCAAGTTAAAAAATGTTTAAAGAACCACTTGAACACATTAAAAACGTATTATCTGAACGTCTAATTGACACTAATCTGCAAGAATATTGCAAGTTTTTGTCTGATGATGGAAGTCTGCCTTGTTTTTTGGCTCTAATGTTGTTTTCTGATAACTTACAGACCAAAATACATTTCAATTTGAAAATAAATCAAGACCCGTTGTGAGACCCAAAAAGTTGAATATAAATGTTCCTAATTATGCTGCAGAGCAAAAATAAAAGATGGTTTGTTTTTATGCAAACGAAAGGAACTAGTCCTATTTTTGAAGTGTTAATGATGAAGTGTTATTAAGTCTTAATTACTTTGCCAACTTTTTGCAACAAATTTATTGCAGAGTTCAGTTTTCATTTGATTATCTTTGATTGTGTCTCTAAGCTGCCAACGTTCCCCACATGGAAAACTCATGAAAACTCCTATGTATTTTCAACTACTTGATCGCACCAATTAAGAGAGCATAGACACCATCACCATAAGAAGACCATTACCTGATGTCAAACAGTGGCAAAAGAACTGAAAGTCCTGAAGCAGACCAGCGGTAACATCCAAAAGTTTGCCCTAAACAGACAGGAGTGGAGATCCTTTGTGCTCGTTTGACTATCAGGTATAGCAGAGCAGTGTTTAAAAGCATGTCTGTACTCTATCAGAAATCGATTTGAGTGATAATAATTAGAATCTTAAAATCTAATTGCAATAAATGTGATTACCATCACTGCATATGACCTTTTCAGCCTCAGAAAGCTGAGATCAAACTGGATTAAAGTTGAAAATGTGGAAATTAAAAAACAAAATGAACACAATTAAGTCAGGTTTCGCTTCTTGTCGTCACCAACTGGCCGTCCATTGTCTTTGACTACCATTAACATAAATACAAATAGTCGCCAGGGCACCAAACATGTGTTAATACACTGTAGAAATAGTCCCCCAACAAATGCACTACTTACTCTTGTTCAAAGCTACAAAGAAAATTATTTTACTTTTTTTTAACCTCTTTTAAAAAAAATGAAATTATACATTTTGTGTTCCATTAATATCATTCAGCAGAAACAAACAGGCTTGCGTTTCAGCCCCAGACAGGCAGAGGAAGTCGGTAAAATATAAATATGTTAAAAAAAACAGACTTGACCTTTAAGAACTGTATTCTAAACCCCTGCGACAAAGAAGTAGACAAAAAGTTATTCAAATTGTGGAACAGTAATTAAGTACACCTATCCCTGGAGAGAGAGTAGTATAAATCTCATTTTCAGCCAAAATGTCACAAAGACACCCTTTTGGCAGTAAATCCTGCAAATTACACACAGAACTGCACTCGGAGGACAGCAGAGAATAGAGAACATCTTAAAAATATCCTTGGAGACATCTGCCATAGCTACAGCGTTATTAGCTAATAAAACCAACCAGATAATCAGTAATCCACAAATTCACACGAGATCACTGGCAGGAAATGATTAGCTCCTGGTATGCTTGTGACGTTAGCTTACCAATGAAGTCATTGGACTTGCCCAGGTCGTAGTCCCACACCGTGACCTCTAGCGTCTTGGTGGCTAATTCTGAGAAGGAGATTTCATAGAAGAACTCCTAGGTGAAAACAGAGGGAAAAGGGAGCAGTGGGCGAGAGCAAAGGGTCAAATGATCACATCAAATATACATGTTGCATCTCTTCTATAAATCTCTAAAATACTCACTAATGAGGCAGTGGGTAAAAATATGCAAACTGTAATTGGCTGTCTTACTAAAAGGTTGCAGAAACTTTGTATGCAGTGTTGTGTCTCTGAGGACTATATGAGTCTAAATGAGCTGTCTTTTTACATTCAACAGTTAAGCTCCTGCAGACACGCACATGCACACGCACACACACACACACATGAATCGACTAATTGTTGTCTACCTCATTAAACTCTGGGTTCAGAGTCTTTTTTATGACCGCTGTTTTGTGCTTGGATTTCTTGTGAACGTCTGGCTTGAGGTACCTGAGACAGAAGAACGTGAAACCATCACACAAGAGTTGGGTCATTATCATTCACATGTCATAGCACTGCTGGAAGGAATAGTGAGGATGACTGCAAATGCCAGTAATGACTGCATAAGGGTCAGTTATTTCAGCATGTAGAAAATCATCATGACCACTCAGGAATTACTGAAAATGAAGAGAGAGTCAGTGGGTTTCCTTTTCATATCACTGTTTTACTTCTTTGTAAATGACATTTTCACTGTAGGTCATTTAGTGAAAGATTTAAATGACTTAAATTAACACTTAGATACTCATTTGCTTGCCGTGAGTTAGATGAGAAGATCCATAACACTCAAATGATCGTCCAGCTCATTTGTTTGATCCATACAAAAACTGTGTACAGAGTAAAAATGACATGTTGTGGGATTGTGTGCCAGACTGTTTCTTGGCTATTTTCAGTTTACAGTTTTCATTTTCCAGGAACAAATTGTAATGTGTTAATTAGTGAGCATCCGAGGTGCTGGTAGGCGGATTTTGTTATCCAGGCTAGCTGTGTCCCCCCATTTCCAGTCTTTATGCTAAACTACGCTAACCAACTGCTGGCTGTGGCTAAACAGACAGGCTAAACTCCTCATACAAAAAGTGACCCAAAAATTCCCAGAAACCAGATATAGCATGACTATGTTTGCAGCTCGGTGAAACGAAAAATGGGGATGAAAAGGATAAGATTCACCATCGTGGAAGAAATCCAAGAGGAAACACAGGAAGCTCTAAACCCAAAAGTTAAATGTTTCCAGGAATGGGAGAAATGTATCACATCTCACTTTGAAAGGGAGTAGAAAGATACTGCTGAAAAATGTATAATGAATTTATGGGTCTCTCCCTCATGTAACTCTCAGCAGGAAAGCGAAGAAAGGCATGTTGAACTATTCCTGTAAATGTTTGATGTTTTATTTGTGAAACTAGCCCAGTGTGAGTGTAAGGACTGATAAGTAATTTCTTCACCAACACAGCACAGATTGAAAAAGCTCAGCATCCCCTCCGCAAGCTGTCATTAAATTCTCAAGATATTTTTAAGCCAGCTGGAAGGAGCACAACTAAATCTCTATTCACATTTGCTTTCCACCCACCACCCACAGCTCTGAGAGCGTATGTTCCCACACGCTCTTAGACACAACAAAGCATCTGGGAAAAATCTGCCGCCAAAGGGCAAAGATGTGAGCACGCATCCCAAATTAAACAAGGTGCACAATGTGTTACTGTGGATGTGTGAGCGATGTACGCGTAGGTTCGGTCGATGTAAAGAAGCAGGGAGAAAACATGAGCTTGACGCATGACGGGTAAGAGGAAGAGAGGCTGGTGTGTGCAAGCATGGTGGCATGCCTATCTGTGTGTGTGTGTGTGTGTGTGTGTGTGTGTGTGTGTGTGTGTGTGTGTGTGTGTGTGTGTGTGTGTGTGTGTTTTATGATTTACACACTCCAGAAACAATCTAAAAGAGAGAACAAGCACTCGGGAGAACACCGAGTGAAGAAGAGGAGGAATTTTAAAGCTCATTTGTCCAGCTTCTGTCAGAGTGCATCATTCAACCCAGAGACCTTCCTGCCCTCTCTGGCACTGACACAAACACACACACAGTGACACACACAGTATTGCTTTTCTTTCCTCAGTGAGTAATGAAACTCAGAAGACCTCCATGACACCAACAATAGCACCCGACTCTTGTTTCCTCTGTCTCCTCCGTTATAAAGTACGCCAATAACATTAGATCATGTCACTGCCTTTCAATCTATTTTGAAGGCTGTCAATAGAGACACACTGTCATCATTATCTTGACGAATGAGTAACATATTTCACAATGACTTCCAGTTGTGCGAAAGCCGGCCTCATCTGTCAGTATTACCTTATGCAGTGTCAACTCGAGCCATCTGTCACTCGTGATTGGCAACAATAGATGATTCATGCGATCAATATGAGCCAACGGCCAGTTAAGACCAAACATACAGGTATTAAAGTGGAGAGGGAGACTGGTGCATAGGCCATGTGGAAATTGTTCTGAAATGAGGGCTGTGAAATGTCAATCCATTCGTCTAAGATGGGTTTGTGCGCTAGTATTGATGTCATTTGTTATTATAATACATTTCTAAGCATTTGTTTTTCATTCAGGTATTGTCTATTTCATTTAAAGAGGATGTGTCATGCATATTTCCGGGTCTACATTATATTTATATTCTGGGGCTCTACTGGAATATCTTTGCATGATTTGCGTAAGCCCCTGATTTATCTTATATTATGTAGCACCTCAGTTCAACATCTGTCTGCTACAGCCTGTTTTAGCCCCCCTCTTGATGAGCCCACTCTGTTCTGATTTGTCAGCTGCTGGAAGCTGCCTCTCTGCTGATGTCTGGTGGCTCAGGAGGCTACTAACAGTAGTAGAAGGATTTCACTTCATTTTTGATAATTCTTTACCAAAAACAGAAACTTCACAAATACATCTGTTCATGTTCAAGCTCGAAACAGATCAAAAAATATGCGAGTGGGAAACACAAACAACACATGGAACAGCCTTAGTGAAGGCTATATAACAGATGGCCATTTGTGGGAAAGCATGATCAATCTGACATCATCACAAGTAGGAAGTGGAGGTAACATTGCAAACGAAGCGATCAGAGCAGACTGAAGCCCTGGATTTGAACTTGCAGGCACCGTTTTAACATATATTCAGTCTAGAATGCGGGTGGGAAAAAAATAACGCAGCTTTGATTGTACCCAATTTGAAAAAGAGCCTTTCTCAATACCAAGTACGCCATGTTCAGACTTGCATTCTTATTAGTTCGGACATGGCAAGTTTGACTTGGGAGTACAGCAGCTCAGCTTCAACACAACTACCTGACTGTACTGTGACAAAATAATCTCAACTCAAACCCTGTTTTTCTCACAAAAATAACCTCATTGGCAGATTATTCAGTCTATAATGTAGCTGTAATAAAAATCCAAGCTGTTATATAGCTTAATAAAATAAAATGAAATTTTATATAGATTGATCTGTTCACTTGAATGCATTTGTATTGATTGAAATGTGCTGATGTCTGTAAATATGGAGGCTCCAGAGGCAGCACTGTCCTGTCCAACAAAAACATGAAGCTTCACTTTACATTCAGAAAAACTAAAGTGGCAGCTACAATTTCACGAGACCAACATTTATCTCCCAAAAGGAATTATATGATCTATCAAAATGCTACAGAGACATTAGAGCCAGGAGTTATTCGATTTTTTTTTCTCCAATACCCCGTTGCTGTGTGTATTACAGAGAGAGAAAGTACCAAAACTGGGGGAAATGTAACATATATAATATATATAATAGTAATAAGTGAATTAGCTGCTAAGACCTGCTGTGCACCAGTGGGTTGCTGCCAGAGAACATCTACTCTGCACCCATGGTTTCTCAACTGTGACGACAAGGCAGTCAAGTCACAGTGCCAACTTTCACCACAGTGACTGTCTTTCCTCTCTGTTATTTTGAGCTTTTCCAGTTTTTACAAAACCAAAATAGAACCCCCAGTTACAGCATCTCCGGACACAGAGGCGCTGACAGCGTACTGAGCTGTGGGCAACTACAGTCTGTCTGTAATTAGGGGCTGTGATGGCCCTCTTCTTCTTACATTTTGAATTTAATTTCATCAATTC
Source organism: Scomber scombrus (assembly GCF_963691925.1). Classification (NCBI taxonomy): domain Eukaryota; kingdom Metazoa; phylum Chordata; class Actinopteri; order Scombriformes; family Scombridae; genus Scomber; species Scomber scombrus. Next base: position 12,438,170 of record NC_084990.1, read on the forward strand.
ATTTTGTATTGCAGAGAGTCATATTTACAGGGGGTATTTTACAGACAATATCACTTAAAAGCAAAAAGATCAAATTCCTTCATCAGATTGTCACAAAAACATTAAAAGGTTCTAGCAGTGTGGTAGTTTTGGTGCTTTTTGAGCAAATGCCGAGTTGGATTATGCCAAACAAAGAGACTAGAAGTAAAGATATCAGCAATTTTTAAATGAACTTGTCTTGTAGCTCATAGTCAAATACACCACTACACAGAAATCACTTTCAGTCAGTGGTTTGGTGTCATCCTTACGTTTTAACGTAGGGGTCGGAGTAGCCATTTACATCCATTGCTGCCAGGTGGGCACATCTTTTGACGCCCACGCACAGCCCACCACGAGCCCTCTCCTTGCTCTCGCCCTTCGTAACACCATCAGCGGCCGGGGGGAGATACTCCAGACAGAGCAGCAAACGGCCTCTTTCCTCTAGACTTCTCTGCTGCTCGCTCTCCCACTGAAGAAGAGAGAGAGAGAGAGAGAGAGAGAGAGAGAGAGAGAGAGAGAGAGAGAGAGAGAGAGAGAGAGAAAAGAGAGAGAGAGAGAGAGAGAGAGAGAGAGAGAGAGAGAGAGAGAGAGAGAGAGAGAGAGAGAGAGAGAGAGAGAGAGAGAGAGAGAGAAAGAGAGAGAGAGAGAGGGTTAGGGTTAGACATCAGGAAAAGGGTGTAGCCACTACATTAGTAACTTTAGGTCCCAAAGGTCAGGAGTTAAAAGGCCTCGGATAAAATGATGCATCAGGGAATCATAACCTGCTGCTGAAAACCTCACTGTTTTGGTTCACTCATTTCATTTTCATTTTCAGTTGCAGCAAGGAGTTGTTTTCCACATAAAAGCTCTGATAACCCACAGTATGCTCAGCAACAAACGGCAGTCAGGCAAATTTAGCCACTAGCTGGTGAAGACTGCTGAGCATTTAGAAACCAGCGAGCCATATATATTTCCCTCAGGAGTTGTGTGATAATGTTGCTCTGTGCCTGTTTAAATAAGCCACTGTTTGCTAACATAGTCCCCATATTAACAGTAAACAGAGATCATTATAGTTTATTGAGCTGCCCCCTAGTGGTAAAAAAAATCAATGCAGGTTTAATCCTGCATTGAAAATAGACCAGAGATGATTGGCACAGTTATTATTTTATACTTAATTATATACTGTTAAAGTCGGGCAAAAACCTGGTAACTCCATATTTTATCTTTTTTTTTTTTTTTAATAAATGCTATAGGTCACCATACACATTAACCAATGAAAACTGATAAAAAGAGCTACTCCATTTGCTCCATTGGATTTTTTCATTTCTGGTTTTGGACATACAAAGTTTGCGCCCAAAAGTGATGGTAGGAAAATGATATTGAATAATACAATGTACATATATCTACATACAAATATAGAATAAATAACATAAAATCTAAATATATTGTAAAAACCCAATCTGATCCCAAAGCTTTATGAAACAAACAACCAAAACCTGACCTGAAACCTGATACCTTGTTGGGACATGTTTGTTTGATTCAGGTAGCATAACAGTAGAGTCATAAAGTCAGTGAAATTATTATACAGCTAAAGTCTAAATATCAGCTGACTTAACCATCATGAACAACCAGTCGTACCAGACCAAATAAGGCTGCATCTTTGAGTTTATTGAATTTTGTTGCTCATGAATTTAATGTGATTTGTGTTTTTCAAAACAACTTTTAAATGTACTCTGTGTCCTTCACTGCGATGTAGTTCAATGTTCTTCTTTTTCTCATAAGCAGACTCAACCAATGAGCTCAGTGACTTTTATCTAACATCTGAGCTCATCTGCCACAGCTCAGAGACAAACCCGACTATCACTGCTGCATTGCAAACAAATAATAAACAGGAGTGAAATCGGATCCGATGGCAAAGAGCTGTCTTCAACAAACTAAAGCATCAACCTTTAAGTCACATTAATGCCGCTGGGTTGTTCCTGCCTTGAGTATTTTCCGTGGACAACATCAAACTGTTATCAAAGCATTTGACAACAAGCAGAACAACAGAGTAGATTCGAAGTGACAGACGAAAGAAAGAGAAGAGGCAGCAACAGAGGGTAAAGAAGGGAAAGACGATGTTCTCAGAGGACTGTGACTCACACTCATGGCCAACAGCACCAATAGGCCTACATTTAAGGTATTTATAGGAAAGACACATTCGCTATTTCAAGATTTTCATCACTGAAGGTGTGTTATTTTTTTCAAGTTATCTGAAAAAATACTCCGCTTTAGTGCCTGTAATGTAATTTGTAAACGTAAAAAGGATACCAATACTCCACAACTGTATTTTCCAACAAATCTCTTCTCCTTTGTATCTCTCCATCTCTCATTAAGTCTTATCTTCAGGCGAAAGGTGGACACAGCCCAGGCGATCAATATGCCACACTCCTCCCTGCCTCTCTTTAATTGTCTCAACAGCTTGCCCCCCCTCCTTCCCTTTCTTTTACCTAATTCTCTCTTTCCTCTCTTTCCCCTCTCTCTGTCTCTGTTTTTCTTTGGGAATCGTCATTGCTGCCAACAGCCACTTCACCATCTGCTGTGAATGAGTAATAGACTTTAAAACTTGCAATTAATGAGGATCATTTCCAACAGGTATCTGGTAATAAAATAGCTCAGACCTTCACAGATCGATAGAGAGCAACTCATTAGGCAGGTGGAAATAAACAGGCATCAGTGTGTAGCCAGCCACAACTACATATACACACGCAGACAGACGAATGGGAAACAGATAGATTTGTGGGCGGATTTGCAAGGTGAGAAGAGACGGAGAGCAGACGGGATGACACATTAAACAGCCTCGAGTATGGTGAGAATCACAGAGGAAGCTGTTTTACTCACAATGACATTACTATAGCAGCCCTTTAGTTTGACCCTCATTCACTTTACACAATATGTGATGAGCGGGTTGCCTCTAAAATTATCTCTGTGTCTAAAATAACACATTAAAAGAGCAGTGCGTAAGATTTAGTGGCATCTAAAGGCGAGGCGGATTGCAAGCCTCCCAAACTTCTAGGACAATTTATGGAGGCCATGAAACTCATGTGAAACGTTAAAGGCCCTCTCCAGAGCCAGTGTTTGGTTTGTCCATTCTGGGCTACTGTAGAAACATGGCAGCGCAACATGATGGGCTCTGTGGAAGAGGACCAGCTCCCTATGTAGATATATACACAATGATTCTTATTTTCAGGTGATTATACACTAATGAAAACATACGAATATTATATTCCATTTCTAAGTCCGTTCTACTTGATGCCAAGGCATACCAGGCAACCACTGATTGATTTAAATTCATTTCAAAATCATATAAAACCAAACTCAATTATGCAGTTTAATTGATTTCAAATGTACTCTACAGTACCTCACTACAGAGCCTGAAAGGTGCCACAGAGAAAATAAACCAAATTCACGCTCCCAATTTAATAATCTGCACTCTTAATTAATTATCTCTTAATTTATCTATTTGCCTGTTCTCTTCTTGTAGAATGCAACAAACACAGTCAGTCAAGCTGAGGTTTGGAGAAAGCAACGAAGAATACATTTCCCAACATAACTTCAGTTACTACTTGATGTGCTGATACGTATGTGATGAATGAAGGGTGGGTGAAACTGGTTTGATTTACTTCAGGTTAACACAGTGTCGTTCTTACAAGCCAAAACCCAAAGTATATCCACATATCTTAGTCCAAGATCAAAGTAAAACCTTGTTAAATCCAAGCAAACCAGAGTGAGGGTGTACACAGGAAGACACAAATTATTAAATTGAGTGCACAAATTAGTTCTTTTTTGTCTCCATGGCCTCTCGCAGGCTGTGCACCTCTAAACAATAACTGTGGAGAATTTTTTGTAAACAAAGTTTTACATTCCACTTTTCTCTGCAAATACTAACAAAAGTCTAACAAACGTGTTGAATGCATTTCTTTCCCCATGAAACATCTGTGAAGATTCTTTAAAAATATTTTCAGTCTTACATGGTAAAATTTGATCTTTACAAGCTAGCAGACTTTTTCTTCACTGCCATCGTTGGAACATTTCTATACTTTTTTTTGCATTTCACCATTACCAACTGTGAGTCAGCGGGACAGCATGAAACCATCAGCAGGAATGTGTATAGCATCGCCTACATGCTTGTTTGAGTCCTCGTGCATGTATGTGATACAAGCAAAAAGAGAACCCTCTCATAAAAACATTTCACTGTAGCGAGTGAATACAAACTCCACAGGACAATGCAGGATTGATCGATTACAGGACTCGAGCTTCAGAAGCCTGCTCATTGTACGTCCTCTCATACACAAAAGACTGGAAGCCGATGGATGCCTCAGCAGGAAAAAAACATTCAAGTTCGTAAAACACAGCAGCATGGTTTACAAAATGATACACACAATTGCTACTTTGATGGCCCACATCTTCACCAGCAGGTCTTGGTAACATTAAGCATAAAAGTCAACAAAAAGTTAGATTATTTTGTCTGATTATTTAAAAAACTGTTGAATTGTTATCCAGTGTCATAAAATAATGCAAAATACTTTTGCTTTCTGGAGCTTAAGGTGAGATCTTCACCAAAACAGAGAGAAGAATCAAAATTGTTGCTAAGTCTGCTAATTAATTCAGTTAATCTGTTTTTATAGGGAAAAGTAACAGTAGATGTAAACAGGCGATTAATAAATGACTGATGAAGAATAAGATTAGAATGTTTTTTGTTCCAGTGCTGTGTCATGCCCACAGAGCAGTGAGACTTTTGTGATGGTGATCATTTTGCACCACACACACATCTTTAAGACAGTTGAAAGATGGACAGACAGGAGGAGGGTCATGAAAAGACAGATAGAGGAGTCATGGGGGTCACCTCTCTCAGGTAGCAGGATATTCCTCTCAGCGCTGTGCTCATCGCAGTGGGTGAAGGCAGCTGGAGGCAGAGAGGGCAAAAAGAGGAGAAAGAGACACAATAAGAGGCAGTGACTGACAGCAGGATAAAGGATAGAGAGAAAAGAATAGATGTACTGTAGAGTCCAGGGTGAAGCCACTTTGAAAATTACAGGCCTGACACAGTGACTGGTTGGCAGGATGACAGGGGAGGTTTAGCGTTTGATCGCAGAGTGGCCACCGGCCCCTAGGGGCCAATCTAATACAGACAACAACCTTTCTGACTTATAAAGAACAAAAACCCAGCACGCACATGCCCCCTGCTCTCCATCACTTTTATATTTTAATCCATTTGTTTCTCATCTCTCTCACCTGCTCTCTCTGTCTATTGACGCTCCACTGGGCCTCCCTCGCTTTCTTTTGTCCCTTTATTCTTCCAATCTCTGTGTACCCTTTTCCCATGTGTGACCCAGCTGACATTTAGCCTGCACAAAAAGCTATTTGTGGGCTGTAAGAATAGTTAAGATACTCTGTCGTCTGTTTACCTAATATTTGTATTTCTGAGGCAAAAATTGTATGAATTAGAACACAAAGTCAGTATCATTGGCTGATATTTGCTTAATTCAAACTACACTTCACGGCCAAATGTATGTGGACACCCCTGATATTTCTTTCCAATAAAGAGGAAACTTTAGTGTTATAGCACTATTATATTTAAGACAATAGTTTGGAGAATTCCCGTTCCTGTTTCAACATGACAGAAGCCAAAAGGCGAGGTGAATAAAGAAATGTTTTTTGAGTTTAACCAGACTGCTCAAAGCGCTGAACTCTATCACACACCTGTTGGATGAATTTAAATGCTGACTATGAGCCAAGCCTTATCAGCCAACATTCTCACAAATGCTCTTGTGGCTGAATGAAGGCAAATTGCTTCAGCCAGGTACCAACATTTTGTAGAGAGGCCTCTTAGAAGAGTGAATGCTGTTGTAGCAGCATGTTAGTGTGCATAGATTCGGAATAATCGCAGATGGATGCAATGTGTTGTGTCCACATGCTTAGTAGGACTGTCCAAATACATTTGGCCATGAAAAGTATCTGCATAGGCAATTTTGGGTACACTAGACTGTGATTTTTCTAAATTCACTTTCTAGTAAAGCACCCTTTGTTAAAAGTTGTAACCTCTAGCCCTATTAATGGGTGAATCAGTTTTACACCATCAATAGGAACAAGTTTTGGGATGCCAGGTTGTATAAAATGATTGTCCAGAAAAGGACGGCAGAGGATATGGACCAAATCCATTTCTTGAGAATGTACTAAGCATTTATTGATGATTACCATAATTGTAACAGCATTATCCCTAAATAGAAAGACCAGGCATTTTTCACAACCAGAAAATTCAGTTTTGTTTTGATTAATGACATACATTTATAAATGTTATAATATATATTTTAGTTTATTTATTAACCCTTAAAAACTAATAATGAATTAAAACCTCATAAAGGGTTGCACATCAGAAAGTGGTACTAAGTCTTTTACTTTTGAGCCTCTACTGTCATCTTCATCTGTCATATTTTACATTTATTTTTAAACTATAAAATGCTCTGCCTCAGAATGTCTTTGTTACAAAAAACATATGGCATCCTTGTTTTAAATGCTTATGATTGTGTGTTTATGTAACAGGAAAACCAGCCAGTTCACTGTTTATCCTAAAATATATGTGAATCTTGTGAATCTACGCTTGAGTCGAATCAGTCTGCACTTCATTGCTCTTCCTCAACAACCAGATGTGAGCCTCAGGAAACTGGATTTGAATTGCAAGCATGTAGTATGAATTTTCAGTGAGTTTCAGAGCAACTGAATTAAATTTCATATTCTTACATTCAGTTTCAAACTAGTACATTTAATTTAAAATGATCCTATTCAGATTCACTTTTTAAATCGAATTATTCACGTTAAATAATTCAAATTCAAATTCAGTTATTTTAATGAAGTTGAGCAATTCAAATATAGTTGATTCAAATTTGGTTTCTAGTAACATATTTCTACCCATAAAGCAGCTTTGGAAAGGATCTGTGCAGCAAATCCTCTTTTTTAAACAATGCTACAGAGTCCTTGCAGACACTTTAGCCTTTTATATATATATATATGAGACACATATGAGACCCAGGCGTTTGGTCAACGGAGCAGTGGATTGGTATATCTAGTAAATATTGACATTTTAACGCCTCCCTGTTGGTGAGTAAATAATGTCATGCTTTTTTTCTTCTTCCCACACACACACACACACACACACATACACACGCCCACACACTCACACATACATCTTTTCCTATTTTAAAAGAAGATGAGGCTGTGAGTCACACAGTAAGCCATAATAAATTGAGAATTACTATACCATCCAGTCATTTATCTCTCTCATACACATTTTCCTCTCTCCTCCCTTTTACTGTCTTTCTTATCCTTCCCCATATTCTTTCTGCCCTCCCCCCTTCTCTCTTTCGTCTCACAGGAGGTGGATGCTCCAGACAGATGTTGAAGTGTTTGGTCTGGTCAGGCTTCACACGGCGCAGGGCCACCCGCGACTCTCCAATGAACTCATTATGTGTCAGCTTGTCTTCGTCACACACAGACACCCTACGGGTGAGAGACAGAAGAATGGGGTACATTTAATTTGTACTGCACTTTTCATTCATGGTGAAACTTAAAGTGCAACCTTATTAATAACATAGAACACACAACATAAAGATAATAGTAGATTTAAGATGAAAAAAGCATTCTTGAATAGAAAGGATTTTAAAAAGAGACGAGTACGCTGCCCTCAGCTAGTGAGGAAGGCTGCTCCACAAGTGTGGTGCAGCAGAGCAGAAAGCTTGATCCCCCATGGTGCGGAGCTTAGTACTGAGCGCCCAGAGGAGCAAGCTTCTGGCAGGTGGAGGTTTGAGGTAAGATCAGTTCCTGTTGGTAGGGAGGCACATCGGTGTTGATGGATTTGTATGTGTGTAGCAGGATTTTATAGTCAATCATGAAGGAGACAGGGAGCCAGTGCAATGACAACTGGATTACATTTGTCATATGTCTGTATTTTGACACTCTCATCAGGATCCTCGCAGCACTGTTCTGAATGTACTTGGGCTTCTGGATGCTCCTGCCAGGGATCACTGTGAGGAGCACACTGCAGTAGTCCAGTCTTGAGGAGATTAAGGCATGGACAGGTTTCTCTGCCTCTGATGGGGTTAGAGAGGGGTTAGAGATTAGAGATATCCTAGAGATGGTAGAAAGAGGTTTTGCATAGATGTCTATATGGAAACTAGAGTCAGCTGAGGGTCAAACTGAACACCCAGATTAGTGACTGAGGAGGAAAGGGGGATGTCCGGGCCTGCAAAGGTGAGAGGAGGTATGGAGAATGACTGAATCTGGTGTGGAGTACCAACAAGGACAGCTGCTGTTTAAGCAGAGGAAGTTTATACTCATCAGTCCTTCATCTCCTCAAGACAGGTACTGAGGTTTGACATGGCTGCAGAAGAGCTTGGGGCAGTTTTGATGTACACCTGCATATCATCAGCATAGCAAGAAAACATGTCTGCTGATGACACGTCCAACGGGGAGCATGTAGAGGGTAAACAGGATAGATTTGAGAACCGATCACTGCGAAACACTACAGGTGACAGACAGCGATCTATACCTTAATCCTCCCAGTGTGACATGCTCAGTCCTGCCAGAAAGGTAGGATTGAAACCACTGAAGTGTAGAGTCTGACAGTCCATTGGTGGTGTGCAGGGGCTCTAAGAGGATAGCGTGATCCACAGTGTCAAATGCAGTTCTCAGGTCAAGGACAATCAGGAGAGAAGGGGGCCCTGCATCAGCTGCTATGAGCAGGTCACTCACAACACTGAGAAGCGCTATTTCCTGACTGAAATGTGACTGTTCCTGACACCAGTAAAATGAAGTAGAGACGTCACGTTCCCAGACAGAGTGTCAATGACAGGAGGAGGCAGAGTGGAAGAGCTGGACATCAGAGAGCAGATGTTGTTGACCTATTTGAAAACAAAAAGCTGTTACATCGCTCTTCTGTGGCCTCGGTTGGGTTGGTCTGGTGGAAAAAAGATGCTTTAGGTTGCCATTAGCTTGGAGTACAACTGTGACAAAATATCTTAAAGGTCCTTTGATGTTAAGGGAAGGCCAGTTTATTGACAGCGAGCCCAGAACGTCTGAAGCATCATTCCTGGACATGTTCAGATGTCTTATTATTTTTTACCATTAATTTTATTATATACACAGGTCATGAGTGAACCAGGCAACAGAGCATGAAAAAAAATTGTCTTCATGCGTCTTGAGAGATAGAAAAAGAAAATGATGGAGAATAAAAATAAGAGAAGCTGATTATAATGAGGCAGAGACAGAAAACACACAATTTAGACAGATGAAGTGTGCTTTGTGAGGAAGCGAGGGTGGAGTTGGTCCAACAGCAGTGCATATTATGACTCATCTAATTATTCCTAATGTTTTGGTAACATTACAATGAGGGAGGGATGTTGTTGACATAAACCGACCTGAGCTAAAGAGCACATACACAGAAAATCACCTACGTATAAATCCAGCATCTGTATACGAGCATTGCACATAATTACCATTTTCTTTCCTGTGGGAATTTAAATAATGTGAAAGTGCATCATGCAAGGTGAAGTCGATCCATATTTATGGAGCTATCAAACTTTTATACCTGGCACAACGTCACACAAAATGCATAAATGAGTAGGAGTGGGCGAGAGGAGGGAAGCTGTGTTTGTGAAATCCAAAGCCACAGAGCGAGGAATGGAGTGACGTGGGTGAGAAGGAGAGATATAAACTGAAGAATTTATTTAAATCTGTCTGTGTATGTGTGTGTGTTTGTGTGTGTGTGTGTTTGTGTGTGTGTGAGAGAGAGAGAGAGAATCAGTATGCAATGGGCTAACTGAGAGCCAGCATGACTGCCTTTTTCTTTGCTTTATGTAAATTTGAATGAAAGACATGAGAGTGAGACGATAAAATTAAGGAAGCAATCTGTCAGGAGAAAATGTGCTGCCTCTTGGTTTTATTTGACTCCGAACTAAATTCATAAACCACAGGAATTAAACATTGCAGTCACCTGCTGCCTTCGGTTTCCAGTAATAAAACGGCGCATTGAAGGAATGTGAAAGGTGCAATGGGGCAGTTGCCTGGGGACACCGGATATGTGTTGACACCTCCAGAGGTAATTTCTAGTCTAGTAGCTTATTAGCAAAAAGAAGAACTGAACCCTTCAGAATCGAAGAGCAGCGGGAATAAGAAAGAATGAAGATGGAAGAAAGAGGAGGATGGAAACTGACTAGGGAACAAAAAGAGGAGAGCAGAGGAGAATATACAGGGAGAGAATAAGTCAGTTGGTGGTGAGAGGCACAAGAGGGTGTGATAGATAGCATTAGTGAAGGATGGCTGTGATCAAACGCTTGAGGAGGGAGTGGCGAGTCAGAGTACGATGGGTCAAACAGTCAAGCTTGAAGAAAAAACAGTTATTGACGTGAGAAGGATGTAAGTTACACATACACACATTTTACCATTACAGCTCCTGCTCCTTGAAAAGATGCCATAATGTAAACGCAGCTCAAGAGTTATGAATAAATAATATACATAAATAAATGCAACGCAGCTAATGACAGACTATTGATATAGCTGACGATTTCTTGATCAATCAATGAATTGTTTTGTCTAGAAAATGACGTTTTCAAATATACTGTTTTCTCTGATCAATGGTCAAAACTCCAAAGATATCAGTTTACTATCATGTTTGATAGTTTCAAATTCTCATATTTGAGAGGCTGCAACCACTGAATATTTGGCATATTTGATTACATTTATTTGCACACATAAAACACTACAGACACATTACAGCAATACAGGTTTTTTAATAAAGTGGCTGTGCAGGTGAGGTAGGGAATGTGTCTATGGCTTATGTTAAAACCCCTCTATAGCTAAAAGATTTAAATCATAAAGAGGGAAAACAATTATTTAATTGAACCAATTACCAAGAAATACAAAAGGAATTAAAGTAAAAATAAACACAATTAGTCTACCCTGTTTCCCACCTGGGTGCTTATTAATGCCTCTTTTCCTCATCTACTTTTTTTCTCTCTTTGCAGAAATGTACTTCCGTAGGTGCTGGGCCTTATTGCACCAAAGCTAACGGGCCAGTAGCCAACACGCATTGTGAAATAAATGAAAATTGTGTCATTTTTATGTTTATAACTCTCAGAGAATACGCCTGAGTTTGCTGCCTGCTGCTGCAGTATTTAAACATGTAAGTGTGGCTGCAGTCTTTCTAGTTTAGGCTTATCATTGTGATTGAACGAGGCTGCTGTCTGTGTTAAAATCGTAAACACTCCTTTTTCTGTGATGGATCTCTTTCTGTATTATTGCTGAAATTCAGTTGAGTTCAGTTAAATTATGTGTGGCAAACACCCCACTGTGACTGTTTAGATGTTTACTGCTGTTTATCTTTGTAGAGAGGAACCTAGTGTTTGACCATTATTTGTTTTTTCTCTGCTTCTACTTAAAATGTGTGTAAATGCACATCATGATGACAATATCTTGGATGACACATCAGTTCACTGCAGTAAGTGATGTCAACATGTTTACATGTTTCAATAGTTTATACTGTCTGTTTTCTGATCCTAAAACGCCTCTGCTGAATTAACTCAGTGTCGTAGGCCGGTGGTAGGTCAGTTTCTCTAATTTCCCCCGAGAGATCAGCCGTCGATCCTATTTAAATCCCACTCCCACGTGGGCTGTAGCAAAGTTTTAGTCACAGACAGAGACAATTCACAGCTTTTGTCACCTCTTGAGGGGGTCAATGAAATTAAAAAACCCTGCGGTGCTTAGTGTGACCTCAATCTGTCATTGCAAGTTGGAAGGAGACAGAGGCGGGAAGACAGATGTTAAGAAAGACGAAGAGAAGGGGACGGTTCAGCATGTGCGGTGCAGATCTTTCCTGAGCCTTGTGGACAGGAGAGATGTGGGGACAGAGAGGGACGAAGGGTGAGGTGACAGTGGAGGATCAAAGGATCAGTGGAGATAGAGGGAGAGAGGCAACACATTGAAACAGAGACAGGATAAAGGCCTGTGAACAGAGAGCAAAAGACTGTGATTGAGATAGGTGATAAGAAATCCTTTGTAAGCAACAGTCAGCTTTGTGATGGGTGAGAGAGAACAGAGAGGCAAGAAGAGAAGGGGACAGAAATAGCAAGAAAGCTTTTACAGCAAACACTCACCGGAGTGTTTTGCGGTACATGTCTTCCTCAGTGATTCCACAGTAGGTGAGCGTCTCATTCCACACAGGGTTCAGTGTGTTACGAACAGTCTTGGTTTTCAGTTTATTGGCCTTTACATCACACCAGAGAGGAGAGGGAAAACAACAAAAGCTTTTTTCTCAGAGCTGCAAACAACCTCAGCAGGAAAATAACTCTTACTGGCTACAAGGTCAGTTTGTTTTGTTGGAGAGTTTCTAGTCTATACTTGCATTTTTATTATATAACTTTAAAGTACACAAAGAATTGAGGGTGCATTTAAATAAAGTACTGGGTAACAGGTTACAGTTGGTAAAAATTCAGGGACAAAATGATGTTACAAGACCTTGCAGGCTCCTGGCAGTAGGTGCAGCTTGACGTAAGGATCAGCCAAACCGTTGAAATCCATCGGCTTCAGACCCTTATAGAGACACAGAGAGAAGATATAAGGGAGGAATGTGAAACGAGCGGCAAAGGACATTGTGCAAGCTGCCTCCCACAATAATGAATTGTTAAACAACTACCAGACTGAAGGGTGATGGGTTCATTTACAAATAGAAACCAAAGCACAGAGGTAGAGAGCAGGAAGGAAGTTTTAATTTGACACATAGTTCCAGTTCACCAGAGTACTGAAGCCTATTAGCCTGTTTTAAAACGATATAAAAAATGAAGGATGAAAATCTTCTGTACACACTAATGGGACAATGGAATACATTTACAGATAGTCTCCACACATTCATATCAGTAATTTCTCTCTTAAATCAGTTAAACAAAAAAGCTGCTCAGCTCTATTTCTATATTTCTAAAGTCTTCATGTAAAGACTACCAACCATACTAACAGGTGCCCAACATGAAGGATAAATTCTTCATTTTCTATGTTGTTAGCATGATTTTGGATGTGCAAGTTGAGACATGAAATACAAAAAAAGAAAAAAGTCCAGTTTGAGAGACAGATGTGTGAATTTGAAGGCTTATCGGGTGCAAAAAACACGGCATAGCTGTTATCAAGGGGGCAATTATTCATTTTTAGTTGCTATGATCATAAAGTAACAGGTGCCAGCGCTTCATGCTGACTGCATCACTGGACTGGCTTCATTAAGATGAATGATAAGACCATGTTTTCTGAACACGGCCTTGGACATAATGTCTACCATGTTCACTGTCTCAGTTTGGCATGTTAACATACTAACGTTAGCTAATTAGCACTAAATAGAATGTACACCTGATGCTGTTGTGAATGTCTTTAGTTTTGCATGTATTTAGTCATAAAATAAAGTATTGGAGTCATATTAAGTCAAGTTAGCACAAAAACCAAACTAGGTGTCATCCTCTGGGGAACCAGATTTCATGACAATCGATCCAATTTGTTGAGATATATTAAGTTGTGGACCAACCTACTGACATTACCACTCTTATAGAGCCTAGCTTTAGCATTACTGAAAATTAAAAAACAAAAACAAAACTGTTTTGTGTCACTGGTTTAAACACAAACATAGGACTGAGATATAGGTTTCTGCTTGTGGAGGCTCTTGTGGAGTTTTCAGAGGACAGTGTTTACCTTTGCTCTCAGGACTGTGCAGTGTAAGGAGCTTGTGGCTTTCTCGTACAGTAGGTCAAACGCTAACGTCCCCAAGGAGGCTGGAAGCAGACACAAAAAATATGTGTCAGTTACTTTGTATTACTTGGAACAGAGCTGGAGAATGATGACAGGAAACTTACATATTATTTAAGAATATTACATTATAACAGTAAAAATCTTGCTAGCCTTGCATCAGTGTGAACACTCAAAAAGACATTCACAAAACCACATTTTGTTAGTTTAACAATGATTTTCAGTCATTTGTTTGGCAAATGTCTTCTATATTTTTTTAGATAAATATCATTAAATCAATCATTCTCTGTAGTAAAGATGACCCTCTGCAATGCTGTCAAGGACCCCTAAAGGTCCCCGGACCCCAGCTTGACAGCTCTGATGTGGAAGGTCAAAAGCTTATTGCTGGTATGGAGAGGATGCACTGAGGTTGGTGGTGTTATCTGTTCATGCAGCAGCATACACAACTGATTTATGTTGTTGGCACAGTAGTGATCACTAGTCATTATGCTTACAGAGAAGTCCCTGACCTGAACTCTGTCTCTAATCATCTTGGCACAGAAGGCCTGCCAAACACTGGAAACAGTGTGTATTGGACTTTAATAAGAGCAATAGCTGACATCTGGCTAACAAGCTTACTAATTACAATAGTAGGGAAGGGAAAAGGATATATAATGAGCTAATATGTTACTAAGGACTGGACCCGCCACTACGAGAGATTGGAGTAACAGCTCTGATCTGTCCTATTTATTTGGTTTGGGAAATTTTCGGAATGTTGCACTCAATGGGCCAGATGCAAGAACCACTCGTACGCACAGATTCGTTCTTGAACCATGCGTACGAGTGATTTACGAGGATTTGACGCATTCACCAATTTCCTCGTATTTTGGATTTTCTCTTAGGTACGAACAAAATTTACGAGTGATGCAGACCTGTCGTACCTCTCACGCACAACCAACCTGCAGTCCTCCAAAGCAATAAAACACGACTGTTACTGTCTAATTGTCTAATGGATATCATGTCTTTTGGGGGAACTCAATTTTTTTCCGGGGGGGGGGGGGGGGGGTTGACATCATATACTATAAGCAAGATATGATAATCACTTAATGAACACATAACACCTCCACACAGGTACCCTCATCTTCAACTTCTTCTGCCGGCTTGCCCTGCGTTGTCATCCCGGGTGTTAGCAGGTCTGTGCTGACAGCAGTCCGGCAGCAGGTGTAACATCAGCAGTTGAGCTTCAGAATCAATTGACTTGGATTTTCTTTTTAACATCACTGTATGCTGACTACCACTTAACAGAGAAATGAATAATGTCGATCCGCAGGCTGAGCGATTATTATATTGTCAGTATTTTAGAGACCCCTGAGTAATGGGTGTGAACTACAGGGGATGTAGAGAAGGGGGGGAAGTGTGTACTATGTCCCGTTCATTAAATTGCACTTCTGAATCCATAATCATGATGACATTACTCTGTTTGTAAAATAATTAGGCTATTTAGTATAAAGAAGTAGGCTATTTAACAATTTAGGTAGATATATCAGTCATTTGAATTGACAATTGAAACTATGATATAATGCAAGCGTACAATATAAATATTAGCGGCCGAGACTACAAAGCTACTTTTATACAATATAAACTGACTATTTATTAATAACTTTTATTCATTTAATTGAAATATTGCTTATCGAAGTAATAGTTTAACTCCCTGGCTGATGACATCCTCTGGCATAATTCATGCTCAGTCATTTTTGTTTTTATTTCTGTGATGCTGCGCGCAACAGCAGAGACAGCGTTCACAGCACGGGTCATTTTTCCTCATTCTTTGTCTTTCTCAGGACCTTTAATTCCACCACTTACACACTAAATAATAATATGTGTTTCTGTTGATCTATTTGTGAGAGCGGGACCTCAGTCTGAGAGCTCGTAAAGTTCTTATTCTTAGTCTTTAGTGCCATTTTCATGAATGGAGCTTCTCCACAACCTGATAGATGTCTGACCGTATATGGTATTTTTGGGGGCGTCATTCATGTTAATTTACTATTCTCGGGAACGCACGTTCATTTAGAACAGGTGGGATTCATCATGTTTACGAAGGTCATTTACGACTGTTTCCTGGTGATACGAGTGTTTGGTGAATCCGACGTGGCACACTCGTAAATTCCACCTCACGAAAAAAGTATGACAGATTTAAGAAGAAAAATACGAACATATTCTTGCATCTGGCCCATTGTTTAGCATACTCAAATCTTTTTTCTCCTGTAAAAGTGATATTTGAAAATACAAATAATAAAGCATCTAGCTATTGTGTTGCACTTCCAGGTATGTTTTCCATAGTTGTGCTCTTCTACGTGGATCATCACCCAGTGAGACTTTTAGCCTGGTTCAGGTAGCGTTAGCTGTAGCCTCATTTTTTTAAGACGCTGTATATAGTCACAAAAATGACTATATACGAAAATGAATCTGTTGGAGTTTAATCCCTTCAGCATGATTAGAGCTTGCTTAAAAAGTCAACACAGTCCATGGCTGTTTGCTAGAAACGAGAAGCTGCTTTTGTTAGCTTTACACAGAGACAAGACTGACAAAAAAACTACAAACATTTACAAATGCTAAATGTGACATTTTATTGTAAACTGTATGTGATGTGCAGTAACATAAAGATATGGTAGCTAAAGTAAAGTGAGCTGGGCTTGTTAAATAGTTAATGTTAATTTGTTTTAAAGTATTTTATCAAATGTTGAGTTCATTTATATTGTTTATAGTCTTTAACTCAAGAAGCTCAAGAAGGTCGTCACTTTCAGGTGACTTACTGTTGTCATCACTGTCACAGCTGTCGATCTCAATGGATGTATCCATGCTGCTCATAGCTGACAGTGAGCCCCCTCCACCTGATGCTCCTGGTAACAGTGGTGTCAATAGACTGCTGCTCCCTCCTCCTCCCCCAATGGGCCCTCCACCTTGGCCTGTGCTGCTAGGGCTGAGTGCAGTGGGAGCCCCCGGATGACTGGGCGAGAGTGGCTCTGAGAAGGAGGAAGTGGGCGAGAGGCGAGGGAAGTAGGCAGAGATTTGACGGATGGGGCGGATGGGGCCCGGACAGACGTCGATGGCCATGTGCTCCTGAATGGAGATGCCTAGACGTTTTCCTTTTCGCACAGTCATGGGGCTAGAGGCAAAGACACAGACAGAGAGGGAGGGAGAGGACGAGTTAGAACGTTAAAATGTATTACTTCTCAGCGAAACAGCAACAGAATTTCTTGAGTGCATTCAGCCAAAGCAAGAGTGAAGACATTGATCTACAGATATGGGCTGCTGTTCTCCATTTCTGCTCCCCATTAACAAACAAAACAAGGTGAACTTAAGGTATTTGTGATAAATAGGATCGTTTCCTGTGTCTGGCCATGACATTACACATAATAGCAGTTTCTCATTTGCCATATAGATGAGAAGAAGGACTTGTGATAGGAAGCTTTTATCCCAAACTCCTCTCACACTGAAAACTCCTTCAACATAATTAGAACTCTTTTTAAAAGAAAGCCATTACTCATAAGAAGACAAAATACAGCAAAGAGGATGTGCACAAATTTGCATTTCAATTGAATACATCTGAATAAACGCAAGCTTATCAGGGAGGATAAAGGATAATGGACAATAGGGGTCTCCAGCTAATCCCAATCATTCTTGATGAAACTGTAGAGTGTGTGAGCCGCCCAAGCACGCATGTTATCTAAAGTACTTAACAATCCTCCATAGACAGACAGGTAATTATGGGATGAAGTCTTTACAGGGTGGAACGCTCTGCAGTACATTCGTACGGAGAGAAGAGCCCTGATGATTATATAAAGTAGTGGTAGCAGAGAATGGAGTTGACCACAAGGCTGATGTGTCTGCTCTTTTCCCAAAATAAAACAGAGGGAGTTGGATTACAAATATATTTATACACAAAAATATATATATTCACAGCTTTTGTTTTCTGAAGACAGCTGGCCTTGAGGGGGTGTTGTGTCCTCAGTACTGAACAAATTACCCTTCTGGACTTCCTACTGTTCTCTTTGCATTAATCGTCAAAAAAAGTGTGAAGTTTAAGTGAGGTTTAGAGATGTCGAAATGAAAGGAGCCTCACATCTCAGAAAGGGAGGTTTAATGTGGTTGCAGGTTTAAGTTCATACTCTTTTCTCTTATGCAGTGCATTTGTTACATTTCTGGTTTCATCTCCTAACTTCCAGTTTCTATTCCTGACAACAGAAAATACTGGTCAAAAGTCGTGGTCCACATCAGTACGCACAGGTTACTACATATTTTTCTATATTTGGAACAAACGTCCACATTACTGAGGAGGTTATGTGACTTAACACCAGCGCATCCACCACAAATATCAGATTAAAAAGATGATCTGTGGGGTAAAATTATGCTCAGCATTAACTAATCTTTACTTATAACTAGCTCAAGTAGCAACAGTGCTGCAGATATTGCTTGAAGGTCCTATGGGGAAAATATAAGCTCTTCTTATTTATGGTTTATTTGATAAGGACAGATACAGTGTACATAGACAGGCTGAGAATAGCTATCTGATGAAAGTCTAATAGTGTTTGCAGCGGATGTGAATTTGTAACACCCATATCTAAAAGGGCTTTTGTGAAAATAAGAGATTAAAACCGTGAGGTAAAAAGAGGGTAAAGTGAGTACAGCAAGATACAATAAAGCACAAGCTAATGCTTAATTTACCAGCATGACGATGCAGGTATTTGCATATAAACACCTCATTTTTGCTTTGTTGGTCTGTACAGACACACGCACACACACAAGCACACGCACATGCACACACACACAGACACACACACACACACACACACACACACACACACACAAAACTAACCAGATGAGTCTCCACTTTGCACTCTGTGTTTTAAATGAAGAAATATGATAGTAACATGTGTTTTGAATAGCCACAACTTCTGTTACCTCACATTGTTATGAATGTTATGACCATGATATTATAACAGTAACATGACATGCGGAGACAACTGACGGAGATAAATTAATACCACAATGTAAATTTCAGATGATTGTCAGAAGAAGAAAGTCTCTCATTTTCTTCAATCTCTGTCAGTCGTTCACGCTGTATTTGCTACTGTGAAACTGGTGAGATATTTACTAAAACGTCAGACCACATTCTTGTTGTTGAAATGCATATGGATCATCAAAACTACAGCTATTACAGATTCTCCACTGCTTGCTTGCAAGTCTGCTTGTTTGGTCTGTACTGCACCATTAAACAGATTCATTTAAGACCCTTCAGTCACCAGGAGCGCGGTCAATATGAGCAATGACTCCCTGGCAGAAACTGGCTCTGAAATCGTTGCCTCTGAATGTTGACCTTCAGCAGAATTGCAGGGAGCGAGGGTCATTTGTCATGTATGGTCCGGTCTCTCTGCTGTGAGCAGAACATTGGGTGATGCGCACCACAGTTCATCCAGCTTTTCCTTGGCTGGAGATGAAACAAACCCATGAAACACGCTTCAGTATGCCAGCCGGCAAACTTCCTCGACTCGTTTCGCTGAAAGGATTGTGACACTCCACTGGCTCTGGAATGTAAAATGATGCACATATTGCCAAGCAGCAGCAGCCATTTTGGTGTCTCTATAAACCATAATAACACAATTGATGACTTCTGACAGCCAGAGCAACAGGCCAAAGTTCGTCACTGCTCAATTAAGTCGCAGAGCAAAGTCTGAGATAAAGCTCAGCCTCCTGCGCTTGAAGACAAAACGCTGAGTTTCTCGTTAAAACCACCATTTTGCAAAAAATAAGCTGGACAAGTGTAGCGAGAAGATAAACTATGCAAGAGATTAAGGAGAAGGTCAAACAAGTAAATGAAACTTCCAGTTATGATGATGGCTATGGATGGAATTGAATGAAAGACCAATTAACTTGGATGAATAGATAATGATAATGGTCTTTATGAGTAATATATAATCCCTTGTAGCAAGTCACACACACTCCTACAAATATATCAGTATGTTCACACAAACATACTTCCATCACTTCATTAATTAATCTCTCTGTGAACACACATGCACCACACACACACACACACACACACACACTCACACTCACACTCACACTCACACACACACACAATATGCAGCTGTTGCTGGCTTGTGAGCGGGTGTCTGTTGATATAATGTGTGCAGTCAATCGCCTCCCAGTCCTGGCAGATGTGGTTGTAAGCTGGAGCAGCCCGAGCACTAGCAGCAACGGCAGCAGCAGCAGCGCACATACAGCCGTGGGGCCTGGTGGCTTACAGCTTGTGGGGAAGCAGAAGCTCGCAGGGAGTTCATGATTGATCTCTCTCATGATGCCAGCTGGAATCTCTCTCTCATCTTCTCTTTCCATCATTGTCTTGCTGCTGAGGAGTTTGACAATGCCTACTCCAAATAATGAGGTGCAGATTGCCTCTCACACTTGACAGGTTTTAATGCGCTAAAGCTCGTTTCCATACATGACTCTTAGCATAAGAACACATGTAGGGACTACTTTACATAATTCCCGTACGCCTATAAGATCATGGTCCATCTTGCTACATATAACAGAAACCCTGTGGATGTTAGTTATGCAACCACATACAGTGGTATATGTCATTTATGGCACCGTCAGATATATATTCGTGAGGTTATATAGGTTTTCCAGCTATGAGAGGAGGGTATGGAAGCTGCCATTAGTCAGGCATATCTTTGAGAACTGCAACATGCGACCTCCCTCCTCCTCTTTTAGCTCCTTCACTTTAAATTAGACTCATATCACAGGCATGGACGCTCTCTTCCTCCACCCCTCTCCTTTACCTTATTATGTCCACCTTTAAAATCCACCTCTCTCCATCTACCCCCCATTTTATCCCTCTGCATCAGACACCATTATTCCACCTGTAGGTATGTGAGGATCTCTCCGTCTCTTCCCTCAGCTGGTTTGCCTTCTTCTTCTCTTGTGTCCTACATACAATGGGCTCCTGCGGCGGGCTCTGTTCACCTTTAAATAACAAGCTGCTGGCTGACAGGCAGATGGTATAATACAGCGCTGCACACTGTAGCTACTCATTAGAGCTTGATAGTCACCACATCATTTATAGCTAACCACAGTGACAGTGAGCTCTTGTCAATTAGAGCCACGTTATTTTCAGACAGTCAGGGATGAGTAAACTTCAATGTGTGTGTGTGTGTGTGTGAGAGAGTGTGCCCTTATGTTTCTGTGCGTGTTGGAAGGTGTGATGGAAAAGTGAAAGAGCAGGCGAAAAAATACAAGCACAGACTGCCACATGTTGCACCTGTCTGCAGTGTTAGAATAATGCACAATGAATGCGTCTTTGTTTCTCAATAAAGAAAAAGCACACATACAATAACATAACAGACATACAAGTAAATTGAAGATATAGATGTAGAATGGCAGATGAGAAAAGAAAAAAAAGTGCATTTAAACTAAAATGAACATTTCCAGCCTCAGCAGCAGATTCAACCTGGTTGTATTTATGAATAAAATATTAAATATGTGTACTTACCTGGGTGCTAGCGCAAGTGTGAAACTCCTCATAAAAAAAGAGGGGATTCCAGTGCGGAGAGGAGAGGGAGACTAACAGGTGGCGAAGAGAGGAGCAGCGAGAGAGAGAGAGAGAGAGAGAGAAAGGACTGAACGAGCTCCACGTTTATCATTAAAAATTAAATGCACGGATAGTTCAAGTTGAGATGAAAATGAGGAGCAGAGGGGAGACAGGAGAGCGGCATGCTGGAGGAGGAGGAGGAGAGTGGAGGGAGGGAGTGAAGAGGAAGCTGGGGGTTGGGTGGTGGGGGGGACGGGAGTTATTCCTTGACAGTCTGTTGTGCATGTGACTGTTTCGCCTCACTCCCTCCTGCATCCCCCCGCATCACCACACACACTCAGACTTGTTTTTGTCACTTGGGAGGACATTCTATTGACTTGCATCCACTCCATAAAGACTTGACTTAACCTTAAAAACACTACTTCACCAATTTAGCATTTCTCTCCAATAACATTAATGGGCTCACGATGAGTCAGATCAATGTTTCAAAACCAGAGATATCTTTATTATTCTATGTATTCTTCTTCCTTGTCAAAACCCGGTGCCTACTTTACCCACAATGCAATTTGACGGGCAAGAGTTCAATCAGAGATTCAGGTAGGTGGTGTTGACTTCAGACTGACATTAGCTTTGTGTTAAAAAAAACAACCCAAAAACCCACAGCCCTCTCATTCATTTGAATGGGGGCAGTGCATTGAAAGAGCGAGGCGTCTGTGCCATATGTTCACATTATATTGTTTAGACTCCAATTACAAGCAGCCAAGTGGGAAAAACAGTTCAATTCAGCCTCCTACACAGTTTAATTCTGAGTTGAAGATATTGACTACCATAGTCTCCACTTGGCAAGAAGAACTACAGATGTGTCAATAAACTTGTGGCAAGATAGCAGCAAACCACCATTTCTTTCAGTTACATCTTAATTCAATTCAATGTAACTCTAATATAATTGTTTAGGCTAGTTTAAAATGAGCTATAGCATAATACTACATGCTATTTAAATGGTGTGACTAACCTCTAGTGCTGGGGTAATCATCTTGAAATAATGTGAACACTCCGAATAAGAATAACAGAAAGTTTCCCTGTGCTTTCTATTCCAGACACTTCATGAATGCAGCATACCCCAAACGTTATCCTAAAACTACTTAAAAGAACACAAATTCCCCTCAATTTTAAGAGTGGTTATGAATTATTCCATGGCAAAACAAAAGCCAGGTACAATGAGCTTCTCAAAACTTGATCGTCACAGTGAGACTTTAGGTTTGGTGGCCACCAAACCTAAAACCAGAGCTCATCAACTTTATCTGGACACCTGTGCTGTACATGGAGATGATTGTTATTCATCAACAAAAAATTGGGGAACTAACTCTAACTAACTCTTTAGAACCAGAATTTGTCATTTTTACATTTCTCTTTTTGTACAGATTAAACAAAAACAAAAATAAAGTTTTTATTTAGTGAACCTGTTAGATGTTGTGAAACATATGTTTGTCTCCATCTGCTCCCAGTCTTTATGGTAAGCTAGAACTCGGCTAATAACCTCTTGGCTTCATTTCTGTACTTTATGCACAGTCATGTGAATGGTTACATGCCTAAACAAGGATTTAAAAGTATTAACCCTAAAATGTAATTGTTTACCTTGCAGGGAACTGTTTTTCTAATCATTTAGAGCTTGGTCCCCATAATGTGACTGTGTGGACTAATTCATGTCCCCACAATGTAAGTGAAGTAGCCACACATGCACTTACACATAGCATCTCTTGTCAAATGTAGGCTTTTCTGTTTGAGAAAAAACATGAGTCTAAAACATAATTCATCTCATTAAATATCTCTCAGTCTCTCTGGTAATTCTGAACTAATACATAGAAGCTAAATCTCTCTGTCACACACACACACACACACAAACACACATACACACACACACACACACACACCGACACACATACACACACACACACACATGCAGTCTCTTCAGTAACAGTTCCTCCATATAATTAAGCTAATGGTTCTTGAGTCACTGATAGACAAGGGGAAACATGCTATTTCCCCTTTGCGTCTACTGAAGGGACAAAATTGGTGTTCTCTATCTCTCTCTCTGATTTTTTTTTTTACCCTCCTTTTCTTTTCTCAGTTTCAAGTCCACACTATCTGAAACTCTCTGTCCATCAAAAAGAGGAGCCAAGAAGCTGTCACACGGCACAGACTGTTGAATAGACTTACTGGGGCTTTTTTGTGTTATCTTCAAAAATTGCTTGATGGCTTTCTTCAGTGGTGTTCTTCATGTCTTCTGCTTTCGTATGCCCCCTCTCCAGCTCCCGCTCTCTTTTCTGTCACACAAAGACTCTCTCTCACACACGGACGCACACACACACACACACACACACACACACACACACACACACACACACACACACACACACACACACACACACACACACACACACACACACACACACACACTTATGTATGTTCTGTTTCCATTAAATGGAAACTGTGGTACAGACATGCATGAATGCATTAACACAGCAATATAACGCACACAAGCCTCCAGAGAAGATGACTCCCACGTCTTCATACAAAAAGCTTATGCCACACACACACATACACAAATACACACTATAATTTTGAGCCTCAACTCTGTCAAAGAACCCTTCAATCCTCATATCACCTTTCTGGGCTTTGTTCCACTTCCCTCCCTCTTTGTCATATCTCTGGTCCTCTGCCTCGACATCCTCCGGTTTATGAGGACTGAAAATCACCTCATTATAAATGCATAGTCGTTATGTGCTCTCTCCACACCAATTATGTTGGTGCTGGGTGCTAGTGCTTTGGTGAAAACAGCTGACCACAACAGAGTCCACAATAGCTCTGACGAGAACAAATGGACATCAGCGAACCAGTCGGCCTTGCTACACACAGATGACAAACACGGACAGAAGTGGTCTCTCAAACAAATTATAAAATGAGTAAGTCACTTACACTGAACAACTACACAATTATGCATACTGTATATAGACATAGACAATTATGACCAATTTTAAACTGATTTTTTATAAATGTTCCTATCATTGCACTTTTTTATATCATATTTTTACATTTACATATTATACATTATACTTTTAATATTTTCCTTTCATTATTATTTTACTCTTTGTTTTCACTTTGTTAGTTTAGCACCTTATATATTTTTGTTATATTTAATGACAACACACATTACTGTAAATGACATTTCTTCAAATGTGCCTTTTGGGAAGATATTTTCCAAAGAAATGACATTTAAAGACATAAAAACACAGGCGCAGACAACACAACAGCACCAACAAAAGAAACAGCATGCCCAAGCAAGAGGAGGCAGCAAAACATTGATTCAATAATATAATAACACTATTCACTATAAAACAGTGTGATACAACACAACACTAATTAGCAACACTGTTAAACCATTTTCACACATTAGCCATGCAGAGCACCCTGAAGCAATAAGACATCAAAATAAAACGGTAGTATTACTGTTAAAAGAAATAATATAAAAGTTATTTAAATGGTACTATCACACAGATGCAATGTGCCCTCTGAAATATTTGAGATTGGATGGCTTCAGAAACAGTTTGGTCGGAATAAATGAAAGATGCATTTTAACCCTTTTAAACCACATTCCCAGTCATATTGTGCACCCATTTAACAATATAGGCCAAAAAAAAACCTAAAGAAAAAAAAAAAAAATTTCTTTGTATTATATAAAAATCCAATCATGTTTTCTTCCTGTAAAACAAAATATGACGAGCGTATATAGGCTTGAACCAACAATTTTTTGACCAATCATATCATGACATCCACGTGTCATCTGTATCTTCAATTTTTTAGCAGCACAGAATTAATATTCATTATGACACGCCCACTTTTCAATGTTTTGTCCCACCTATCCTATCTATCTTTTAGTTATGCTCAGGTTTAAACTGGAAAAAGTAAATGGGTCAATTTACTCCCAGGTGGCCACTGATTCAGATCAGTTTACCCCAAAGTTGGTGCAAGTTGAGTCATAAGAGCCATTTAGTTGAGCCATTTAGATGTATGTATATGTGGTAAATAAGTATATTGTAGTATAAACTTTATGTATAAAAGCAGTCATATTCATGTAAGACAAAATATAACACTATGTTCTTATACAGAGCTGGATATTTATGATTCCTTCTGATTTTCTAAAGGATAAATTGGCAAGTGCACTTGACTAATACCGAAATAATGCCAAGCAAGAAACAATCTGAGAACCCCAAGGTCCTCTTTTCTTTGACTAGCAGCCATGTAACTGAAGGTTGTTGTGTACCGAGCGCATAGAAAGGGCTCGAGCTTCTCATTGCACTGTGGTAGACCCCCTCTTCAGTATTATCACTCTTTGAGATGAGCTCCCGTGATGTACTGCACGATTCACTGGCCCATAATTGTGTGAAATTGAAATGTTAGCACCCTAAATGTGCTTCTATGTTAGAAATGAAAAGTGAAGTCTGATACAGCAGCTGTCATGATGCCAGGAGTGCAACAGATAGTGATGGAGAGTGGCAAACAGGAGAGGAAACTGCATTCAAATGAAGATTTTAGTTGGAGAAGAAGGAGAAATGTCTGAAAAAGCATAAAAAACACATTCATGGCTCTATATCTGCTGTTTATTCAGTCTATGGCCCTGTTCATACCTAGTATTAACATGCATCTTGAGTGATTGGATCACAAGTAGACAGCCCTAGCAACATCAGTTCACATCTAGCATTAGAATGTATCTCCACATGCATCTCGAGTGACCATTTTTTGCAAAGACTAAATGCATTGTTGTTTTTAACCCTTAGAAACGCCTTGGCATAGGAACATAATTTAAACTCTTCAGCCCTAATGGAAATCAGACAGTGTGCTACATTAAAACTCTTATTGGCTATTACCCCTATTGACTTTATAGTTGTTGCTGTCTGTCTCTCCTCTGCTCTGCTTCTCATTTCTGTGGAGAGGAGAGGCTGTGCCCTGCTCTTCGAAGAAACACAGAGAGCTGAGAAGAAGAGAGAAGCCTAGCGCAACCATCAATGACAGAAAAGCGCAGTCGAGAATCTCACGCTGAGCCCCAAATGCAACGAGTGCACATAAAATAGGTAAACAACATATATAAAGTAAGTCTCTACTGCATTGTGTTGTCATTTATGGTCATGCAAGATTTCACTCCTCTTCTGTACTCCCTGTGGTTCACTGAGGGCGGGGCTCAGCCTCTCCAGCTACACACACACACACACACACACACATTGAATAGCAGAGGAGAGACAGACACCAGGACTACACTCATTACATTACTCTAAGTGCAATAAAGGCTTTACAAGTAAAAAGCCAATAAGAGTTATTTATTAATATAATCTGTGCAAAAAGATGGACAGATGATGAGGGGGTGGGGGAAGCGGGGGTTGACGCATTTTAATGCCAGGTGTGACGCCTTTTTGTCTGCTGAGTTCTAATACGTTATTAATAAGCCAAATAAAAGTGGACTGCTGACATTTTCCTAAAAATGAAATTATATTAGTTAGAGGGTGATTATCAGCAGCAACAGCGTAGTGACTTAATTTAGGTGATTGATACCATTAAACAAAATTTTCACACAATTTATTTATCACTTGAGACGACCCAGTCAATATGTAATAAGATGATTTGCATGAAGGACAAACACCAAAGTATTCAGAAAGAAGTCTGGCCTAACTAAGGAGCAGCGTTTGCTCCTTTCATCTAATGACTTAATAATCCACAAAGATCAAGAGGAAGAAAAGTCTTGAGGCAAAACATATACACCCTTTAATTGTATTACATCATAAGTCAAGTCAAGTTATTGTGAAACAATGAATGAAAAGTTTTAGCCCAGAGCAAGCATATCTCTGAAATGATCTAAATGAGCTTCATATAGTGCCTTTATGCACTATAAATCATCCCGGGTGCTGTCCCAGTTACCTTTTCTATTTTTCACAACTCATCCCCTATGGAGCTTTGCATCAAGAGACAAAAGAGTCTCTGAGTGAGGGAGACATTATTAGACGTCCACTGATGCAGGTGCAAATTAAACCTGGAAGGTAAAGCGTTTCTCATCTAAGTCTATTTGAAGGAGTTATTTTTCTTCTCAGGGAAAACATGTTTGCGTGGTGATAAGCAGACAGACAGTGAAGAGATTTCTGACGGCGGACGAGTGGCCTTGGTTGCCATATGGAGACGAGCCGCTGGAACAGTCACGGAGGGCTGAAAACAAGTTTACATGAGTGCATGACCGACTGTGACGTGTGCAGATTAGTGTACAGCAGCTTATGAACCCTGCAGCCTAATGTGCACATGCACATAACAGGCATGTTTGTGTATCTGTGTGCTAATTTGCTCATTGTAAAGGGACATGAATGTGTGTAGTATGTTCATGCATGTAGTCAGCAGCCTCCTCTGCCGGTTCTCTGCAGGCGACGAAGGAGACAGCTTACACAATCATGTACAGTAATATCTTATCTGCAGAAAAAGAAATCTCCATTTTTATCTTATTAGATAAAGTGTTACATTGAAAAAGAACATCATAGAGATCTGTAATATACACACGCCCTTCAGCTGTAACACATAACAAACTTTGTGGAAAAAGTAGAAATGAGCATAACTTTAAATGTTGTTTCAGCTCACTAATTGCCTTTGTAAACTAAACAGGGAAATTATAGAGGAGAGACAGGCATAATTGCATTATTACCATTGCCCACGCTTAGTGGACAGCAACAGTTTCTTACCTACTCCAAATGACTTAGTCAGAAGGGTCTATCACCATAACTGTGTGTTCGATGGTGTAAAACACTATTTGGAAACCGGATTTTGGTGTGTCATCATAAGATAAACCTGGAGGGTCACAATTAAAGTTAAAATTAAATTTGAATTTTCCTCCTTTATTGTGTAAGGAGCTATAAACTATAATGATACTGCAGATATTATGCATATTACATTGAACTGAAGATAAAACTTCTTAAGACATATTTGTGGTCACAGCGTCTGAATTTAGAGCCTTTGTGGGGGTGGGGGGTGGGTCATCAAGGAGCAACTACAACGGCTTGAGACTAAAGCTGATGAAGAAGTACCAAATAGTGATGCTGGCTTCAAAAAAATCCCTGGCTCCAATAAATTAATATTTGAAAAGCATCAATATCTCTGAAGACATGCGTCAATAATTTTCTCAAATGAGTCAGCCGCTAAAGTCAGACACTCTAATAAGTGTGCTGGTGGTCATTTTGGACATTATTGCTTCGATGTCTGCTGTGTGGGTGTTGATTGACAGCTGTGATTGACAGTTTGCTCTCCTGCTGCTCTCCCCGGCTTCAGGATACGCACTGAGTCAGGCTATTGCCGCAATATTTCATTAAGTTTAATGCTACCTGATTATGATACCTGCCCGGGTGATGTCACACCTCGCTATGTCCATCTTTATATGCAGGCTATGGGGGCGTCTCCCATGGCATTTGAGTTGCTAGGAGACAGACTGTTAACTTCCTTAGTGCTGATTGGAGCTCTCTATTGCTGTAATGACTTCTATTTAAGATGGTTGTTTCCCCCTTTTTCAACAAGGCCAGTGTTAAGGCTAAGGTTAAGGATTTATGGAAAGTCATTCAACAATTTTGATAAGTGTGGCTCAACAGAAGTTATGTATTTTTGAAAGAACTGTTGTGAAATGTTTACACTTTCCTTTCATGTTGTGCACCTGGTGAATTTTTGTTATGTTGTGGACACCATCATATTTTGTAGGGCAAGTGATTGGATCGTGTTACTAATGTTGCTTTAGATAACTTGTATCATCCTTGTTTAATAAGTGTAGCTAGTTTTAGTAGTAGTTAGCTTAGTTTTAGTTAAGCTGAGTGACCTACCATAAATCATTATGAACCTTTAGCAATACAAGACATCTGGTCCCATGAAACATTAAATTTTGTGGAGGAAACATCATGAACTCCCACACAGCTTGAGTTGTGGTGAGTGCCCCCTGCACAATTTATTATATTAAAACAAATGTTCTTCTTTCTGAAAATTACAATTTTAACCAAGTAAGTACACACATCAATACCACAATGTTACTGTATCTTCTCAGCAAAACTATGTTGTTGTTTTTTCTGACCCTTTTTTAAAAAAACATGTCCTTTTTCTTGTTAAATATTAGTTTTTCTCTGACAGGCTTCTTAAAAAATTGATACACTGAACAACTTGAGACATGAAAATCTCTTTGGTTGAACTGCTTACAACTGAAAATGAAACCTGTGATAAGGGTCACAAAGACAAATTGCTTCATTTTATTGAGACACAAGCTGAAAGTGGTGGAATCCAGTAATTTATATCAAAGTAGATGCCAGTAAATGATGATTGTCAGCTTCAACAAGTGAGTTCCCGCTCAGTCATATGTAAACAAACAGTTCAGTGAGTTGACAGCATTATGTAATGGTTGATTGACAAGAAAAAAGGCAAAAGAGCAAATGTGGTGAACACATTACTGTATTTTCATACTGGAGTGCTGTGAAACCAAAACAATTCATTGATAAAACCATAATGGTTCAAAGCAAACATGGTGGGTAAAAATTATGATGTAATCAAGATCTTTTTCAATCACCAAGATACATTTAAAAAATATATACAGTGCTCCTGTTGGTAGCTGATTTCATACAAAGATTATATTTCCCACCAAATAATGTATTTTTCATTACAGATGGTCTCAAACTGCAGCCATCAGTGCCATGCTCTGTTAAGATTCAACAAAATCTCTGATGGTGAAATAAAAGTACTATAAAATGAGAATATATACAGCACTTTGTGTCATTGTTTCTATTCCTATGTCTCTTTAATCTCACACAGCTTTTTATATATTCAGTTACAAAAATGCAAGCTGACAAGCTGTTATGTCAGCAATGTCTAAATCTGAGCTTGCTGAAATGTTCTCTTAAAATGGGAGCATGGCATTGACTTGCTTTTTCCCCCCTCTTAAAAGTACACAAATAAAGCCTCAGGTGATATGCACTCCACCACATTCAAAACTCAATTCTATTAAAAGTCCATTGATATGGAGAAATGCTTGAAAGGGCATTTGGAAAAGAAGACTTCCAGTGTAGTGTTGCTTTGCAGTAGGCTTACCCCCCCCCCCCCCCCCAAAAAAAAAAAAACAAACAAACAAAAAAAACTACTGCTTTATTGGATATTTTTTTTGAAATGTGGCTTCCTGCCATGGCCAAAGCAGCTCTAAAATGGAGACGGTCTGTGCTTCAAGTTGCACCATTTCACAGCAAAGTCATGAGTGAAAATTGATTTAAAACTCTAAGTCAAATGTTGGCCACGTCATTAAAAGTTTTTAGCATTTTGACACTTGATTTCTTATGTTTTAAATGACATTCACATGGCAGGTTTCAGGTTCTGTAATTTGGACTTAATGAATGAATTATTTCAACAAAACAAATCGTAGTGCAAAACACCAGCAATAGCTTTAATCTGAAGAACTTGCAATTTTTATCCTGGGACATATTAACATATTAACAACATATTAAGCTCTATGTGTATGACTTGAAAAAAGAAAAGACACAGATTTTAAAGGGCCAATATGTAATATATTTACTGTACTAACTCATAAAATGACCATGTTATATGCTAAATTGAAAACAGATTTTTGTGACTATAATACTACAGTCAGTATGTTCTCTGAAAAATCCTTTCTAGTGTGAAACATCTGTTTTTGTTTTGGCCACTGCCCATTCAACCTGAACATTGTGCTGGCATGTCATTTTAATACATTATTATTATGACCACGTAATGCAGAGGTTGTGATCATTTGACGTATTTCTGTGAGATCAGGTTGCCAGATATGCAACAATAGCACACAAACACAGCGTGCTGCAGCCATAGAGGCAACCAAACAAACTGGATTCTCAATTTTGACTGCAGTACCCATTTTAAACGACTGCTGTCATTGTTACATATGTCTCCTTTAACTGGTTTCCGCTTGAAGATCTAATCAAAGGGTGTCCTCTAATGAGATGAATTTCATATGGAAATATTAGATACACGCTAATTTTAGAGTAAGGAGGTGACAGACAGTGTGTTGTATAAAATAACACCCTAAATGTGTGAAACTTGATTAATAATAATTCTGTTTTGACATGTGATTTTTTTTTTAAATTATCATTATTATTTGGCTGCTTTACCACATGACATAAGTTTGAGGCTGTAATCAGCAAGTGTGTTAAAGTGTTTCAAAGTGCAGCATAAATGAATTATAAATCTGAGCAAGAGAAAGAAACGGAGAATGGAAAATGGGGGAGACAGGGAGGGAAAAGAAGAAACCGCAAGAAGACGGCCGAGCATGAAGGGATGAGAAGAAGAAAAGATGGGCTGTCATGATCAACATTTCTGAACCGGGAGTTGCTGAGCTCATTTCACAGAATTTAAAGTCTTTTTTCTAATCTCCTGAAATCTCTGAAACACAAGATTAAAGTGGCATTTTACGAGAAAA
This sequence comes from Scomber scombrus, assembly GCF_963691925.1. NCBI lineage: Eukaryota > Metazoa > Chordata > Actinopteri > Scombriformes > Scombridae > Scomber > Scomber scombrus. Next base: position 12,470,059 of record NC_084990.1, read on the forward strand.
ATAGTCAAATAATCCAATCATCTAGAATATGCATGATTGAGGAGATTGAAGTTATTCCGGCTCTGTTGAGATATTGATTTTACATATCAGGGACACCTCCTTCACTCTCACAGTTATGAATTACCTTGGGGATGTAGGATTTATTGGAGAAAAAATATCAGAAAGCTGTGCCTTTGTTGAGAAGACACGTCATTAATTCTAGGCAGTGTACTGTGAGATATTTAACCATGGATACAATAACACATGAATATGCTAAAAAGCCTTACAAAAAGCATTCACAAACCCATTTACGTGCAAGGATCACCTTACAAATTGCTCAGTATTTCTTTCCATTTACATCTCACCCTCATCTATTATTATTCAGCTGTTAAATGTTAAACAACACTTTAAGTGTCTCATTTTAGGGTGAGCAAACAAGACAAATGAGGAGAATAAGATCAGAGAAAAGTTCAGTGAAGCAATCCAATCTGAATTTTTCAGTTCAGGAGTAATGGCTCTTAACAAAACAACTGAATTAGTGCTGTCAGATGACAAACAAGTCATAGGATGCCCTGAACATTAGCTTCAAGAGTGACCTTTCATTATCCAGGAGTGCACTTGTGCTTTCATAGAGAAGCTCACCACAGGACAAATCTCAGATCCAGACTGACATAAAGGGCTGTGCTTTAATAAATTAAGATTTATAAGGATTTGAAAGAAGTTTGAAGAGCTGATGACATTTTGTTGTTGTTGTTGTGTAAGTAGCAGAAAGAACTTGTGGAAGAAAGAAAACAAATACATTTAAATGAGAAGATTCATAACACTCTGGCTGTCTGTTAAATATAAGGCTACAGCCACCTTGGCTCCTAAGCATAGAGCTCCTAAGGTAACAAAATCCATACAAGCACCTCAAAGCTTACTAATTAACAGTGGTGAGCAAGTTACTTGAAAATTGTTCCTCATTGAAAATATCATTACATTATTTGTTATTTTACTTCCGTTTACCTCCGTTGCCTTTAAACAACTCGAAATCCTCACATCCACACACTACATTTTTTGCATGTAGAAAAAAAAAATTGCATTGTGGTTTAACAAGCAAGTAAGAAACAGTTTGGAAGGATTTACTGACCATCAACATGTAGATTTACACACCCTCCAATTCTGATCTAGCATCAAGTGACTCCTGAATGTAGGTGGAACAGAGGCTAAAGTTTCCTTCAGGTGATAAGAAATTTGATCTTCACTCACTGTGAGGGCACAGAACACAGTGCAGACAGTTGGTGCATACAAAGTAATGCATTATTCCGCTGGTTGCCTGACCACTGCTCCCAGCCAAGATATAGTTTGCAGTAAAATGGCAAACTTTTGTGCAGATCACACAGAAGCTTCATTTGATGGTATATCTATTCATCTGACTATTGGGCAGAAAGCGACTAAGTATATTGCCTAAACTGTTGTTTAAAAGCTCCACAACTGTGAAATGAACCTGCAGTGGCAGATATAGTGGAACTGAGTATGTCCACAGGTTTACAAGGCAGACACTTGGTGATCTATTTTGTGTTTATCACCGCTGTGAAGCCAAGTTTACACTATATTGCCTGGAAGCTGCAGGGAAAACCATAAACACACACTCATGTCAGTCATTACGGATGCTCGTATGCGCGCGCGCGCACACACACACACTATTCACTTAAACACCAGTTCCCTCTCCAGCACACACACATAAATGCATGCACACACACGCACGTATACACAGGCTGACACCCCCATGAACAGTGTTAAATCTCCACCATGTTCAGCCCCAATTGTAATCTGCCAGCCAGTTGCTAGGCAACGCTGGAACTTGTAATAGCACTCGGGTATCATGGCCCGCCACAGATGGGGGTGAGAGTGTGCATGGGGGTGCCGGGTGAGGAGGTTGTGAGGGTATTTTTAAGAGGAAGCCCCCAGGGGGAGAATGACAACGGTTGCTCTGACTGCCGCCCTAATGGAGACAGACTTGTTAGCTCCTCCTCCAACCAACCAACCATCTCTTTAACCACCATGGGACACAACAGTCAACTCTAATGCCATTTCTGACAAGAGCAACTCTACAAGAGGGGTTATGATGTTAGATGAGGAGCACAACAACAGGGAGATATTCTGTTTCTTGTTCCTGCGTGCTTAGACTGGAGTAGTTTATTTGGAGCAGTCTGCTTCTGATGTGAAGAGTGAAATTCAGAGTTCAGTGATGAATTCTTTCTTTGAGGAGTCTGCTACATCTTTTGGAGTAGAGATGGGTAATATGAAGGATTAAACATCACAATATGTTGTATGTATTGTCATTATTGGTTATTCACATTATGTTCTCAATTACTTGATCAGTAATCTTTTAATAAAATGCCTAGTATGTTTCATTCTGAGTCAATGTCTTCAAATGTCTTGCTTTACCCAAAACTCAAAGATATTTACCCAATTTTTAACCAAACCCCTCTACATTAATAATTTGATGATGTTTTAGGAATAAATCAGGCTGGTAAGGAAAGACCTGTAGAAAAAGATGCTTTCCAATCAGAAATAGGGAGTTGGAGTTGCTTTCAAAGCTGCATTCCCATCTTCCTCTCAGGCAATCAAGGCTTCCAGCACCCCAACACACGTGATGCTCTTCCACTCTATCCTTCATGCCCAAGAGGCGACCTGGGAGCAAGTTTGTGAGAATTAGTCAAGCTTACTGTACCTTCCCCCTGTCTCCAAGCAGAACTTAACTAACCACCTTGGTGAAGAAGCATTGTTGCTTATTGTGCCAAATGGGGGCAATTTAAAAAACATAAGCACAAGAGAAATTACTCTGGCTTTATAATTAGCAGAGGCAAGTATATATCTTTGAAGCTGTTTGGTTTGGCTGCAGTGCAACTACATAATGATCTTCTTCATTATCCTGTTTCTGAGGCACTTTCATGAGAAGGGAAAAACATACAGTACATTCATAATTCATGCAGGTCTAGGGTAAAGATGTGATAGTAAAAAGTGCTGTTTTTGTCAAAACAAAATGTTCCATATCTCCATATAACCAAAACTAAACCAATATATGATATAAATGAAAAACTTTGAGGAATAGTTGGACATTTTGAGTTAAATGAGTAGGTCAGTTTCTTATCAGTCTTTCATGTACACAGCTACACCTAGCAGTCAGTTAGCTTAGCATAAAGACAGGGTATTCAGTAGTATACAGTATTTCCTAAGCTCACTAATCAGTCCCTCCTGGAAATGCTTAGTATTATTTGTGGGAGCATTTAGTAAATTACAGAAACTTTTCAACATGAAATGGTGATATCAGCAGACTGCTGTGCTTTGGACAATACTGTGCACACTCAGCAAAGATTCAGGCGCGCATTTCAGTGGAAGATTAACAGCTCAGCTCTATGTTCCCACAGCCCTATGTTCCCACAGCTCTATGTTCCCACATTACTTAGACTTTTTTTTTCTCCCCCAAAATTAGGCTCTTATGTTCCCATAGCTCTATGTTCCCACAGCCCGATGTTCCCACATTTCTAACTTTTTTTCCAAAATTAGGCCCTATGTTCCCACAGGATTAGGGTTAGGGTTATATTTTACAACTGCATCCATTACATTCACCCCCCCAACATTTTACCCAGTGTCACACGTTAATCTTTTCGACCCAAACCCCAGTCTCCAGCACGATAGTGAGGCATCAGCAGATTGGATAGAACTTCAACATTTAAATGTTTTAAATCTGTGAAATTTTAAAATTTGGCTCAATAAGTCCCTGGTTATGCCAATGCTCAAAGCCCATGTGCCGTGCTGTGCCGTATCAGATGGATTGGTCAACCCAATGAGGAGAAAAGCCTGGTCTACCTGATCTTGCGAGAGCAAAAAGACGGCCCAATCAGGACAGCATTGTGCTGTGCTTGATTTAAAAATTATTGCTCATGAGGGACTTTCACTCGTAGCCTCACAGAGGTACCAGGACACCCCACTTGTCTGTGGGACGGAGGGCTTTGGGAACATAGGGCCTAAATTTGAATAATTTCTTAGAAACTTGGGAACATAGAGCTGTGGGAACATAGGTGCTGTGGGAACATAAGGCTGTGGGAACATAAAGCTGTGAGAACATAGACATGCTCCCAAACTCTGCTAGTTGCACAGCAGCCTCAAGGTGACGACAAGAAGTAGCCTGGCACATAACCCTCCATGAAACCATAACATAGCAGTGTATGTGGTGTTTGTAAATTTAAGAAACAAGATATAACGTGTAAAAGCCACTTAGGTAAATATTAATATTTGGTCGGTTGTTTTTGTTGTGATCATATGCTACACATATTCTACGTTAATTAAGTTCATGCAACTGTAAATCCACAGTATATGTACAGTTCAAGTATATTTTGACGAGTATTATATGTGTAAATACTTATTTTTATTTTTGTGCTCTTGGGTGCTAGCATGCAAGAACATATTTTTGTTGTTTGTGACAGTGGATTGGGCTGTAGGCCTAAGGCTGTTTCATTTTGCAATATTGCCCTTAACATGCCGCTAAGACGCAGATGTACCTGCAAATTAGTTTGAAACAAGTTTTTTTTAGATTGAAACAAGTTTTTGACTGCATACAACATGATTAATGTATAAATGTGTAATACATTTTAGCTCTAGGTTTCCCTGCCTTTTTATGGACCACTTGAGTACCTTGGGTTTCAAAAGAAAAGTAAAACAAAAGTCAAATATATATGAGTAATACTTGCATATTAAGTGCCATGGGAACTTGGAACATGGTAATGACCACTATGAAGCGTTCATTAGCTTTAAAAGGTGCTGTTAGACAGTTAGCCAGGAGACCGTTAGCTTAATTATAGGCTAACGGTCTCCAGACTGTAGCCTCATTTAACCCAGACACACATGAATGGTATCGTTCTCATTTATTGTACACCTAGCAAGCAAGAAAACAAAACAAAGCAAATGAAAAAAACTAAATGTTGAATTATTATATTAAGTTAGAGTGTTGTGTGCAGCTGAAAAAGATGTATATAACCTGGTTTGAGATATTGCAGTAGCCAAAAAAATCTCTGACTGAATGGATAGATGTGATAAGGAGTGATAGATGTTCACTCCTGTCTAGAACACTTAGTACTGAAACCCACAGTCTTCCACAGAAGGTCCCTCTGCAAAAGTAATACCGTGACAATGTCTGAAACTGTAGGTACCACCACTGGCTGCCCAGGCATATTAGCACATGGACCATTTGTTCTTATTTCACCTCTGTGCCTCTCTCTAGCTCTGCTCACCAGCGTGCTTTATGGTCCCTGACATCTCATGTGACAAATTGCCACCTCTCTCCTGATACGCCAGCTCCTTCCACAATCTTTTCTTTCCTTTTGATAATAATCATTTGGTAGTGAACACTCGCTGTGTGCATCACCCATGGGATTCACTGTCTGGTATCAGGATTCACCAGCTGCCAGCGTCAATCATAGAGTCTGTTTCAAAGCCGCTGTTTGTGTGTTGTAGTGAAACCATGCCACCCTGTGGAGGGAAGAGCATTGAGCACATTACATTGATAAGCAGATCACAGGTTTTGCAGGCTGAGTCTACAGCCGAATTTAAGAGCAGAAACCTGATTTTAATATGATGTAATGCTTTATTGATCCCTGGAGGAAAATTTTCTTTTCACTTTCCCCCTTCACCTTAAGGGCAGAGCAATGGGTCAGATTCAAAACAGTCACGTCTCGCTCAAGGACGTCTGAATGGATCCTTGCTGACACTACAGCTCAGAGCCAAGACCTTTGGTGGAACGATGGTCTTCAAGATCACATTGCCAGCGTGCTGTGAGAACTGCGATCCATATCTGAGTTTCTGTGTCAGATATGCAAAGATCAGATGGTGACCCTAAAGGAATACAAAGCAGATGCTGTCTTTCTGTGCAAATACAACCTGCACTGTGCGTCAAATTAAAGATGTAGTTTTAGGTAACATAAATCAGTGATTGTGGGCAAGACTACAACAAATTTTAATTTGTCATTTATTTTAATACAATATCCTGTATGTGTCAGTGAGATACTACAACAGTTTACACCATGAAACTCCCACTTCAAATTTTGTGTCAGCATAAAAATGTAGATAAACTATACCACAACATCCATGTGTGAGGTCTTTTTCTTGTTTAATTTACTTAATGTATCAGTCTTTTACAGTGGAACTGTTAAATAAGCTAAATTCCCTCAGGACTCTGCTCATATATGGCGCTTTTCCACTACACAGTTCCAGCACGACTCGCCTCGTCTCGTCTCGGTACGGTTCCAGAACAGACCTTTTCCATTACAAAAAAGTACCTACTCAACGTGGGCGGGGTCATCATAGCACAGCTCCGCGAACTGCCGTGACTTTGTTTTATACGCGTCACAAAACACATAAACAATGGAGGACATTGAGGCAGTGGTGTACTTGCTGCTGTATGTGGCTTTTTGACACACACAAAGCAAGAAAATTGAGCCGTATAGCTCTAACGCTGCTGCCGGTATTTAAAAATGCTAGGTTTGATTCTTGTGTGGGACGGCTCATGACTCTTCCAGCGACAATTCTTCTGACCAATCAGCGGCCAGCAGTGTGTCGACGTCACATTTTAGTACCGGCTTGGCTCGCTTGGAACCTCACCAGAGCAGGTACTAAAAAAGTACCAGGTACTTTCATTAGTGGAAACGCAAAAAGAACCAAGGCGAGTCGTGCTGGAACTGTGTAGTGGAAAAGCGCCAGTACTGTATTTGTCGATCTGACCTAATCTGTGTAACAGCTAGTAACGGAGGAAAAGCCTGTTGGACTCTGGTTTTACTGTTAATTAATAAGCTTTGAACCCCATTGACCTGCAGTCGGATCAGTCATTACAGACATACTTCAACCCCACACAACTTTTTAAAATGATAGTATGAAGCCTATACTTTTAGACTTTTCTTAAACCTTTTGTTTCTCTACAAGAACCAATTGAGGAGGCAAATGGACATATTAGTAAGTGTGATCAGTAACACTTAAGGGACCGGTTTTCTCTGTCAGACATGCTTGTCAGATGGTCAAACAGCTTTTGAAACAACCCTATCTTTCCTAGGTCATGTTAGGGAAGGCAGTGCAGGGTTGTAACCTCCCAAAACAGACAATCCGACATTTATACCTACTTAAAGCAGCAGAGTGGAGGTGACAAAATCATTAGGCTTTTAACTTCTCTCTGGCTCTATTTTCACATTACTGACCATAGTCATTATAATATATAGTCAATGTTCACAGTAGCATGCTGCAACAATACCTTCCAAGAGACTCTTTAAAATTGTGAGCTGTTATCCCTCAAATGAAAATCAGTTCATATCCTGTAGTTTTTTTTAAAGACCACACATCGGAGATGTCTGTGTGAAATAAAAAACAAGATACTTAGGATTTCGACCATTGTGGGGTCCCGTCTCCTCCTCCAACTGGGACTAAAAGGATCAGACAATTTGGTGTTTTAGGTTGGACTACTGTCTTACTTTTTTTTCTCGCATTTTTGCAGTCATACCACTCTTCGTTTTTCAGTCTCTGTTTAGATGTAGAGCTGTTCTTAGACCTGAGGCCTGTACTACGAAGCTGGATTAACATATCCGGGATATCTCTCCGTTATATCTGGGTTGATTTACCCAGACATTCGCAATCCTGATAAATGGTACTACGAAGCTGGTTATCAACTCTGTAATTTAACCCAGGGTTTTCCAATCTTGATCACTGCGCGCTCACATAAAAGGGGTGGTGTTTGCAGCATCTGACCAATCGCAAACATGGAGAAACCCTGCAGAGCAGCCTACTTTACCATGGAGGAGCAGACAATTATTCTTCAAAAATATGAAGAATTCAAACACATCATCCAGGCCAAAAGCAACACTGTTGCCGCAGCAAAAGCCAGGAAGGAACGCTGGCAGAAAATTGCAGACTCTGTTAATTCGTGAGATTATATTATATTATTATTATATTAATTCATCTGACAATATAAACGGACAGCACTCTGATCACTCAATTTCACTTTATTATGGCACAGACGTTTCGGGCAGAGCGCTTCCTCAGTGCCCTTCCTTTCGTTGCGACATTAAGTTAGTTTAATATTCAACATTCATTTGACATTCAAAATACAAACCTATTATGCGCTTCAACCATTTGAGTGAATGATGTCAAACCAACTGTATAACATGCAGACTAATATCCCTCATGTGCCTCAAGGCTTATTTTACAAATATATATTTTCGTCAATTTTTTACAATTACAATAAATAAATAAAGTTATTATGCTCCCTGACCCTTTGATCTCAGGAAGTCAAACCAACTGTATAACATACAGAATAATATCCCTCATGTGCCTCAAGGATTATTTTTTAAATATATGTTTTGGTCAATTAAAAAATATGAATAAAATTCTGCTTTTCTGCACTTTTGCAGCGATTACTCTCAAGATGTTCTTATTGAGACTTTTTGTCAGGTTTCCTGACACAAGTTCTGAAACTGGAGTGGTGGTACGGTATTTATTTTAATTGTAAAAAAAAAATTGACGAAAAGACATATTTGAAAAATAAGCATGAGGCACATGAGGGATATTAGTCTGTATGTTGGTTTGACATCATTCACTCCAATGGTTGAAGCGCATAATAGTTTATACTTTGAATGTCAAATGAATGTTGAATATTAAACTGTCGCTTGAAAATCTGTACCTTTCGTATAGGATGTCATCCCTATCCCTAAAAACTTTCTCTCCTAATCGCTCCTCTCACGATCCGCGCACCAATGTCGACAGGATCTTCTAAGAATGGGCAGGCTATTTTCCAAGAGAACTGATTGGTCAGGAGGTGGTGCTATTAAAACTTGTTGATCTCTTACCCAGAACATAACCTGCTCCGGAGAAGGTTAGCCGTTCAGCATAAGTTACGATGGCGATTTACCCCGGTAAGAAGTGAACTAACGTCATGGACGGAAAACCCAGGGTTAACCCTGAAGTTACCTCGATAAGAGAAAATTCAGCTTCGTAGTACAGGCCTCTGCTTTGCTGGATGATTTATGATAAATATTATTTATTTTTATAACTGCAATGTTTAATTAGTTTATTTGAAACTATAGAGGAATGTGTTAAAGCTACCCTTACTTTTGTTACATTTTTACACATTTTTTTGTTTAGGTTAAAATGCTATTAATAAGGTAATGGCACTCTAAAATGTTAGAGAGATCCACCAGGCATAGAAACTAATCATTATTCCATTCTCATAATATTCTGTGAAAACTCTGCCTGTTTTCCCCTTCCGCATAACGTAATCGCGCACGCACACCCCCACCCGGAAGAGAGTCTGTTATGGATCCACGGAGATAGCGTAAACAGACAGTAGCGACTGACAATGGTCTTCACTATTGTAGTGCGTCAATGTCAGTGATGGCATAGTGGACTAAATTAATCCCAAGATCTGAATTATATGTGAACCTTCCCAAAGAGTCCCCTTTCATCCTGCCATTAAGCCACAAAGACCTAATAGTCCGTGAGCCAGGGCCTCAAAATATGGAAACCGTTACCGAAAAAGTGGCAAAGGCTACCATACCTTTTCTGAAAGCCTGGAATCTCAGCTTTTCAATGATGTATGATGGCCATCTGACAAGAGTAGCTGTTTTGAGTTATCACACATAATGTAAACTAAGGTTGAGAAAAATAATGCGTATAAATCAAGCAGAACACTGACAGCTGAAAATCTATATTGGACATATTGGAATATTTTATTTTGTTATGTTTGGTATCATTTTAAAGGGGAGACTCTGGGCTTTCATTTAAATCCTTTTGTGAACATTTTGGATAAGTACAGCCAACCCTGGAGCTCTTCAAACTTTTAATCACACACATTTTCCTGCCATTTCCGCCTAAGTCATCTTTTGTCTTTTAATCCTGTGGCACCAGGGAGCATCAGAGAAACAAAATCCAAACACTGAAATACTGGCATGACCCTAAAGATTCAGAAAATGTATCATTTACCCATATTATCTGATTTGGAGGGGGTGATTTTCAGTGTTATATCAGACATGGCGTTTTCAAAGACAGAAACATGTAGTGTACTATTACCCCTATGCTAATTTGTTGAAGTCTGAGGTAAATATTTTTTAGAGAAAGTTGTTATTCAGCATTTTAAGCATTTTTAGATAGTTCAAAAGGTCCTTAATACATATCCACCAAATATAATTTATATCAGGTCCCCAATTTCATGGAATTTACATTAAAAAATGAATGCCTTGTTCTCGGGCGACTCTGGTAAATAAGAAAACTTTTATACATAACCACAAAACTTTCCCAGTTTATCACATAAATTAAGACAAGTATTGCTTGTATAGCAGGTTTTCTCAAAAGTAATGGCTAAATATACAAATGAGGCTTCATTTACTAAAATAGGCGCTAATTTGGAGAAATGTTCAAACTTGACATGTATATATTGGATGAGGTCACCTTAAAAGTTATCATTGCGGTTTAAGCAGTTTAAACATATAATAATAGCCAGTCAGAAATAAAATGTATAAATAATGAGCTTGTAATGTATAAATAAAAACAAAAAGTGAATAAAAACAGAATGCAACGATGGCAGAAAATGTTTTCGATTATTTTTTTTGGAACATCCCATAGGGTCAATGGTATAGCAGTGCAGCCTCGGATGTTCGGTCCTGAACTGCCTAGACCAGCTTGTGATGTGCCCAACAGCACTGTCTCTGTATCTTTGCCAGCTCTGCCAGTGTATGCTGTGGGAACTAGGTGTGGTCCTCCAACTAGATCCTATGTTGAGGTCAAGACAGATATCTGTGCTGATGCTTTGAAGAAGAACTTCTTATGGTTGGTATGCAGACTGCACTCTGCCACAAATCAAAGTGTCCCTAGCTGGACAGGTTACAACATCTTAGCAGCAAACTCTGTTAATGTTATTCCCAGTGTTGTCAGCTATCTGCCAACCATCAATGCCCCGGCCACCCAGATGGCAACTGTTCATGAGATTCTCCTTCAAAGTAAAAACATCATGACTTCCTTACACATCAGCAACATGTCAGTTGCCTTTGATCAGGCTCTCTACTGTAAAGTTATAGAAATTCTGTGGGCACATAGAGACAGGTTTCCCAACATTGTGCCAAGACTTGGAGTCTTTCACACTATCTGTATGTTATTGGGTGTGATTGGGAAGCGCTTCCAGGCTGCAGGCCTAAGGGACATATGCATTGAATCTGGAGCTGTGGCTGAGGGATCTGTCAGTGGTGTTTTGGATGGCCATAAGTACAATAGATCTCTGAGATTCCACAAAATCATGTATGAAGCCCTCCTGAGGCTAGTCTGGAATCAGTTTCCCCAGTGGCTCACAGAGAACCATCCTGATGCCCACGATCTCCGATCTCTAGATATCCGGCCCCTAGTCTTGAGTGTCTTTTCTGAGGGTATATCATCAACCACTGTAGAAGAATCACTTGACCGTACAGTTTTCAGAAAGGTCCATCAGTACTTCTGTGAATTCATGCAGCATCTCAGGTCTCAGCAAGGTCCACTGGCCCGCTTCTGGATGTCATATTTTGACATGGTGGAGGTTGTACTAAACCTTGTGAGGGCATCACGTGAAGGAAACTGGGCATTGCACATGGCTAGCATTCGATCAATCATCCCCTGGACCTTTGCCTATGATAATCTGAATTATGCAAGGTCACTCACTGCTTACTACTCAGAGATGAGCAGCATTGAACATGAGAAACCAGGTCTGTACATGTTTCTCTGTGAAGGTGGCTTTTCGGCCCAGCTGAGTGCAACAAACACATTTGCAGGGTTCCGATTGACCAGACCCTAGAGGAAACTGTCAATCGGGACACTCAGACAGCTGGAGGCACAAAAGGGTTCAGCTTGAACCCAGCAGCTGTCTCAAGATATTACCTTACTGCTGAGTACAAAAGCACTTACCTGTCTATATTGAAAAGCTCCCTGGGACCCCAACAAAGTGACTGTTCTCACAAGGACCTTGGGCAAAGCAGAATTGCCAAAGATGAAGAACACATTACAAGCACTGTGGATCTGTTGGATTCTAGTTGGATAAATCCATTTGCAGGTGGTGAGTCCCTTGTTTCTCTGTCTACTGGAAGTACAGCACCGGCAGATGTTGCTGAAGACCTTCTGAAAGCACACACCATTGGCGAGAATGCCTACAGAACCTTCTCTGCTGAGCGTGTTGAGAGTAATCTTCCTGCAAAGCAGTTCCATGCACCACTCTCCAAGAAGAAACTGAAAACATTCTCCTCAATGCAGGGAAAAGCAAAGATATGCAAAACTAGGAATAAAGAAGTTATCCTCAAAGCTGATAATCGAATATTTGCCCACATGGTACTGATTGCACAGAGTAGACAGCTCAACCTGAAGGAAGTGTTATCTCATCCCCTTGGACCACTTCCGTGGGCTCTTGCTTGTGAGGAAGACTTGCAAATCCTCACTTGCCAAGCAACTGCTCAAGTTCCCATGTGTTGCTGAATCATTGCCATTAAATTCAAGCTGCGTAATAGATGGCATGGCACTTGTTCAGAAGCTGAACGGTGATGGCAAGACATTTGCTGATATTGCAGACTATGTCTTGTCCACTGTGCTAGCTGAAGCAAGTCACAGCACCCGTGTTGACATTGTTTTTGATGTATATAATGAGGCTTCTATCAAACACATGGAGAGAGTGGCCAGAGGTGCAGACTCAGGCACAGAGGTCAGACAGATCACTGCAGGGCACAGAGTTCAGCAATGGAAGAAGTTCCTACAAAGCAACAACAACAAAACAAATCTTGCTACCTTCTTGCTCAAAGAGTGGGGCAAAGAACAGTCTAGAACAAGAATCTGTGAAAAGGTTCTGTACACTACAACCAAAGATCAGTGTTACAAGCTGACCCAACAGGGAGTGCACAAGGTAGCAGACCTGTCGTCCACTCAGGAAGAGGCTGACACCCGTATGCTACTCCATGCTTGCCATGCTTCAAGGACTGGTCACAAATCTGTCATCCTTGTGTCTGATGACACTGATGTCTTGGTGATAAGCCTGGCTACCAGTGATGCACTCACATGTGACCTGTTCCTGAAGTCAGGGACAAAGAATCGCACTAGTTACGTAAACATCTCACAACTCGCTCGTGGTCTGGGTTCACAGTTGTGTCAGGCTTTGCCTGGTTTACACGCATACACAGGCTGCGACACTGTAAGTGCATTTGCAGGTCGTGGTAAAGTGTCAGCCCTAAAACTTCTTCAGAAGAATGAAAACTTCTGTTCAGAAGGTTGGGGCAGACTCGACAATGACACCTTAGTTGTATGCAGTCTTACAGGAGTTCACATGTCAAATGTACAGCTCCAAGTCCAGAATCACCAACATCAATGAAATGAGGTATGCACTTTTTTGTGCAAAGAAAGGTGTAGAATCCTGGCAGTTACCTCCATGCTCAGATTCTCTCAGGAAGCACTGTCTCAGAGCTAACTATCAAGGTGCTATCTGGAGAAGATGCCTCGAGAACAACCCTGAAGTTCCTTCCCCAGTTGAGCATGGGTGGTCTAGAGTGGACCAAGATGGTGACTTGCAGCTCTCCATAGACTGGTTCAATGTCTCCATTGGTCCACAAGCAGTACTTGAGTTTCTGTCCTGCTCATGCAAGAGGGACTGTGTCACTCCATCATGTCAGTGTGTTGCCAAAAACTTGCCCTGCACTGACCTATGCCATGCAAGACAGTGCAAAAACCAGAAGGATGACTTTGCTGATGAGAAACAATCCTATTCCTCTGATGAGGATTCCGAAGAGGAGTTTGATTAGTGTCGTGGCCTTGAATGATGCAATCTGTACGAAAATGTCATAAAATGTCATTGACCATGCCTAAAAGTCATGACCTTGACCTTTTACAGTAATGGCAATGTCATAATTGGGTTTACCACACCTTAAAACATAGGAATCCATGTCTCATTTGTTATTTGTTATACCGTTTTTTAGATTTTCAGCTATGTCAGTGTTCTGCTTAATTTATAGGCATTATTTTCTCAAACGCCATGTCTGATATAACACTGAAAATCACCCCCTCCAAATCAGATAATATGGGTAAATGATACATTTTCTGAATCTTTAGGGTCATGCCAGTATTTCAGTGTTTGGATTTTGTTTCTCTGATGCTCCCTGGTGCCACAGGATTAAAAGACAAAAGATGACTTAGGCGGAAATGGCAGGAAAATGTGTGTGATTAAAAGTTTGAAGAGCTCCAGGGTTGGCTGTACTTATCCAAAATGTTCACAAAAGGATTTAAATGAAAGCCCAGAGTCTCCCCTTTAAAATGATACCAAACATAACAAAATAAAATATTCCAATATGTCCAATATAGATTTTCAGCTGTCAGTGTTCTGCTTGATTTATACGCATTATTTTTCTCAACCTTAGTTTACATTATGTGTGATAACTCAAAACAGCTACTCTTGTCAGATGGCCATCATACATCATTGAAAAGCTGAGATTCCAGGCTTTCAGAAAAGGTATGGTAGCCTTTGCCACTTTTTCGGTAACGACCAACCCCTCTGGCTCACGGACTATAAGGAGTGAGAGAGATTTGGTGATTTTCACAACAGGGTCTTGATTGTGTCTGTGGCTGGTGGTGGGGCTGAGGTGTAGAGATGACTGTCAAGCTTCATTTATACTTCTGCGTCACGTTGACTGCGTAGCTACGTGTAGCCCTCTGCGTCGATGCGGACCCCTATGCCGTAGCCTGACGTGCACCTCCAAAAAATCCTAAGTACGTGTCACGGCAACGCGGACCACAAGGGCTGTGATTGGTCCACTCAATACGTCATTTCCTCCGGCAGTTGCCTTTCCGTTTAAGTTTCTACAGACCACCTCCACTAACGTCTTTTCTGCCACCTGCGCCTCAACATTTGCAATAAAATCATTTGTTCTTCAATATCGATGAGCTCCAACTCCAAACACACCCGCTCTACCTCGGTTGCCATTGTCTACTGTGACTGCAAGATAAACAAGGATACGGATACCACACACACACACACACACAGTCACACCCCCTAGCAGAATGGCGGTGAATTGCAGAGACGATGTAGTTCTGGCATTTAAATATTGAGAAAAAAAAGTTGTTGTTTGCTATTTCTTATTAGGTCACGAGTAACTTCAATTAATATGTCACCACAACTATTTTTAGTTCACTTATACTTTATGCTTTACTTATTTTTTTTCTACTCTTAGGGTATTTCAAAGAGAAGTTGGGAGTATACCCTGACAGACTTTGTGAAGGTTTTACTGGGCGCAAAATTATCCACAGACATCTCGTCCTCCCAAAAACAAATGGTCCCAGTGATTAACAGTGGTAAAACACTGAATATAAACCAGCTTAATGTTAAAAATCAGTGTTTCTCCCACACTGTCCAACAGATATATGATGTCTGGAAGAGCCGCAAGCCAAGCTGCTGCTCACATTCGCTCAGCTTCTATCTCTGATCATTTAGATGTACAATTACTAAAATCTGGTGTAAAGATATAGTTAAAAACAACCAAGATCTAAAAGGTATATCATCAAAATGTGGCTTAAAAGCGGATAAAAAGGCAACCAAATTAAACATTGAATCAGTTATGGTCTTGAAACATAGTCTCACAAATATCTCAGTTGAAACTATTAGATACTATGCCTACATTTAGAAAGATTTGTTCTTTACACCAAGCATCTTTTAATTTTTTTTTAAAACAACCTACTTATTACACAGGGGACTATTACAGTATATTTCATCTTGAATATTACATCTCTCTCACGAACATGAAGAGGTGCCTGCAAATTGTGGGTGTGCAGTTAAGTGTTCATTAGTGACTTTGCTGCAGTATGAGGTCTTTGATGTATTCATTGTTGGAAATGTTTATTTTACAAATATCTTGCTGGAAGTTTGATATGATGACTTAAGGGTTCAGTGTTGTGGTTCTCTTCTGGAGAAGTTCTTTAAATTTGATTAAGTTTGGCGTCATGGTGGCGTTATAGTTTGCCACTCTTCACTATGGTAAGTTTCATTGCAAACCAAGGAACATTCAATTCCGTTCATTTCAATTTTATTTACATTGTGTCAAATCACAGCATAAGTTATCTTAGGGCAGTTTTCACATAGAGCAGATCTAGACTGTACTCTCTATTTTACAGGGACCCAAAATTTCCACCATGAGCAAGCACTTGGCAACAGTGGCAAGGAAAAACTCCCCTTTAATGGGAAGAAACCTTGAGCAGAACCGGGCTCTAGGTGGTTGGCCATCTGCCTTGACCGGTTGGGTTGGATTGGTGTCTGTCATCATTGTCATCAAATTCAACTCAACATTTGTGTCATTTCCTGCCTGTCCTATCCTCTTTTTCATTGTCTTACCTTGTCTACTTCCTAGATCCTGTAGGCATAAGGTCTTCCTTTCTTACCTGCTAGTTGACTTACTTGGATTTGGGAGTTTTACCATGGAGCTAAGCTCTTTTGTTTAATTATTGTAATTTTTAAAAGAGTGATGGAGTCTAGTGTCATTTGCACATATTTCTCAGTCAAACCTATGTAGATGGGGAGTTACAGTCACTGTTTGTGTCAGTCATAATTGTTTGTATCAAAAAAAGGTATCTCAACTTTAGAATAATTTCCTGCCCAAACTCCTGATTCATTGCCCTAACGTGACCTTTTGCTGGATCCACTAGGCAGTGGGTCAACAATCTCAGCTGCTTAGGTGATGACTTCAACGACAATATTTGACAATATTTTCGTCAATATTGTCATAGTCATCGTCAGAGCTGCTGTCTGCAAACTCGTCCCACCACCGGACGCATTTGCTGCTTCTTTCTTCATCTTCTTCGGGATCCTCTTCCCTTGATCTTTTTCGGGATCCACTTTGCATCGGGTCGTCATCCTCCGCAGCTGCATCATCAGTGTCAAAGTCATCATCGTCCATGTCATCGTCATCGTCACTGTCATAGTCAGAGTCAGAGAAGCAGTCAGAGGCACTGTCAAAGCTGCTGTCAGCAAACTCGTCCCACCACCGGTAGCGTTTGCTGCTTCTCTCCTCTGATTCGTCTTCGTCCTCCTCTCTTGGCCTCCTCCTAGATCCTCCAGGCAGTGGGTCCTCTTGCTCTAAACCCAGGTTGACTTCAACGCCAACTTGAATCAGAGCACCAGCATCTTCTATGTTGTCAACATTGTCAATAACATTGTCGATATTGTCATTGTTGACAATGATTCCAAAATCCATCTCTGGCCAATGGTTTAAAAGGAGTTCCCTCCAGTCCATCATCACCATGTGGAACGGGCGTATTTCTGGCTGATCTCCACCTGGATAATCAGGAAGTGTTCTTGGCCCTGTAAGATCATTTAGACATTTATGTTTTACCATTACCATTCATAAAATTAAAACGGCTTGTAGCTTTTAGAGAGACCACATATTAGAGATGTCTGTGTGAAATAAAGAACCAACTACTTACGATTTTGACCCATGTGGCCTCTGTCTCCTCCTCCATCCACTAGGATTAAAAGGATCAGGCAATGAAACCAATCGTTATATTACAATATCACAATGATGTCTATCCTACATTTGGATTTTACCATTACAATTCAGAAATTAAGATGAAAATCTATTTATATCTTGTAGCTTTTTGACTGACTGCACATCAGAGATGTCTGTGAAATAAAGAACTAAATACTTACAATTTTGACCATGGCGGGGTCCATCTCCTCTTCCATCCATTGTAACTAAAATAATCAGACAATGAAACTAATGGTTATATTACAATATCACAATGCTGTTGACCCTAACTTAAATATATTCAATTTTGTGATTGTATCTTATATGACTTCATGCGACAAATAAACTTGATTGATGGATAAATTATAGGCTACATTACTCAGAATTATAATATTGAGAGGCTTAAAGACTTACCTCAAAACAAGGGAACTGGTCTGTGAAACTGTAAATTACAGAGCAGCTATAAGCTGATGATTGTCTCTCACTGAAATATGTATTTCTAACAAAAAACTGTTTGTCTTCAAGGAAAAACTGCAGTCACTGCAATGTTTGTTTTAACAAATGAGTTCAGAATTCTTTTATCAAGGCAAACTACTCAATTATGTTGTGATGACATCAAGTCAGTTAAAACATTCTAAATTTTAATAAATTCTTAAATTCTATGACATCATAATTACACTGGGACCAGCTACGACACAGATTGCATCAGGAAATAAATACGGCACCATTAAAGTGTGTATATATGAAAAGATCTATGTTGACATATTGCTTAAAGACAACTTTAAGATTTTTTTAAGTTTGCCTATAATATTTCAGTTCCTGTGGAAAAAAAATATAAATTGATCTTAATCAAAAATTGCCTGTGAAAGTTTATAGTTTTATTTTTCTGTGCCATTGACTTCAACTGGGGTCCAAAAACTATTAAAAATACATCAGTGAACCTGTTTTACAACGTGACATGTTCTTTCATTACCACGAACTTGGGCAGGTTTATTTTGTGTCAATCCCAACTACGTCATCCTGCTGTGCATAATCCCTCAATACAGCACCAAATCCATAGCTGAAAATAGTCCCCAACAAATACTCTGTTTATTCAGGTTTGCTCAAAACTTCTATGAACAGGAGGAACAACTACAGTGACCGTGGGGTTACAGTGTAACCCCGGTTCTCTGAGAATAGAGAATATCTCTCCACCACATATAGAATATATGTTATGGGATTTACTGACATTCTAGCAGCTGACGTGAAAACTTCTTTAAGACACACCACGCCTACCGTGGCTTCCCCTGCGCCCTATAAATGGACCCAGCTGCGCAGGGGTCAGCTGATTCACTCTGATTTGAACGGGTCCCGAGCGGCCTCGATGTGGAGAGATATTCTCTATTCTCAGAGAACCGGGGTTACACTGTAACCCCACGTTCTCTATCGTATGAGAATATCTCTCCACCACATATAGAATATATGTTATGGGCTCTGTAAGACACACCGTGAGGGTCCCAAGGAGACAGAGCAGACACCGCCCCCATAGTAACCCCATGAGGTAGTTTCGAATGAGACGTCCCCACCCCGGGTGCACTAAATTTACAGTGTGTACAAAATCACCCCAAACTATATACAAATGGATGTACTCAAGGCGGCGACACCGCAAGACGCTACGTGCCACCACCCCCTGTACATGATCCCCGCATAACCAACCCCGCCAGACGCAAGGGCTGGGTGCAAGGAAGAGGCCACTCAGATGGCCGGCACTCTGCCAGTCCACTGACAAGGATCTTGACATCACCCTGGCCAGGCCCGAGGCCAACTGGCCCAGGGGCACAGTGAATCAATCTTCAGGTCGACCTGGCCCCCAGCACACGCTCCCCAAAGGAGGTACTGGTGGCCACGTTCAAACTATAAAACCTGGTAAAAGTATTTTGCGTTGCCCATGTGGCGGCTGCACACACCTCTGGAGCCGAGCATGACAACGCGTCAAACTGGTTGGCCTTGCACCATGACACAAAGAGCTCCCACCGATAAGAGTACGCTGCCCTTGTCGACGGGGCCCGAGCGCTCTGCAGGGTACGAACCACCGAACCTGATAGCCCCATATCTAATAAGCCGGCCCTCTCAGTGGCCAGGCCCAGAGATTCAGCCCCTGCGGGAAGGGGTGGAACAGGGTCCCCTGCGCCTGACTCAGCAGGTCCCGGCGAACCGGGAGCTTCCATGGTGACCCCTGCACCAGTGGTGTCACCCATGAAAACCACGTCATGTGTGGCCAGCCCGGCGCCACCAGAATCACCTGGACGTCCTCCTGACTGATCCTCTGCAGCAGGTTGGGCAGGAGGCTGAATGGGGGAAACGCATAAAGCAGCCCCTGAGGCCACTGGTGTGCCATGGCATCGCAACCCAGTGGCGGTGAATCCCTCCCGATGGAGTAAAACAGTGGGCAGTGAGCATTCTCGCTCGAGGCGAACAGGTCGGCCACGGCCACTCCAAAGCGGCGCCAGATCTGCTCCACCACTGCTGGATGCAGCCTCCAGTTCCCTGGATGCGGCCCCCTCCTGGAAAGGAGGTCCGCCGCCACATTCACCACTCCAGGCACATGCATTGCCCTGAGTGAAAGGAACCGTTTGTATGCCCATGTCCACAGTCTGTGTGCTATCTTGCACAGGTGTAGAGAGCCCATGCCTCCCTGCCTGTTGACGTACGCAGCTGCTGTGGTGCTGTCGGTTCTTATAAGCACGTGGCAGCCCTGCAGTACTGGCAGGAAATGCACCAGGGCCAGGTGGATTGCCCTCAACTCCAAGGCGTTGATATGGCGGCCCTGCCATAGGGCTCCCCAACGCCCACTGGTCCCCCTGCCTTCGTGGATAGCACCCCACCCATCGAGGGATGCATCCACCGAGACCACCTGGCGGCGCAGCACTGGGCCCAGCCTGCTGCCTCTCGCCAAGTTCTCTGGGACCTTCCACCACCTGAGAGCTGTGCACAGCTCCCCGGTAATGAGCACCGACGCCCGCAGATTCCTCTGTGGGCAGAGCCCCAAACCGTACAGGTACCTCTGTACAGGCCGCATGTGCAGGAGAGCTAGCGGCACCACCTGTACAGCAGCGGCCATAAGACCTAGAAGGCGAAGACACAGCTTCCATGTGACCCCGGCCCCCAGGTGAAACCTCTCCAGACAATCCTTGAGGGAATCCTGTCTGACCTGAGTCAACGTGACCAACCCAGTCCTGGCATCCAGCCACATGCCCAGGAACTGGGTGGCCTGAGATGGTTGCAAACTGCATTTCTTTTCGTTGATGCGCAGACCCAGGTACTGGATGTGCACCAACAACATCTGGACATGACGGCGACACTGCTCCTCTGTCTGAGCGCATATGAGCCAATCGTCCAGGTAATTCAATATCCTGAGGCCCTGCACCCGCAGAGGCCCCAAGGTCGCATCCATGCACCTGGTAAAGGTGCGGGGAGCCAGCGATATCCCAAAGGGGAGGACACAGAATTCGAAGATTTTGCCGTAGAAGGCAAACCTGAGGAATCTTCTGTGGCCCTCCCAGATTGGAATCTGGAAATATGCGTCCTTGAGGTCGACTGTTGCGAACCAGTCTCCCACAAGAACCGCCTGCTTCACCCGTGGAATGGACAACATCTTGCACTTCAGGGGTCGAAGAAACTTGTTCAGACCCCTGAGGTCCAAAATAGGCCGGAGTGTCCCATCGCGTTTTGGGGTCAGAAAATAACGTGAATAGAACCCTGCCCGCCTGTCGCCGTGATCCACTTCTCTGATGGCCCTCTTGTCCAGGAGAGTGGAAACCTCTGAGCGCAAGATCTCTCTGCGCTGGTGATCTGCAACCATGGTAAAAGCAGGCACTGAAGTCACAGGAGGGGCGCTCAAAAACTGAAGGCGATAGCCCTGGGTCATTGTTGAGACGACCCAGGGGTCCACCCCTAAGGACTCCCATGCTTCTGCATGAGGCCCCTGAGGGTTTGGGCCGACAGGGGAAAAATTGGCGTCAGGACTGGGACTTGGGGCCCTGGGGCGCTTTGCCCCCGCGCCCTCTCGGTCCTCTCCTGCCACGCCGCGCTGCATCCAGCCGGACCCTCAGATCTGGCTGGGCCTGACTGGCTTGTTGCTGCTGTTGGTGCCCTTGCTGTGGCCTACGCACCTCCTGCCAGCCTGTGGTCTGCCTCAGGGCATTTGCCATCTCTCGAGCCGCACGACGGGCCTCCTGCGCCTGCTGGATCATGGCTGTCGCATCCGGCCCAAACATAGCTGTCGGTTCCACAGGCAGCCTGAGAAGACATGCCCTGTCTTCCGGCTGCAACTGGGACTGTGACAACCACAGATGACGACGTGCTTGCCAGAGACCTGACAAGGCCTTGCCAGCTGCCTCCCCTTGCTCTCTCATGAGCTTGGGGAGAAGTGAGGAGACCTGCTGCAGTTCCTCTACTAGCTGCCCCCCACACTCCTCTGAAAGCTGCTGGACTAAGTGCCGCTGATACAGGGACAATATGGCCGCCGTGTTGGCCAGTTTCGTCTGAACTGCCATAGCCCCATGCATCCTCTCTAGCAACCCATCCATCGCGTTGCAGTTTGTGCTCCGGCTCTTCCCTTTCCCCAGAACTGACGTTGAGGGAGCCACCAGAGCTACCAAAGCTGCGTCCACAGAGGGTGGCGGCCCACAACCAATCCTCTCTGGAGCGTGAACCGTAGTCATGGCCCGACAGAGGCCGGACCAGTGACCCATTGCCCGTGGCGTTTTAAATTGCTTCCTGACCACCTCCTCAAAGTCTGAGAGGAGGGGCACCAAGAAGCGCGTTGAAGGTTGAGACCCCCCTTTGTCATCATCAAATCGTGAAGGGCCGAGACCCTGTATAGTCGGCATCTCCACACCAAGAGCAGTTGCTGCCCTACTAATAAGACCTTGCAGGAGAGGCGACCGCTTCTCCTCAAGCTCCCCCTCCTCTTGCTGGTCAGCAGCAAACACATCCTCCTCATCTGAAGGAAACAGGGAAACACTTGCATCCTCGTCATCACCCTCCACATCAATGAAGGGGGATGCGGGGCGTTCCTCATATGAGGGCCCTGGGGGCGAATGCACCACCTCGGCTGGGCCAGCCCTGCACACAGACCGCACCCCCCCCACTGTTCGCACAGTGAAGGGGCCTGGAGCGGAAACCATGCCAGCCTGCCCCATTTCTGCAGCTGCAGGCTTGAACCGCTTGGTGGCCTGCAAGCCTACACTAGGGGTCTCCCTTATTATGCCCTGTTTCTGAAACAACCGGCAGCGTGCTTCCCTTTGCCTTGCTGACATGCAAAAGCAACTCATACATGCAGCCGGATCCTCCCGTGCTGCCCATGCATGCTCCCCCCCCAAGCAATAAACACACAAGTCATGGGAATCATCTATGGGGATCTTCCCCCCACAGCCCAGGCATAATGGACTCTCCCGGCTCGTCATGGCGGTGACGTCACCGTCACGTGACCCGGAAAAGTTTATGGTGGAAAAGTTTGTTATTGTTTCACTTCTTGTTCGTTGTTGTGTATTATATGCTACCCACAAGAATGAACTTGGATATAGGGAGGGAACGGACGCTTTTGCCGCTGTTGTGCCGCTCCCCGACACAACACAATGCGCGGAAGCGTTTTTTTTTTTTTTTTTTTATATGGCAAGAAAGCCGCCCAGGAAGAAAGTGCTGGCCGTGCCCGCGACTTGTCGCTTCTCCGGCCAGCTGTACCTACACGGCACAATCCTCCTAATGGACAACTTCCCCACACAAAAGGGAAAAAGGAGATATGAGAGAGGACGCTGGCTGCACCCGCGACTTCGTCGCTTCCTCAGACCAACTGTACGCTCAGTACCCCCAGCTCAACTCCTCTTCCCCAAGAAATGCAAGGGAGCAAAGGCGACTTTTCACCCTGAGAGGAGTCCAACACAGACCAGCTCTCTACCCGAAGGTATGTGGATGCACAAAAAGCCACCGATCAACTCCCTCTCCTGTCTCTTTCTGTCTCTTTCGCTCTCACGCCGTCTGATCTGCAGTGAAAATCAGAGGATCAGCTGACCCCTGCGCAGCTGGGTCCATTTATAGGGCGCAGGGGAAGCCACGGTAGGCGTGGTGTGTCTTAAAGAAGTTTTCACGTCAGCTGGTAGAATGTCAGTAAATCCCATAACATATATTCTATATGTGGTGGAGAGATATTCTCATACGATAGAGAACAGTTATTCTTTCAACATGTGTATGGGCACACAGGTATTACTGTATATCAAGATATAATCAAAAATATATTAGTTTGTTCTGTAATATTAAACCTTCCTTTTATATTATGTTATATTTTGACTTTTCAAACACAGGTTTAGCTAATAATATTATAAATAGCTGGATTATACTTAGGTGTGTCACTATCAGGGCTCTGCTATTATGCATACAGGCATTTGCATGATTTAAATGACAAAGGTAATGGTTGTGAATAATAGTGTAATGAAAGCTCTCAGATACACTTTTAATTCAGGTTTTATTAAATACAGCTCCACTGGACAGGTAAACTAGTTAATCCTGTACACTGGCTGTATGTTAAGACCAACAATTCTTAGCATTAATTGTAAGATTAATGTACAGTTGTCTGCTATAGCTGATAGATCAGTATTTAATTATATTCATTGCTGATTAGACCTCAAGTAATTTTCATCAAACACTACTGCAATTATTTCTTAGTTCGCTTATTCTTTACTTACATTGTTTTACTTTTAAGGAAGGATTGACGAGTAGTTTAAACATCGGGAGTTTACCCTGATATTGGGCTAGACAATTATGGCAAAAATCTTAATCACAATTATTTTGAACGATATGAAATCGTGATTATAAAACACACTAATTTATAGGGGGCGCTGTTGCCCCCGCTGGCGGGGTAGTAATCTTTAAGAAAGTAACTATATTCTGAATACACAAATTTAAACTGTAACTATAACGGAATACAGTTACTCATATTTTGTATTTTAAATATTTTTAAATATAACTCCCCAACCCTGGTCATAGACCACTTTATGATTGATCTTCAGATGATTAAATAAATTGGTCGTGTTGCCGTGGGATGCAGACACGATAGTGCGACATAGTTTGCACACTATTTCTTTATGTTCGACGTCCGACAACTCAAAGCCAAAATGTTTCCAGACCACTAAAGATGTCCAAGTCCTACCTTTCTTCTTGTCAACCAAAGGCTGCCCTTCTGCCCATTTTAAATCTCCCCAGATCTGCGCAGAAACCACACCGTTCCTCCAGCGGGTCTAACATAAGGGCCGGGACACAGAACTTGCTGGAAAAGACAGGGACGTTGGATTTATGTCACAGGTGTGCCGCGCTGGGCGAAACAATAATCGTTTTAAGCCGATTATTACGTTTTTATAATCGTGGGAGGCCAAAATCGATATCCATATATTAAAATTCAATAAATCGTCCAGCCCTACCTGATATTGCATTTTCTGTGTCCATGCTGTCATGACAACTGACTGTTGGATGTTAAACTTTATTCAGAAGTGATTGGACTAAAAGAGTATTCATCCCACCTGGGTGTAGAGGTGATGGTGCCAGCAGGAAATGAGCAGAGGAGGGTCTGTCGGCATCATCCAGCCATGGGTTACACAGTGTTCAACATCTGGTCGGAAAGACAACAAAGATAGAGTCACTTTTCCGTGACAGCAAGAAGAGGAGCATGAGAGATAGAGAGGGAATAGACGACTATTTTTTGCTAATTATAGTGTGTCGAAAAGAATGGCAAATAACCAGAGGCCTGGGGATTTGGCCAATTCTGTCTCAAATGAACACTGCTCGGAGCAGCCCTCTGCTACTTTCATCAAATAGTTTTGTTTCCCGGTCCAAGAAGCTAAAATAATGCCAGACCATTTAAAATCATGAGCACAGTGACTTGTTAAACCAGTGCCAAACCGGTACCAGTGAGTATTGGACGTACAAAACATGACTAAAATTCTTATCCTATCCTAACCTCACCAGCACCAAACACATGCCTAACCCCAACAGTAATGGGGGACACGTTTAAATTTGGCATAAAACCTTTTTTTATGCCAAAGCCATGTTGCTCCAGGGATGGCAATATCAGTTGGTCGGTTGGTAGACCACTTAAGTCCAGCATTCACTTATCCAGTGAAATAGGCTATCTCAATGTTTACTACATGGATTGACACAAAAGTTTAAGACATTCATGTTTCCCTGGCAATATACCCTAACGACTTTCGTGAGTCCCTGTCTCTTTCTCTTACAATACTAGGGTTGTGTCAGTGGTTTTCAGTGAAATTTAACAACAGCTGTTGAATGGATTGCCTGTACAGACATTCATGAATCCCTTGAGGGTGAAGCATAAATTGGATGATCCACTGACTTCTCATGCAGGTCAACCTCAAGTCATTACATCAATCAAATACCTTCAAAAGTTAGCTGCTAATTTTTTAGCGTTAAGCTAAGAACATGCAACGTATACCCTGTTGCATTATCATTAGCATTGTCACATTAGCATTAAACCAAAATAATCTTCTAGTCTGTCTTTTTAAAGCTATTAGTTGCAGCGAATATGACCAAATGTTGTGGCATAACAGGTTAATTTCAGATTGAATATAGTAAGGAAGGTTGCTAATTTACTAACTATTCAAGGCCCACAGCTTGCTAGCTAGCTGAAATATTAATACTTGCATTGCCAGCCAATGCATAATGTGAATGAATAATGTGTATTCATTATAATAAATTGGACACTGAAATTTAATATTAAATATATCATTTAATACACTAATGACAAAATATTAACTTACCCAAAAAATAAGGAGGAGACATCCTGATCCTTTTGGGGGCTATAATGTCGATTTCGATGTTATGAGTAAAAAAAAAGATTGATATTTAAGCCGATAATGTTTTGCAAAAACTAAAACAAATAACGTTCAAAGACTATTAAAGATAGATACATATTTACTGGTTTTGATAAAGCCAATAAAGTCAGTAATTGGTGGTTAAATTCAGTTGTATTATTGTAGTTATAGAAGTTGATGCATTTAGGTTTTAACAGAGAAGCACTCAGATGAATGCAAATGAAACCAGTGTGGTGCAGCTGCATGTGAATAGTGAGTACATGGGAACAAGTCAATGATTATCCTGGCGAAAACATTTGCCATTTGTTTTGTAATGTGTCCATCTTGCCAACTGGAGTGCAGGCTTCTAAAGTTGCTTTGCCTGCGTCTTTTTTTAGCCTGCACGCCTTCAAGCTGCTGGTTCGGTGTTGCAAGTCATTTGCAGTAGTTTTGGTGAATGAACGCTGGTGTGTTTGCAGGCTTTGTCTGATCTTGAGATTGCGCTAATACTTGCAACAAACAGCAGCAGAGAGTATCAGACCTGAGTGTACTACTTCAGCTTGCAGCCCCGGTGTCAACTTAAGTGTGTGACCGTCTGCTGAAGCCTGATTTCGGGGGAGAGACACGCTGCAATGGATCGGTGAGGCTGCTGTTGCATGGAGAAAGGATTCAGTGCAGCAAGTGCAACATTTTACCTCTGTGTTTGTCGAGATTGAGCCAGAAATATTTTTGTTTAAGCCGATTCGTTTATGTTGTATTATGCATTTATGATAATACATTGACAGTTCGATGACTTAACTAAAATCTATAAAAACTGAGCAAAAACGTTCTTTGTGTTTAATATAAGTGTATAAATGTGTATGTCTATTTACTTGTGCACCAATTTTTTCCATGTTGCCTATAGCCTGCAAAAATGGGGTCACAGCTGCAGATATGAAAAAAAAAAGGATAAATATTTTCTCACACACCAGGACAGTATTATTTTATTATACATATTTTAAATAACTCTGTTATAGGCTATTGGAAGAATTTTAATTATTTTGAGCCCATCTCAAAACATCTTATTGTAGTGTATTGATCTTTTTTCCACTGTGAAACCTTTCCAAAAATACTACAAATCATACTTTGCTTCAGTGCAGCACCAAACCAGCCTTTTGGAAGCTGTATTACCACAAAGTATGCTTAGTAGTCTTTGTAAAGGAAACATAATGTTAGTGATGTTACAGTTGTTCTTTTAATCCAAAACGAAACCTTTTACAGTTTTATAATGACATTTATTAAAAGTGTGTGAAATACCTAAGAATGAAAGAACATATCTATGGGAGTACTTTTACAAGCATGTCTTCAGTTCTGTCCCTTTTTATTTAGTTTAAAAAATTAAAAAATACCATAATAATAATACTAGAATTGAGGATTTTACAATAATAATTTGCTGATTTAAAGGTTCCTCATGACTTCTAGCAGCATAGGTTTGTTAACAGAGTGGCAGTAGTAACATGTCTCTGTGCTTTTTATCCCAGTGGAAGTTCGACACTGGAGCACTACAAGGCAGCCATGTTGCTGAGTGGTGTTGGTGATGCTCTGGGCTACAGGAACCAGCTGTGGGAGTACAATGAGTCGGGACCAGCTATTCACCAGGTTAGTGTAGGACCATCATCGATTGGTTTCCAGGGGCCCGGTACAACGATGAGGAGTTTAATGTTACTGTTATTTCATTTACAAGCAGAACGTCATCATTTTCAGCTCTGTACTGAATCATAACTTATTGAGATAAGGTCAGCTGTTGCTGAAGGAATATTTCACCTAAAATGTCTATCCTGTCCTTGCAGGAGCTGAAGGAGCTCGGCGGTCTGAAGAACATCAAGGCCGAGCTCCCCGACTGGCCAGTGAGTGATGACACAGTTCTGCATCTGGCAACGGCTGAAGGACTAGCAACTGGTGAGGTCAACATCACATTGGGCCAATTTTCTCTCTCCAGTTTCTGTCTCTGTTCCCTCATTCTGTTTCAATCGAGGAGTTGATTGGATTGATCTGATAGTCTGTGTCGTTCTGATGAGGCCTCATCAGGACACACACCACACCCTCCTCCTCAAGAGCCCCAACTAAAGGTTAAATCTAATTTCCAGTCTTGCCTTGATTTGCTGCTTTATTACGGCTCTATACAAGTGGAGGGGAAATGGTAGAAATTCAACTTGACCTTTCCTGTGATAAGGCAAACAAGCAGCCTTGTTAAAAGATCTGATACATCTTTAAAAATGTTAAAATGGACAGGGTCTGCAGTTTGAGCAAGTTAACTTTCACCCTCACAGGGAAGGGCGGGGAAGAGCTCCTGCATGAGGTGGCTGTTCGCTATGTTGAGGGGATGAAAGACATGGAGGGGAGGAAACCAGGGCCTTCAAGCATTCTGGGTGAGAAGACGCCTTCATTTTTCAATAATATCACAGTCATGGGTACCGAAGCAGAGATTCTATCCACTCACATTTGACCTTTTTAGGAGTCTCCCAGCTGAGGCCTGGGCAGGAAGGGGGCTTCAGAGTGCCCTATAACCCTGAGGGGACAGGCTGTGGAGCAGCCATGAGGTCCATGTGCATTGGTCTGAGGTAACTTAGTATAATCTGAATGCATCCAATTCACTGTCTGCCCTTTGTGGGTTAGGTTATATTTTTTAATCATTAATGCAGTAATGCTTTCTTGAGCTGGTATAGGGCATCTTGACAATCAACTGAGTTGAACTGACTGAAAGCCTCTTTTTGAACGTTTTTTAGGTGCAATAATTAAAGTTTATGGATTAGTAGAGAAAAAGAATAACCTTGAAAACTGATTATGACTGTGAAAATAATTAAGGTGGGAGAGGGCATCAGAGTCGGAAGAGGGTATTGTGATTTATGTTTTGGCTGAAAGCAGGATAGTCTGACCTTATGAGAGTGCACAGGAGGGTCTTTTTATATTTTCTTATGCTGTTTTCTGTCACCGTTTCTTAGCAGTATAGTTTATAGTTACATAAATAGACAAAAAGAATCAAAAAGACAGCTTTCACTTGTACTTTGTCACATGCAGATGGCAACTGTTGTGTCTGTGTATCAGACATTTTATTCACGTGTGCATTGGTGGCGCACATTAGAAGTTTCACTGGGATAATAAGGTTTAAATTGGAGTACACAATTAAAGAAGTTGTACCAATTTAACACAGTTATATTCTTTTGACATGTGCTACACACCTTTCCCAAAAGACCAAAAATCATGCTGGATTTTGACAATTGCAAAATTGCAGGGACATGAAACAGCATAATTCACCCATAAAACTTGGGATGAAACTGTAAAAATATTGCAACAGTCTTTTCATTGATGGTTTTAAATAAAATGAACGAAAGAAAGTAAACAAACTTTGATCAAACAATATATCCTCGGTACAGTTTACTTGCACATTTTCACACCCACAGACCCAAAGATAGAAAAGAATCAGTTTCTATCCGTTAAACATGAACCACAGACACACACACACAGCTGTTATAGAAAGAGCTGGAATCATCAGGGTGCAAAGACAACTTCACAGCACTCCAGCCTGGTTCAGATGAATGAACAGGGTTTCATGTTGTATGAATAATATGCAAATCCTCTAACTTCTAACATGTTATTCAAATGTTAAAGAGCCACCCTACTTATGTTACTGACATGACTTTCATAAGTTAAGGTCAGAGTCCAAAATAACTCGCTGCATTCCAGAGACAGTGACTAAAGTGTGAAAAAAGTTCCTGACTCAATAAACTGACAGGTCTTATTGCATGAAGAAGTTAGCACACTCATCAGTCAAGTATTTTCATTAATAATCTTTCTTAAATCTGCAAGTTAATTTCTGAATCAACAGTTTAGTCTGTAAAATGTAAGAGACTATGGAAAGCTGCAATGCAGTTGCAGTTTCCCAGATCCCCAGCAGGCGTCTACAAAATCCAATAGACTGTATATAAAAGAAAATCCAAAAGATTCAATCTACAATGATAGAGAAAACAATTGTGGGAGAATCTGGAGCCAAAGAAAGTTTGACATTTGAGTTTAAAAGTTATTTGAACAACTAATAGGTTATTGATATAATTACTGATTATAAATAGAGAAATTAGTTAATTGTTTCAGCTCTTAACTCGTTAGATTTGGTTGTAGAGAGGAATCCATCAGGAACTGGTTTGATGGGATTAATCAGTTTGTCATTAGTAGAAAAAAGAAACTTTCCGTAAGGTCACAATAGCATTAAAATGCAATTTTAATCATCTTCATTAGGAAAAAAAGGTGTGCGTCTGATAGAAAAGTAAATGTAGGTGTGAAGTGGAATTATTACATCGTTTAGGCACTATATATAAGTCGGTTTAGAAAGCCAACGGTGTGTATAAGACTTGACACTGAACATTTCACATTTACGTTAACAGTCGGTGTACACAGCTGCTGCTCTACCGCTATATATCCAAAGTAATTTATAATGAATGCAATTGTGAACTTTGATCACCAAGCAGACAATAAAAAATAAATCACAGAGGTCCAAGGTTAAAACATTGGCCACAACCAGTAAATATGTAATATGGAGTCAATTAAAACATGAAGAGAAGTAATTACAGTGTACATAATTTGTATTTGCAGCATGCTTAAACACATCTCTAAACTGTGTGATGGACCTCATTATGATTGTGGAGAGAACTTCAGCAAAATATCCTCCCTAACAAAGGCTGATAAGGACTTCAAAACTTTGTCCCCACCAGGTATCCAAAGCCTGATCAGCTGTTGTCCTTGGTGGCAGTTGCCGTGGAGACAGGCAGGATGACCCATCCTCACCCCACTGGTTTCCTGGGAGCTGTAGCGTCTGCACTTTTCACAGCGTACGCGGTCCAGCACAGGCCCATCACAACTTGGGGTTTAGGCCTGATCAATGAGGCCTGTCCGATAGCAAAGATGTTTGTTCAGGGTCGGGGCTTCGCCGTAGAAGAGACGGAGAGAGACTGGAACTACTTCTGTGACAAGTGGCAGTGGTATGAGCGGCTGAAATCCGGCTTAGTTAGGCTGTCATGTTGCATTCAAATTCAGGTTTACAATGTCAGCAACTTCTATGAACCTATTTTAATCTCAAGGTTAACAGAGGATGGCATGAGATTTGTACTAAAATGACTTCAGTGGTTGACCTTAAGCTTATTTTTATTCTTATCTATGGCTTCTGATAATTAGATCGATACACAAATTGATTACTTACTTTT
This sequence comes from Scomber scombrus, assembly GCF_963691925.1. Taxonomy (NCBI): domain Eukaryota; kingdom Metazoa; phylum Chordata; class Actinopteri; order Scombriformes; family Scombridae; genus Scomber; species Scomber scombrus. The sequence goes on from NC_084990.1 coordinate 12,501,634, forward strand.
CTACCTAAATTTTAAAAAATCAACATTCAAATGCCATCTCATTTCCTTCATTTGACACATAAATATTAGCTGAAAGGGGACATATCATGCTTTGTGATTTTCTGCTAATTTTATAGTGAAAATGTTGGATGACGTTAAACATGGTCAAAGATCCTAAACTTAAGATGAATTTATGTTGAAATGCAAGTCCAAAACCAGGGCTTCAGCCTGCCATGAAATACACATCTGTAATATTACCTCTACTTCGTCCTCACTATGACATCAGATTGTGTCTCTTTGTTGCTAAGGTTGTTAAGTTGTTCCATGTGATGTTTGCGTTGTCCATTCGGATTAGTTTCTGGCAGGGCTCAAAATGAGACCAAGCTGCTGAGCATTTTGAACCCTGGATTCAGGCTTGAAGTTTTAACTTTAAATCATGTAGAAATATTCCAGTACAGAGCCATGGTATAACCTATACACTAACAATAACAATACAAATCTGGAAATGTGTAGAATATGTCACCTTTATGTTTTGTGCATTTCTGCTAACATCTATAATCTGTGATGTCCAGGAGGAGATATCAGAGCCTACAAAACACTCAATAATTACTATTTACAATAAAGGAAGAGTTCGACATTTATTGATATTCTTGCTGCGACTTAGATGAGAAAACTCAATCAACTCGTAGCAAGAAACTAAATAAGCATATTTCCAAGTAAATAATGACAAATAATACAATGTCAGGGTGTCTGTGAACCTCTTTCACATCTGCAGACTTGTGGTTGAATGGAGTAGTGTGCAGATGTCAGGATGACCTCTTACCTCTGTCTCCAGGTATCTGGATATGAGGGGGATCTCCACTGGGGTGGGGCCTGTGCGTTTTCCAGACTCCTACGGCCCAGCTGAGAGGGATGAAGCCTACAAGAGCTTCAGCCTTTTGGGATGGGCGGGCCGCAGCGGTCACGACGCTCCGATGATAGCGTATGACTCCCTGCTGGGAGCGGGCTCAGACTGGGAGGAGCTGATGAGCCGAGCAGGTTTCCACGGAGGTCAGAGGTTTTAACAGGAAAATGTCTGTTAGCTAGTTTTATGGATCTTGTGGGCAGAGAGAGTAGGCTTGGAACATCTTTAGATTTATCCTAAACCTATTTTCTATTTTATGTCTAAACTTCACCATACCAAACCTTACCCCTAAACATTTTAGTCTAAATGGTTTAGTTCATTGAGCACAGCACATCTTCTCCTGCTCTATGAGACTTCGTGGCTTCTCATATTTCAGCATTTTTGCCACAAATATTTGTCCTGTCCTGTTTTAAGAGAGATGTGTTTCCTAACATAAAGTGCACATTTGCTCAGACATATCACGCATATAGAAGGACAGTCTAAACTCTAATTGGTCCTCATGTGTTGAGGACAGAAGAAGTTTTGACAAAGCTGGATAAATGAAACCTGAAGCATATGGCGATTAACTGAACAAGCAGTTATTACAGTTATTGACAGCATGGGCAGGTGGCATCAAACAGGTGGGAAGAGTTTAGGTGCAACATGTTGTTTTGTTGAGTTTCATCTTTTAATTTTGGCTTTTTAGGGGGTTATTTTATTGAGAGATCATATGTTGAACATGTTAGCAAACAGTTGCCTATTCACATATGCAGCAGATGCAGAACCAATATTGATTGAGCTCCTCTGAGCTGTCTTTGGTCTTCTCTAACGCGTGAAGGAAATATTTGTCCCTTTAGCTGCTAAATGTTCCCCTTAGTTCTCCAGGTTGTCACTAATATTGTCTGTTTACCAGTTTCGTAATTGGCAGGTAGGATTTTAAAGCTGCTTTACTGAAAACAGCTGAGTAATGTGGCAGAAAATGCTACGAGGCTGAACCAAGACACTGAAGCTACGGGCCAGAAAAATCAGCTAAAACACTGTTAACTCAGTAGAGCTGAGTAGTACTGCTGTCTCGTGATAATTCTGTTGGTTCATCACTACAATCGATCCTTTTGATATAAAAGCAGTCATGTGATTAATTGTTAACACAAGAAAATATTGACTGCCAACATATAGCAGCTTTAAAGGTCTGTAAAAGCCAATAAGATTGATTTCAATTAAATCATACAATTCAGCTTCATCACAGGACTTATGCTCATGCTGCTGTCTCTTTGCTTTTTTTCTCTTCCTGCCCAGGTGACAGTGACAGCACTGCAGTGATTGCCTGCTGCTGCTGGGGTCTTCTCTACGGCACCAATGGGGTCCCAGAAGGCAACTACTCCAATCTGGAGTACCGGGACCGACTGGAGCGCAGTGCCGATCAACTTTACACCCTGTCGCACTGAGAAGGCCACCGCAGCTGTCCTCTCTGACCGTGTGTGTGCTGACAGGACACAGCTAGGGGAAAAACTAGGCCACACACTGACACATTGATGTAGGACTTGCTGGTGCCCTCAGCGGTACATTGATCTTGAGTGCTGTCACTGAGCCACAAAGTGTGGTGTCATACTTGCCTGAAGGGGAAGCAGAGTGTCCCACTAACCTAAAGAAGAGTCATTTCTGCCACAACAAGGGTGCCTCATGATGTCGGCACAGGGGCTGGGGAATGAAGAGGGGTCCCTCTAGTGACCACTTTAAATTACCATGCAGAGCTGTATCATGGACAAATTCAAACTAATGAGCATATGAATAAAAAAGTCCCCTAGGAGGCAATTACTTCATTTTGTCAGCGTAACAGCAAATGCTTAGCAAACCTCAAATTTAATGTGTTCTTGTTATTGACTAATGAATGATACATTTGTGCATCTCGTTATGGTTAACTGTTACTTCACACAGTGCAGGGCAAACTGCAACACTGTAGGCAAGCACAACTAATGACAATAAATTAAAACAAACAAACTTTGAAGTAGAGTTGAAAACTTTATTTTTTGGTCATTGTTGTTTTTATATTTTTTTTGTCTTGTCCATTTTTTTATTAATTATATTTTCCTAAGGAAGAGAAGAAGGGGCAAAGGGGTGGTTTTAACTACTGGATCGAGTTTAAAAAAAAAAAAAAAAGATTTGCTAAAAATCCCCTCTCCTCTTCAAATCCCTCTTTTCGTGGAGTATTCATGAGAATCCCGCGACATTCTGTGTTCCCCCATTTGTGTCATGGTACTGACGAAAAAAAGAAAAAAACCCACAAACCCTACAAGGCTAAAACACATTGCTGGAAGATAAAGTGTCTGCTGCTGTTTTTCATCTGTGATTTCCTCTCTGGCTGGTTCAACCCAGCAAGGTGCCTCATGTCTCTGAAAAGGGAAGAAGTTGGAGAGAAGAGCAGAATGGCAGCAGGGGGGGTCAGACGCTGCTGCTGTCGTCTGCCACCTTCATCATTAACATTAACAAGGTCCTCCTGGTCTCGGGCCGACCCCGAGGTCGTACTGATGAAGAACATTAGAGCAGAAGAATAAGGTGCTGAGACTTTTTATCCTATTCTCTCCTCTACTATCCTGCCAGTCTTGTTTTGTATGAGTCGCGTTCAGTCTGGGCCTCACATCCAGCAGGCGGCGGGGATGTTGGGGCTCATTCCTGGGGACAGTTTTAAGAGGTTTTAGGGGGGTGGGACAAGATGGGTTTTAGTTTCCAGGCGGATGGAAGGAAGCAGGGTGTGTTTGAACCTGCATCGCTGTGGAAGTTGTACAGAAAACACTTTGTAAATGTTACACGAATCCACAAAGGATCACTTTTAAATGATCAAAGAAGACATTGTTCTTCTGTTGGCTCTTACCTTGTGGATGTCCGATGTAAAAGTGTTGGTGTCCTCCTTGCTGTGGTCCGTGCTGTGGGTGCTGGGGCACTGAGCCGGGGCCCTGCTGAGGAGGCTGTAACATCAATAACTGGGGCTGACCGTGGCTCCCTGAATGGTGGGGACCTGACATGGCTCCCTGTACGTGGGCCTGGAATACCAAGAAGAGATTTGTCAAACGAAACATTTTCATACTGAATTTGAGTTTTTTGTCCAAAATGTTTTATCGCAGACAAAAGATCCATACCTGTGCTATCTGTCCCAGGGGGTATGAGGGTGGGATGCCCTGGTGGCTGTGAATGCTGTAGCCCTGAATGGGGTAAGAGCCTTGTGGAGACGTGTGGCCTGGCGGCATGTTAGGTGGGGTGGGTGCAGACAGGGGACCTGAGTGGTACAAGGACTGCGGCTGTGGACCTGACTGGGCATTCTGAGGGGAGAAATTATACCATTAAAATGTTAATTATAATAGCTGCGTTCGATGAACTGGATCCTTCAGAGGATGCAAACTGTGAAAGTGAGTCAGACTGAACCCGTTCCTCTTTCCCAAATAACACCATAAATAGGCGCGTTTTTATGCTTGTCATCTACATTTTCGAGTTTATCCCCAAAACCATTACCATAAAATCTAAGCATTATGCAAGAGGCTTTTAAAATGAATCCGCCATGTCTATCCATTATAGTGTGTTTAGACTAGACATGCAGACCCTGGAAGATTTAACCCCTGATTTGGGACATTGTCAACATCTCCTGGTATATTTGGAGAAATCCAAGCAGACCTTAAGGGGCATCTCACCTGTCCAGGGCTTGGTGCAGCATGCTGGGGTGGGGGCTGGTTGCCTGTTGGGGTACTGGAGGGCTGGGGCTGATGCACTGCACCCGAGTGGTGGGAGAATGACTGTGGGGCTGCAGGGGAAAAAGATTAAGTCAGCATTGTGATACGCCACATCCATTGTTGTTTGACTGTAACAGGTGGTGAGACTCTTGTTGTTGCTCACCATAGATGCCCTGCTGTGGTCCCTGTTGCCCGTCTCCCTGTGTAGGGAACTGGGGGCCTCCTGGGGGTCCAAGGGCTTGTGGGTGGGGGCCCCCGCCTTGCCCTATCATCCTGGCTCCACCCTGCAGCATGGGGTACATGGGCTGCAGAGAGAGAGAAAAGAGGGGAATAAATAAGCTACCACATAATTGTTATAAAACATCAGCTTTAAATGTGGAGGCAAAATACAAGCAGCGAACTTAATTGAGAAACATCTACACCTGAATTTTACTCATCACTGTGAAGTGTAATGTTTTTGTATTGGACTCAGAGGTCCTACCTGTCCAGGGTAGGGCGTCATGGTCTGAATGACCTGCTGCTGGCCGTACTGCTGCGGGTTGTACTGAAGGTAAGACTGAGGGTAGGGGGACGCTACAAGAGGAGCCCCGGCTGCTGATGCTGCAGCTTGCAGCATGGGGGGTGCTGAATTACCGTGGTCAGAGCGCTGAGCCACAACTGAGCCTGGAGAGAGTAAAGAATCATCAAGACAATGGATAGTGGTTTTTCAAGAGAAAGGCTGCTGGGTCAGGACTCAGTTCAGGTGTGGTTCATGATCGATGAGCCTTCGACAATTCTTAATTGAGCACTTTATGACAAAATGTTTTTAAAAATTAAACTATGAATTACAACAACCTTAGGTACAGTGGATTTACCTTTGGTCCTTTGGTATTTTCCCTGGCTAACTGTAGACATGGAGTACTGGAACATTGGTGGGGGCTGTGAGACAGAAATGATCAGTAGGTCAACACAAGAAAAAAAGCAGATGCACCACCAAAATTAAATCATTAGATAAGCTGAACTGAGTAGTCAGTCAAAAAAAGTCAATCACAAATCATCAGATTACATAAGAGGAAATGAAATCAAGGCAAGGCTGAAGGTTGGGTTTACTTAATCGCCTGGATTATCTGGATAGTTTTAGAACAGTTCATCAGTGTCAACTTCAGCTGCCTTGATTCTAGCAGTGGACCTTTTTAGATAAACATCAGGAAAAAAGGTGAGCCAGGTTCCCTTCTTCAAAATTCTGAATTTTTTAGTCTATGATAGTAAATGGAGAATCTTTCATGTTTAACTGGTTATCAGGCAAAATGAGACATCTGAAAACGTCACCTTTGGCTCCTGGAAACTGAGCCCAACATTTTCTGACTTTTTACAGACTAAATTATTAATAGAATCATGGAGAAAATAATTTGCTGATTATTTAATTTCAACCCTAAATAATTGTTTTAAAACAGATGCTTTCTCATCACTCCAGATTTTTCGAAGTCTTAAAATTACACTGGAGGGCAATATCAATGTGCATGTCTCTTTTTTTTTTTTTTTTAAACAAGGAGTTCATGGCACTTTCAAACAATACAGGATAAATAATAAAGCACAGAAACACAGTGGCTCTTGTGAGGGTTTTTTGCTTATGTACCTGCACAGAATGGATCTGCGAGACGTAGGAGAGGTAGGGGGTGTTGTAGAGGGGTCCTTGTCCACCTGGGTGCGGAAGGACCACTGCATTTGGAGTGGGTCGAGGTGGGGTGGGTGCAGTGTTGGGTTTTGTCTGCATGAAAAAACAACATGACCGGTAAATAAATCTGTTGCTTAGAAAAACCACCAGGGTGTAAACACAACCAATACAAGAATGTTTTCTATATTAATAATATTGTGCTAACAGGTTTTTGATTGTAAAATAGATTTTGATTATAGAGGTAAATTAGCTTACCATAGGCATCTGAGGCTTGATAGGGTTGAATTCTTTAGCGTTAGGATTTAAGGTTGATTTCTTTACTTGACTGGAATAAGGAAACAAAAAAACATTTGTTAATAAACATTGCACATCACAATGAACTTTGACCAACCCTCAATCCTTTCCGACACTCACTCTGCTACGCCCTCTGTCCGCTCTGCTGTGTCAGACCTAGCGTCCTCACTTCCTGGAGTCCTGGCAGGCTGAGGGACGGCCGGTGACTGCCTGTCTGAAACTGGTGCTGTGGTGCTGGCGGCTGTCGGGGCTCCAGGTGTGGATGCAGTTTCCTTAGCGGGGTCCTCCGCAGGAGCTGGTGAAGGCTGAGGTTGGGGCTGGGAAGGGCTGGGAGCTGGAGGCAGAGGTTTGGCCTCAGCAGAAGCGTCTGACGAGGGTTTGGCTGCGTTGGGTTGGTCGACCTCGCTGACTGCAGGAGGGGTCGCTGCTGCTGGAGAGCTGGGGGAGCTGGAGCTGCCTCCACTCGCCTGAAGCTTGAAGAAAAACCAAAATCAGGAAGGATGTAGGTGATAGCAAAACAAGAAAGGATGGAATAAAGACTTCACAAACAGATGAATGTAATCATGAACTAACAACTATTTTAAATATAGAAACACGAGTCCCTAATGTACAGCTGAGCTTTAAGTTAAAGACTGCTTCATGAAAAGTGAGAACACATTTCCCTAAATGAGCACCCTAAAGATTGAGGGAGCCAACAAGTATTCACTGTCATGTGATACATGTTAATGGTCACAACTAAATGAATAAGACATGAGTGATGTTTAAAAAAAAGAGACGTCAAACATCAGTGATGTCTCAGGACGTGGCCTCTTGATTGGTGACAGATTTTCTCATTTCACGCTTCACAGAAAGGCGACTCAACTCTTACCCTGAATTCCTTGCCAAATTTCCGCAGCTCCTCAATCTGTGTCCTTTGCTGAACTGAGGGAACTTGGTGGAGAAGAGAGGAGACGAAAGGTTAATTAATGAAAATGTGGTCTTTTAAAAACACTGAAAACTATATACTGTCAAACACACGGGAAACTAGGCACGAGTGGATTGTGTATTCCTCTAATTTATGTGCCCATTAAGTTGAGACTTGTTCCGTGTAGTCTGTCTTGTACACACCTTTATTGCTCTTGCTGTCCTCTGTGCTGCTGGGGCTCTCAGCTGAGCGTTTTGCAGCTGCGCCAAGGATCTCATTCACTGTAAACACAAAGAGACATACGGCGAGCTAATTAGTCGTAGCGGTTCATTAGATTCCACCTTTGATACTTGTCCCCTACTGTTACGAGGTGACTGTCTCATTCTGGCAGATGAAGCTCAGATCATTACAGAATAAAAATGGTTCTGACTTTGATTTCTGGAGGCGCTAGGTGGGACTTACCATCGACCATGAAGAGAGGGGTGGGGCCCGACGTCTTCCCGGCAGGCAGAGAGACAGATGATGTGTCCAAGTAAGGTGTATCCTGGGAAGTGGCTGATTTAGGAGAGCGAGTGGCTGCAAGAACATGAAGGATATTATATTATGTGGTTGGTCAAAATCCATCTATAATAAAAAAGGAGAAGTTGGCTAAATGTGACTGTACCTGTAGACTGATTGTGAGTGTTTGCTGTGCGGACTGTTCTGCTGGACTGTGGAGGTCTTTGGGCTTTGGGAGATGTTCTGGCAGAGACTGAAAGGCACAAAAAGAAATTATAGTTTTCCTTCATTCATACTGCATGAGCAACATGTCCACATACGCTTCAAACACACTTACCTCCATTAACAGGCCTGCCAGCATCTGACAGCGAGTGTGGAAGTGAGTGGGAATGTGGGACTGTGTGTCCGTGCGGGGCAGGAGGACTGGCTGGGGATTGAGCAGCCGAAGCGGAGGTTCCTGTGGCTGCTGGTCCCGCTGGAGAGGCGGGTGTGTAGGGGCTCGCAGGGCCAGAGGCCGGGCCTGGGCTGGGGCTCCCCTGGGGGTGGTGGGGAGTGTAGGCCCCGCCTCGGCCTGACAGGGGGCTGCTTCTCTCGGAGGTGGAGGCGCCAGGTTGGGGCCCGGCAGCAGATGGCAGTGGGGGTCTTGGGGAAGAGGAAGAGGAGGATGGAGGGGTGGAGCGGTAACCACCACTTAGACGATTGTGAGGTGGAGGCCCGCCAGAACCTCTCTCGGCTCGCTCCCGGTTCATCTCTCTCTGACGCTGAGGTAATGGAATGTACTTGCCCTCCCTGACAGGAGATTGAACATCACACAGGGACGAAGTGTATAGGTGAGATAATATCCAACAAATCTGACCGGCGCATAGAAACATGAAGAAAACATCTTAAAGCCAAAGGTTCTCCTTTTTTCTACTTTACTCTGCTGGTTTCAGCCTCCACCACTTCAGGAATGCACAAAACTGCCAGATTTCAAAAATAAGCTGATGGTTTTAACTGTGTGACTATGCAATAATATAATCGATTCATATTTATTAAGGAGTGCAACTAACAATTTGTTCTTATCGATTAAGAAGCAGAGTATATTTCAAATTAGCCCAAAGTGACGTCATCAAATGTATTATTTTGTCCCGCTAACTGTCCAAAAGTTCAAATGATCAATTTATTGTAATATTATGATTAAGACTCTCAAACTTTAAGAGGCTGGAAGCATCAAATGTTTGCTTTTCTGCTTGAAAATATCTGAAAAATTAAACAGTTATCAAAATAGTATCTGGTTAATTTTCTTCCCATTGACTAATCAGTTAATCAACTAATTATTGCAGCTGTTATATGTATAGAAATGGATCAAAACTCAGCTTTTGCGGTCAATATAGCAAGCACTGATTAACTTTTTGCTTCAAATAACTACATTACCATCAGCACTATTTGAACAATGCAAATAAAACATGACAAAATTTCCCTTTAAGTAAGACCATCACTACCCTCCTCTGAGCAGCCTCTCACCTGTTGTTGGCTCCAGGGCTGTCTCTGCCCCGTTCTCGCTCTCTGTCGCGGGGGCTCTCGCGTCCCCTCTCCCGATCGTTGCCATCACGCACCACGGCACTGTACTTTTCCTCCTCAGATTTGCCATCATCGTTTTCCAGGTTGACGCGATGGCGGTACTGGGGACTAGACTCGATCTCACTGGCCAGGCGAGCAGCGCGTGCCTCCCTCTGTCGATAGTTGTCATTGTTGCCTCTCTCCAGCGGCACACTGAGCAGCGAGGAAAAAGGCGGGACAAAAAACAAAACGTAAAGAGGGGATAGAAACCTTTAAAACTGCTAATAAAGCCACTCCACAGGGAGAGAACTGGTAGATATCCAGTATCTTAACATGATGCTTCCTTTTGAATTAACTACACTGGACATTCCTCTTCATATTAAACTTCAACATTTTTAAATTTGATACGCTGTTAAGACAGAATACTTTTAACTTTAAGAAAACTTTTGCAGGTTTGATTTAAGTGAATGTTTTCCTCCCTCTCTAGTTCAACTTGTATTGACTAGTGAGATCAGCTGGAATAAAGTATTTGGTTTAAATTAAATCCTGGCCAACAATGCCAAAAATAAAAAGGGAGCCATTGCCATAATACTTTCAACAGTTTGTCACTTTCAATTTGAAATCATACCTGAGACGCAACCAAAAGAAGTTTTACGTCAAATATATCACTGTTAGCTTGATAAAAGATATGTATGATAGATACACAGTATAGAGAACGCATTTTAGGCCAATATACTTTATGTCAAATTACATTCTGACAACCTACAATTGCTTGTTTGATTATCTTGGAAACCCCCCCCCCCCAAAAATATATAAAAAATAAAATGGTTTAACTAGTAAATATTTCTATAGCTGTTGGTTTATCAGTAATAATTATTCATCAGGGATTCCTGAAGGCAACACATCTGAATGGAAACTTACGTGTACATGGAGAGGCTGGAATCATATGTAGATGTGACTCCATATTTCACTTCATTGTACCGAAACATCTCATTGGCATCCCAGCCGTTGGACTGAGGAAGGAAAAGTGGAGATAAGTGGGTTAGTAAAATAACAGGCTGGCAGCTATCATTTCCTGGATTTATCTTGTATTAACTTGATTAATGAACATGATTATTCAATTAGCTTTGTCTATAAAATAGGTTCTTAGTGCTCAATGCTGCTTACTCAAATTGGTTGTTTATTTAAGAGAGATAAGAGACAGCGACTCACTGCATCGTTTTCCAGATTATAACTCTCGCCGTTGCTGTCTCCTCCCTCCCATCTCTGCAACACTTTCTCCTTGTGTTCTCCGTTGACGCGGGTGGAACTGATGGCGGTGTCTGTGAAGGTGTCTAAAAAACAAAGACAGGAGAAGATGAAACGAAAAAATGTTTCCTTTGACAAGATTTGCCTGCAGCCTGCATTTAGTCCTGAATCAAACAACAAATGATGTAATTATATGTTATTTGCTTCTTTAAAAAAAAAAACTTAAAATTGGGTTGCTTGACTTCTAAAAATGATTTTCTCTCCTTTTCCACTAATTATATCAGCTAACACAGTCCAACAACTGAGATACTTCACTTCTTGTTACTTGACTTTTTCACGTTCAAACTTTATCATAGTTTGCAGCAGTCAGTGAACTGCTGACAATAATTCAATGATGATCTCAGCATAGACTCTTCATACTAATTTCCACACACAGCCCTCTTTTTCAGGGGAACTATGTGTCTTTGCAATGTAAATGAATAGGGTGTTTGTTATGTTCTTGTGCCTGTACCTCAAAACCCAAGCATGTGTGTGTTTGTACCTTTGGTGGCGTAGTTGAGGTCAACGTCTCTGCAGATCATTGTCACCAAGTCGGAGGGACTGAAGATCATGGTGTCAGTGATGTCCTCCCACCGTGGCTGGGCTGATGTTGAGCTCTCGTCCTCACTGCGTTTGTGTACAGCATCCACGGCCAACTCACACTAATGACCACACATTAGGAAAACAGTAGACACGTGAGGACTTTGTGAACTTGCAATGCAGAATTTAAACAACTAAAAAAAGGCCACGTTTTACATTGACAGGAGATGACTATAATATAGACTACTACTACAACAGGATTATTTGCGGCGCATCATTTGAACTTGCAGAGGGAAGCAATGCCTGTGTGCACATCATGTGATTCTTACCCGAGAACTAAGGGTCTTGAATACGCCTTCAAACATGCTGCCATTCTTTACTCTTATATCACAAGTGGAACCCTGGGAGGGAGGGAGAGAGACAGAGAGAGAGAGAAAAAGGGGGAGAGAGAGATTGTATTAAAACCTGTTTAACCAGGAGGAGTGAGTCGGAAAAAATTACAATTTAAATCCAAAGTTGCACGTCTACTGTATGTTGCATGGTGTAAATATTTCATAGAGACACATCAGAGGTAGCCTTGACACAAAATGTACAGTCTGCCTTTTCATAAACAAAACTGATATTTATTGTTGCTACTTTTACAGTGATATAGTTTACATCTTACTCATGACTCATATTTGTCACCGATGCAATCCATTAATTCTCTAGATTAACGAGCAATAAATCACCCTGTTCTGAGAAGGACACTGATAACAAGTCAGATGACTTACCACAACAGCTGTGAGAAAATGAAGCATTCTGGCATTGTTGTAGACACCCTCAAACACCTGCAGGTGGGAAAAGGTATGAAGTATTCATGGAGACAAATTTTCAGGAAGACATGTTGAAAACATGCCAAATGTTGGATTTAAAAGAAAGTGGTTTGACACTAAATACTTCCTAATGTCCTTTTATACAGGAGACCCACTTAGACTATTTTCTGTTGTACTAATTGAGTGTTATCACTGATGACTGTGAACACAGCAGTAAACCAGCCATATATTTTGAATTATGATCACTAGAGAAAGACACAAAATACTGATTTCCCAAGTATGATGTTAAAAAATGTCTAAAGGTCTTTCTCTATTGTGTGTGTTTGCCGCCCAACGTCTCTGGAACAAAATACTCACAGGAGATGACTGGAATGATGGCTTTGCAGAGCTACGATTCCTGTGAGAAACGGCACAGTTATAACATGTGTCAGTTTAGAAAGCAAAAGAGGTAAAACTTGTTTTCAAGTCTGTCAAGTCAGTGTCACATTCCACATTACACACATACAGTACATTGCTAGCTGGAGAAAGGTTGACAGGTTCAGTAAGAGGTCTGAAAAGTTCCCAAATCAATAATCCTACTGCACTGACAATCTCCATGTACAGTGCATAATGGCTCATCTGGTGTCACTGGTAATCAACTTTGCAGATAGTGACAACCTGTCTTGTTTTGAGTGCTGCTGACCAGAGCCAAGAACGGCTTCGACCTTTGTGGTTGGGTGATCATCACACATCTTGATAAAGGCACTTTTCAATATCAGTAAACATCTCAAAAACATCCTGTTTTAATTGTACTGACCCCTTTAAGATTTATCTGACCTTTTTGAAAATGTAGCTCTTCAAGAACAAAAGCGAAAGTAAAAGCTATAACATCACAATAATATTACTACTGTAATCTTCACACATTCAATAAACCCATTACAAGCCATGTGAAAAATAAATGCACACTCCATATAAAATTTACATATGAAATACAGTTACAAAACAAAGACTGACAGGAGCTCGGTAAACACATACTCATCTAAGAGATAAAGACCACATGTGACCTTGTGCTGGCCTTAAACCTCTTCAATGTTTATTATAATGTGTCTACTGCAGCGTTTACTTAAATAAAAAGAAGTATTGGTGTAAAAAATAACATTTTTCGATCATGAACGTCCTCTCTCAGGCTTTAGTAGGCCAGATAAACTTTGTATCTGCTAGTATATATATATGTTTTGCTTCACATTGCTTTCACCAAACTTCAACCCCACCTCACTTATTTGTCTTCTGTTCATTTTGAGCACTCTGATTGCCCCACATCAACTGTCAATCAAACACAGACTAATCTGATTGGCCAGGAGAGAAGCTCTACTCATGGGACACGCCCACAGCTTTAACCGGTAGGCCTGAGTCTCAGCCGGATCCCCGGACTGTCCTGACAAGAGCCTCCCCACCCCGCTCACCTCCCGGCCGGGGTCCTGTTGCCGCTGTTCATGCCGCTGACCGAGGAAGACACACCGGCGGGGCCCGTGGTGCCGTTAGACGCTTTCCTCCCGCCGGAGCCGGGTTGCTGCGGTTGTTTCAGCATCGTGAAGCACAAGGCTCAGACAGTACAAAGTGTACGCTAACTTATAAAACTAACACCGCCCGATGTGAAGTTGTTTTGGACGCTATCTTCAGTAAATATCAGCTGTCCCGAGGAGCCGGTGTAGCCTCAGTAAGACCGGCTATTGTAGCTAATCTTGCTAAGAGAAAACCAGTCGCGTGTGGCCTAAATTGTAACGACAAAAACACTTCTGCTACTTAAATCCAACGCAGTGTATAACTTAACGAAATACCCCGTCTATCTGCTTTATAACCGCGGTGGTTATGTCAAAGCAAGCGGGTGATAAAAGTCGAGTTTCCGTTTGATTATTTAGCAGCGGCTAGCTCAGTTAGCATTAGCTCCGCTGCTCAAGCTCACTTCGGCGCTTTCCTCCTCTCCGGGATTTACTTTCCTCTCTCGGTCTCGTCACCGTCACTCCGGCACTGCTGAGCCTTCTTGTAAAAAAATATAAGGTCTCGGCGTTACTGTCAGTTGCCTTAGAAAGTTGGATTTGTTCAGGTTTCTGACGGAAAACCTGCTGCGGTCGGTCAACACCACCTCTCGGTAGGTTCACTTGACTCAGTCCGCGCGCGGCTGACTGGAAACCGGCTGAAGGGGGAGGGGCGCGCACGTCGAGCGAGTGTGAGAGAGTGTGTGTGTGCTGAATCGATCATTGATTGATCCTGATTTATCTCTGTTATTAATCACAATCAGATTTATTTATTACCAAGTACAATGTATTCAGAGTTCTCCAGATGTCAACAGAAAAAAACAATAAAACATGAACATTAAAGACTCCCCTTCAGTCACGTGGGAAGATGTATGTTAAATAATCTACTTGGGATAAAAATGTTTGTCTGATGTGTTTTTCCACAAAAAAGGTCAAATTATCTTCTTATCAAAACTAGAGCTTGACGGATATATTGGTCAGCCGGCATTGGCCTATCATAGATATATCGGTATTTGTGTAGGCCTATATGTTGTCCCATTTGTACCAATATTTTTTAAAGTTATATAGGGAGCATTTAATGTACATTTTATCCTTTTTCTTAATTCAAGTTAAATATGTATGTCATTGTTTTTGTGTTTGTTATTTAGTTAGTTATAGTTATTTATAATTATTCTATTCCCAGTGTACTTTACTGTTTCAATGCTTTGATTTTATTTTGTACCATAAAGCTGATTGTTATACTGTAAAATGTCATCCCTTGATTACATATCTTCACACACACAATAATTAACCTCAATGTCGGTATCGGCATTAACCCCAAAAATCCGGTATCCGTTGGGCCCTAATCAGAAGCCTTGAAATAACATCTAGTCCTTCTCCCTCATTAAAAATACAGACATTTCAGAAGTTTAGCTGCTCGACACAAGATGTCTCCTGCTTCATTGTGAAGTTCCAGCACTGGGGGAGTGGTTCTCATACAGGGGTCCGGGGAGCCTGAGGGATTCCCCAGAAAAATAAGGGATAGTAGCCTACATTTTCACTATTTCATTCCAATGTGAGAAAGAGTCATAAGATTTACTCTGATCATAGGTTTCACCCCCTCTGTTGTTATCTCGTCAACAACTATTGAATTTTGAGTAGAGGGGGACTTCAAAAGCAGAACAGTGTATGAAAGGAGATAAAAGGAGTTAATTACATTACTGTGTAGTGGGGCTGTACTATTTGCATGCATATTGACAAGATACGTATGTGTGAAAACAAGCAGTATATAAATAGATGTAAATTCATATGCATCCACATTATCATGATTAATTATGGATGCATATGTGTTTGTGCAAATAAGGCAGAATATAAATAATAGTATGAATTCCAACGTGAATATAAATACACATTTGAGTGTAAATAAACGTTGTATGTATTTACAGTTAACAATTAAAAGATCCATATATATTTACACAGTGCAGGACAGACAGAGACACAGTATACAATATGAATTAGAAAGATATGGAGGTGAAGTGAAGTTTCGATCCCACTGCCACCTTTACAATAATATATTGTTTTTACTGTACACGTGGCAGCCATCAAACAATATTATTTTATCTATAAACTATCATCACATCAACATATTTTACAATCACACCATCACATATCAGCTTTCTATTGTTGCTAATTTCCTATGTTGCAATTTATTTAATCAATCAATAATTTATAAGCGCAGGCAATACACAGGCAGACTGACTTGACCGAGCCCACAGATTTGCCAGTGCGTCTATACAACAGTCATTACGGTTGTAAACTGCAGACAGCATGGCAGCCTCCATGGAGAGCGTTTGTGTTACATAGCAGCTGTTTTTATTTTCTCAAGGATTTTAATCTCTCCTTAAATCTCACTCTCTTCAGCCAGCAACCTGGAATTAAACAAAATACATCCTTAGTCTTCTGTCAAAGAAATTGTAAGTAGCCTACCTTCGGGCAATTTATTAGTAAACGTATGTTCAAATACTAAAGGTTGGTGTAGGAGCTCTACTGATCCATGAACTGTAAAGATCTTTATATTATATACATATATCCTTTATATTCTAGTGTCGATGTATGATATATGTACAAAAACTTCTCACATGGTTTCATTTCAATAAATGTCCAATTGATCCAATATTTCACAGAAAATCAAAGATTAGAGAAAAAGTCCAAAAACTGAAAACAGATTTGTGTATCAGAACTTTGTTTTTCTTCTTTCCTCTCTCATTAATCATCTCACCACCCCTAACATTTATCTGCTGACCCTTCGGAGGGGCCCAACCCCTAGTTTGGGAAACACATCACTTAACTAACTGTATATAAAGTAGATGAAACAAGCTCCACTTCCAGCAGATACGACAGTAACATGCTGCTCTAACACTGATGCTTCAGTATTAGTAATCTAATAATGTCATATATAATAATAAATCAGTCAGAAGGACATTAAATGCATTTTGAGACTAATACTTATGTACTTTTATTCAAGTAGTATTTTTCATGTAGTACTTTTACTTGTACTTGCAGCTCTAGCTTAAATATTATAGATAACATAGTTTTACTGCGCCTGTGGAAAAAGTCATGTCTACACTTCTGACCATCTAACCTTCACTCCGCAGGTCAGCATCTCACATGTTGACAACCAAGCTCCCCCCCCTGCAGAGGTGTCTGTTACTGGTCTCCAGGCGTGCCAGCCACCTTGCCAGACAGCAGTATGATGTCATCGTTGTGGGTGGGGGACACGCAGGGACCGAGGCGGCAGCGGCTGCAGCTAGAGTTGGAGCCGAGACTCTGCTGGTCACACAGAAAATACACACTATTGGTGAGAGAATGGGCATTGTTAGAGGGATAGTTAACTTTAAAAAAAATGCTGGTTTTCCTCAGTCTGTCTGTGCAGGTAGTTTTGATGCTTGATGATATTAGTGTGAACAATTTTCTACCAATTATCTATTTTCTCCCCAGGCGCCCTCTCTTGTAACCCATCTCTGGGAGGAGTAGGGAAGGGCCAGCTTGTGAAGGAGGTGGATGCTCTAGATGGACTGTGCGGTCGAGCAGGAGACTGGGCCGGGATTCATTTTTCCATCCTGAATCGTAGAAAAGGCCCTGCTGTTTGGGGCCCGAGGGCTCAGCTGGACCGCCAGCGCTACCGCCAGTTCATTCAGGTATCACATGTGCAGATGTGTTGAGTAGAATATGAGTTTTTCTTTATGTGACTGAAATTAAAAATTGTAAATGTGTGTGTCTGTCTTTCATTCAGTCTGAGCTACTGTCCACTCCCAGGCTGACTGTGTTGGAGGGCTCAGTGGAGGAGCTGCTGATAACAGAGCCGGACCCGGAGAAACCCGGACACCATAGAGTCACTGGAATACACTTGGGTAGGCAACAAAAGAGAGTGCCATTGTTTACCTCAGTTGTTTTTTTTATCTCACCATTACAAATAAGATATTAAATGAAAACTTGTAGCCAGCTAATAGTAATAAATCATGGTTTCACTTGTTTATTAGTCAGCTTAGAAGGAAACCAAACTGATCTTTACCATTAAAATACACTTTCAACATTTTCCCAAAATACTCCTATAATCATTTTATCATGCCTCATTTGTCTTCTTCCTAGCAAACGGAAGCCACCCGATCTCCGCCAGCTCTGTGGTTCTCACGACTGGTACTTTCTTGTCCGGCTCCCTCTTCATGGGCCAGACCACTTCCCCTGGGGGTCGAATAGGAGATGCTCCGTCAAGTGCTGGGATATCCCACACGCTGAGGGAGAGGTTGGGGCTGAGGATTGGCAGACTCAGGACTGGTACCCCTCCCAGGATTGTGAAGAAGTCAGTAGATTTTTCCCAGGCTGAGCTTCACCTCCCTGACAGTCAGCCAACCCCGTTCAGCTTCCTTAACACCCGCACATGCTGCAAGGTAAAGTTTAGCCAAAGTACAAATGTTCAGCATAGGTATTTGATAGATGATGTAAAGGATCATTTTTTTCATTATTTAATACATGTCATGTTACATTTTTGATATTGAACACCCTGTAGCCTGAGGAGCAGCTGCCGTGCCACCTGACCTTAACTACTGAAGGTGTAGAGAGAGTGGTGCAGGAGAGTCTTCATCTCAACTGTCACATACATCAAGACACCAAAGGTCCCAGGTACACACATGTACCCACGTATATATTTGTATGTTAGACATTGTGGTCAGCATGTTCTGAAACTCAAATGAAATATAACTCTGGTCCTTGTCTCTCACAGATACTGCCCCTCCATTGAGTCACGAGTGCTACGCTTTCCAGGCCGAAAGCACCAGGTGTGGCTGGAGCCTGAGGGGGTGAACTCTGAACTTGTGTACCCTCAGGGTCTGTCCATGACAATGCCCCCTGATATGCAGCTCCGCCTCATCAGAGAAATCCCTGCTTTGCACCAAGCTGAGATCCACACACCTGGTACACTGCCCACATCTCTTCTATCTACATAGTAACAACTGATTAATGCTGAGCTGTCTCAGTAACCTCTACCAGTTACAATTAAACAACTCTCAACTCTGAATTAAAGGCCGCAGCTTTCCATAATTTTTTGTTGATGTAAAATTTTTCAAGACAGAAATGTGCTGCCAATGCCTTAATGTTTTTTTTGGGCTTCTCCAGGTTATGGCGTGCAGTATGACTTTGTGTGTCCCACTCAGCTGAGTCCTGCCCTGCAGGTGAAAAGCGCTCAAGGTCTCTTTCTGGCCGGGCAAATCAACGGAACTACAGGATACGAGGAGGCGGCTGCACAGGTATCTGCATTTCATACTTTATATTTAGCAATTAAGAGTTCATTACCGTGCAGGACACATATAATAAACAAATCAATCATTCAATCAATCAATCATTAACTTATTGCGGGTCATAAAAAAAAAAGAGCTTTGTGACCATTTATCCTCCTCGTGCATGCATTACATGTATTGCTGCGAGTGAGATGAGAAGGTCAATATTACTCTCATATCTCTGCAGTTATTATGTAGCAAGAACCAGCAGCTGCTTAGGACTGGAACCAGTCAGAGTGAAACAGTCAGCCTGGCTCTGCCCACTGGATTATTTCTGGGCCAGGAGCAGGAATTTGCTGCTCCTGGCCAAGAAATAGTCTAATACATAACCCCCAAAAATGTTGTTACACTTGGACACAGCCAGGCTAGCTGTTTCCCCTTGTTTCCAGTCTTAATGCTAAGCCATGCTAACTGTCTGCTAGCTTTAGCTTCACATGTACTGTACAGACATGGGTTGAATCGATACTCTCATGTAATTCTTGGCAAGAAAGCAAATAAGTGCATTCCCCAAAATGCTGAGCTATTCCTTTAACATTTCTGCATATGTAGGAGCAGATAAGTATGTTTTAAAACAAATATATCCAGAGAAGGGATTTCTGGGTGAACTTCACCTACTTCCAAGGTGCATGGAGGCGTAAAAGAAACTGAAGATGCCAAAAATCCAGAAAGAACTTTATTGTTAGACCAACATGTTTCAGGTAGTGGCCTTCATTTGGACCCTGATAACAGAAAATAAAGACACTACACTACCCAATTTTGCATTGTGTAGATTATTAAAGTATCAATATTTATCGAATTGATCTCATTTGCACTATAAAACCACATCCAACGGAAATGTAAATGAATTGTGTTTGCTAATGTACGAATAACATTGAAACTGATCCCCATCTTCACAGAAAATAATGAAAGCTCAGAAAAATGTGTTTGTCTCTGTGTGCAGGGTCTGTGGGCTGGGGTCAACGCTGCTCGGTGGGCACTCCACATGCCTTCGGTGGCACTGTCTCGGACAGAGAGCTATATTGGGGTTCTCATTGATGATCTGGTGAGTCGAGGCGTTACAGAGCCCTACCGTATGTTCACCAGTCGAGCTGAGTTTCGCACGTCTCTAAGGCCCGACAATGCTGACCTCCGCCTCACACTGAAAGGTAAGCGTGGACCCTCTCAGACACGTCGTATGTACAACCTGTACCAGCAGTTCAACATTTTGTCTTTTAGTTTCTCTTCTCACATAAACTTTCTCCTGTCAGGGTTTGAGGAGGTAGGATGTGTGTCCTCCATCCGCTACCAGGAGGCAGTGAGAGTGAGGGACACTCTCCATGAAGGACTGGCAGCTCTTCAGGCTCTTGTTCTGTCCACCCCAACCTGGAGGAAAAAGTTGCCCGACATGGGAATGAGCGAGGCAAAGAGCACCGTTCTGACGTGAGTGACAAACATCTGGAATCAGCAGTGTGATGTCACCACATCTGCCCAGCTGAACATGTCTGACTTTTCATCTCAGGATTCAGACAAAAAAGTGTGGTCAGTTTGTAGGCCCTGACTGTTTCTATGTGGTTCCTTCTCTCTTTAGTGGAATGGATGTGCTGCAGTACAAAGATATGTCCTTTGAAATGTTGGCATCTGTCTTCCCGGAAAGCCTTTCACATTACATGGAGTTCTCACAAAGACTCAAGATCGAAGGTAACAAGACGAAGCATCTACAGCCATGGTAGCAGGATTTTAGAGAGGGCCAACCAGCATGGCAAAAAACGCATTTTAATATTTTGAGGGATTAGGGGAATCTTGCCTTTATAAAATGTAGGAATTAACACCTGTGACAAACTGATTCAGATTACAGAAAAATCTGTAGCACAGGCCTCCCCCTGCATTGCTTTAAATGTTTCTTTGGTATTGTGACTTTTTAAGGTCTTGTAACAGTTTAAACTTTCTCCTCTGTCATGTAGCTGTTTACAGACCTCACTGTGATCGGCAGAAGAAAGAGATCGAGAGAATTCAGAAGGAAGAAAACATGTCTCTCCCACAGGACATAGACTATTTCTCTCTGCCGGTGTCTCTGTCTCAGGAAGTCAGAGAGATTTTGGACAGAGTTCGACCCAGCACTGTGAGTTTTTCATATTTTCAAAGAAAACCTGCCAAACCACCAGAGCTGCCTATAATACAGTTAATACTTCCCTGATGTCAGTGAACACTTTCGCTGTTCAAAAAAATCGTAACAAAGTAATTCTGTGATTTATCTTCCAGCTGGGTGCTGCTACACGTTTGCAAGGAATGACTCCTGCTGCAATAGTTCACCTCCTCAACTATGTGCGTCACTCAGGGCAAAAGGACAGAACGCACAGTAACCAAAAGGAGGAGACAGAAGAGGAGCTGTGTGCACAAAACGCATCGTTACCTCAGTGAAATGATGACTCGTATAATGTCTTGTAAAAATGTTTATTTATGGAAATGTACAAAAAATAAATTAAAGTATTTTAGGGTATGTATCACTTTTGTTTCACTTTTACATGATTCTTGCATTGTAAAAATTGAATTACACAGCAAACAATCATTCATATACTACTTTTCTTCAGATTAAAAAGCCTTTTGAAACTAACTGCTGTTACCTATAATCCATCTACCTACTGAAGAATTCTAATCCTGTTAGCAACATTACTGTGAACAGCATTAAACTCCATGTGACCTTCTCAGTGTCACTGCCGTTGATAACAGTGTGCCCGTCCAGCTCAACAGTGCCTCTAGTGAAGAAATCAAATGGAAACTTCCAGCGAGGCTGAGGCAAACCCCTGGGGGGTTCTGGGTAAACTGTAGTCTCGACGAACGTCACTTCGGTGGTTAGAGCGAGAGAGGACGCTAGAGGACACTGGAAAAGATACAACAGGAGAGTGTTTGGGGTTTTTCATAGAGGTGAAACAAAGTGTATTGCATAGAAAAGGAGTGATTTCTCATGTCTGACACAACACATGGCGCCTACCTTAAAACTACGACACTGGAAAAGGTATTTGGCCCCCAGGATGTAGCTCTGGGGAAGGTCCAGGGAACCCTGGCGAGCCCATATCAGTTGGATAGAGAGAGAGTGAGGGACAACGCAGCCTGAGTCACATGTTTCCTAAGAGAGGGGGCAAAACAAAACATGATCTTTTAATACAATTCCATCCAATTCATACCCAACAGCACTAAATGTGATGTTTAAGATCAGTGGTCACTATGTTAATATTCAGAGAGTCCATTCACTGTTCCTCATTCTCTCTAGCTTAAATATTTTAGATTCCTGATTCAGTTGAACCTGAAAGCTGACAGGACACTCCTGGGTGATGACTCTCGTCCAATCCGGTTGGGAGCCTGAGTTCATGGCGATTGAATCGGGAGTAGCAAATTCCTGCAGCATCCAGTACATCTGGGAACGCAGCTCTGAACAGTCACTAGAGGGGGAACTAGACAGACAGATGTGGAGACACATGGACACAGCTTTAAATACTATTTTTCTTTGACCCCAACACTACTCTTTGGGCCTGATTTACTTAGATCCCAAATAAAGGGTACTAAATTGCGTGCACAGTGCAATAGATTGCACGTTAGTTTGCGTGCATTTTGCAGGTGACCTACTAAGAATAACTGTAAATGAAAACAGGTGCAACAGGGTGGAGACAGCAGTTTTTAAATGAAGGTTTTGCGTGTCTTAATGGAGGGTTTGGATGAGCAGAAAGCCCTCAAGCGCAAAATGAAATTTGATCAGGTTCTAGTGGAAGAGGTTAACAATTATATTGAGTTATAACAACAACAAAATTACCAGAAAAACTGACATATGGGAGAGTATTTGTGACAAAGTCAATGCTGTTAGTAAAACCAAAAATCTTCCACTCCAAAATTATTAACACGGGTGGAAAAAATCCGTCCTGTGTGTATTCTATCATTGTACCTCCGTCTCCTCCTCTCCACAGTGACAGAAGTCATCTGTGGGCAGCTGGATAACTGCTGCCCTTCAAAAGGTATTATTTATAGACACAGTTACCATCAGCTAAATTACCTTCAGGTTTGGTTAATCACAATGCGTGTGCTAAATAACATATTTGCATTTTCTCCTCCCTGTATTTTGCACACTGGGGTTGAAACACCCCATATTACATATTCATTATGGCAAACGTACTAAATGGACAGCACGTATTATTTTGCACATTTGAAAGACGCAAACCTCAGTGCGCTGCGTTAGATCAGCTTGCACATTTTTTGCAGGTAATGTCAAGTTTGCACACATTTTTACACACGCAAAACTTTAGTAAATCAGGCCCTAAGTGTAGGAGGAGTGGCAGTATTACTTCCTCTAAATAGCGAAGGCTCACCTGAACGTGCAGCCAGTGACGGTATTGTGTGTGAAGAGGATGGGAGCTCGTGCGCTGGGGTCAGAGGAACACTCGCCGCCCTGTGAGACCCCCAGTGTGGTCAGCTGAATCAGTGTAAAGGAACTTTGATGTCTGATTGACTCATAACTAGCTGGAAAACTGAAAATATAACTTAAAAACCTCAAGAGAAATTCACGATGTGCTTAGTGAGGATACTGGCTTCATTGTTTCAACAAAGTGACCGATGACAGGAGATCCCGCTCTTAGTCCTACTGCAGGGCTCGGCCCTCCTGGAGTAGGGCTTGGTGTTGCTAGCTAGAAGAGAGAAGCTCAGTGTTTCAATCCACAGATTATTTAGTGATGAAATCTGTGACTTTTATGAGGCTACCTGGAATTGTACAGAATGCGTCTGCAACAGCATCTGATTCGGATCCACACCAGCTAAGACGACATCTACTGTTGCATACGAGATTTCCCCTCTGCCTGTGTAACCTATGACAAAATTCACCTGTAAGAGAATGAGGGAGGAGAACTGAGTTTAATATTTCATTATAAACTCAACTACATGTGATATAAAAAAGGTACAAATATTACAAATCACCTTCTTCGCCACATTAACACAGGAGTTGTTTTTTAGACTTGGTGCAGGCCATTCAGACAGAGCAGTGACTGCGATCTGAAATATGAAGTACAGTATCTTACTTTGGAAGTCAAAAGTATGTTTAAATTTTAAAATCCCTCCATGCACTTTACATAAACTAATACCATGTTGACAATTCCAACCACCAAATCTACACTCAGGAAATCCACAAAAAGCAACAAAAGGCCCTACTTGTTAGGTGTTAATAAAAATGAAAATGACACCCACTTCAAACTGAAGCAAGGCCTTTTTTTTCAGGGATGTATTGAAATAATAACATGAAATGCCATTGTTGTCATTGACTGTTTATGAATATGGACGTCATGACAGTTCCCCAAAAGTGAAGCTAAAACATCTAAAATGCCCCCTGGTGACTGGCTGCAGTATAGGTCATAAGTCCCGTCCCCTACATGTTAGCGAACAGGACATGGGCCAAACCTAAAAAAAATTCAAACGACAGGTCAAATAAATATTTCCCAAAGTTGGTTTCTGTCCTTTTAGGTTGTTCTTATCATGCTGGTGTTTTTCCAAGTGCTCATTTTTCAGATGAGTTTTTTTTAAAAAGGGAGTTTGACGTCATGATTAACAGCTGTGGCAGCCACTCTCAAGCCTCCATCAGGCCGCTGTCCCACGCTACTGCGCAGACACTGGCTCCAAACTACATCACACAAACAAAGATGGTGGCTCGCAGAAACAAGATTATTTTAGCTTTGCTTTTGCACAGCAGTAGAAAGAGGAGATGTGTTGTCCATATTTATATAGAGGCAATGCTACATGCCAGTGTTGACAGATGATGACTGTATGAAGTACTTTCTTGGCTTTGACTTGCATGCTCCATCAGTGACTTACCAGATATTCTGACACTTCTGCAATCTCACCTATTGGAATCTGCAATGACAATATTGATGTCAGCTTATCTGCTGTGAGATTTCTTACTAGTAACTTTCTACATGGGAACATGGAACAGGACAGGAAGTGATTGGTGCACACGACTTGCTGACCTTGATCAAACTCAGGTCAGAGAAGTAGGAGCGGGCGTTGAGGTTTGGGTCTGTGGTGCATGACTGAGGAGTCAACATGCGGGTACAAGAGTGAGACACCGACCTCATGAACTCTGCAAGCAGGAGAAAACAGGATTTGTTGGGAGGAAAAGTGTTATAGTGGTAGACTATAATATACAGAAAAAGACCAAAGAAATGTCTTGCAGATTCAGTATTGTGGCAAAATTATATTAGTCATTTTGCTATTGCTCACACATACAAAACTTTACCAATATCAGTTTTGTGTTTACCTCAATGACAGGTCTGGATTTGAAAAAGGTCTGTGGAAACTCTGCTACACTGTGATATTTAACAGATTAACGTTGCTTTATGTGCTTTATGCTTTATGTGGTGTGAACTCACTTGCAGGGTTGCGGTTGACACAGAAGGCAGCCGCAGTCCCTGGAGACGGCTGACTAAGGAGGCCCTGCACAGACGAGCTGGAGAAAAATGTCAGGATGACATCATCAACCTGCAAAAAACAGAGTCTTATTTGCATTTCATTGTTTAAGTAATTGATTTTGATTTTCTTTAGTACTGTAGTACCAGAAAATTCTAAAATATCTCCCAGATCAATGAAAACCAACAGTGTTCAGTTGAGCTTAACAATACCAACAATGACCTGATCAGTATTTTCATATTTAGTTGACTTTTTTTCGGTCATATTTTTCTATTTAGTGCTGTTACACTGAATATGAGTATTTGTCTCTAGTGCCAATATTTTTGGAAAGAAGCTGCTAATATTTCTTTATGTTTGCTGATATCCAGTTGATTAAAAGCATAAAAATATTCTGAACAGAATTTTACTAGAAAGATTGGAAGCCTCTGATATAATATTTATTTGACTTTATAAATATTATAGTTGTAGAAGCTATAAAAAAATTAGTACATACATACATTTAGTTAATATATCAAAATGTGAGCAAATAGTATCATATCCATTTTATCAGAGGCAGACTGTAATTCAGAGCAAACAAATACAGAATATGATCGAGCGAGAAATAAAAACATTAATTTTCAAGTTGAAGTTATTTTTGATATCAGTTATTCTTGTATCATTCTTGTTTTTGGTATTGTTTTAATGTTTTATATAAAAGCTTCATTAGCAATTTTTTTTTAAACAAAACTGAATATAAATGAAAACTCAATATGATTCAATAGCTCAGATACAATATTGAGAGTGGAAGTCTTTAAACACTAAATATCTGTACCCTGTAAAAATCTCTGCTGTAACTTGTGCTTGTAGGTTTCGGAGGTGAGAAGTGGTACGAGTCCCCTAAGGCCGGATACGAAGGTAGAGCTGGTAGAGAATGAGGTGCATTGTCTGTTGATGCAGATTTTTGACAGGTTTAGCAGGAAATAGTCAAGTGTTGTTCATTCATGTGCTCTTGTGAAACTGAATAATCTATTTACCTTTAGTCTGAACACAAAACAACGAGTCATTCACAGTAATAAGAGATGAATCCACGTTGGCTCTGAATATCAGCCACTTCTCGATGCAAACTCCTGATCTGTAAAATAAAGCAGTTCTATTAAATGCTAAAAATGTGCACTTTGTGTGCGAGAACCTTATGATCATGTGCAGGAGACTTACATAGCTTTCTGTGGACATCCGATGAAGACAGTGCTCAGGTTACCAATGACACAATCATCTGTGTCACAACAGCAGCCAA
The DNA here is from genome assembly GCF_963691925.1 of Scomber scombrus. NCBI lineage: Eukaryota > Metazoa > Chordata > Actinopteri > Scombriformes > Scombridae > Scomber > Scomber scombrus. Next base: position 12,528,256 of record NC_084990.1, read on the forward strand.
TGTCACAGAAATCAGGGGTTAAATCACAGAGACAACCTGGATATCAACAGAAAATACCTGTATTAGTCAGGGTTTAGTCAAATTAAGGGAGAAAAAAACAACATATTTCAAAATGAACATGTTTTAAAGTTATACAAAAGTGACCACAAAAGACTTAGAAGTGAGTAGTGAATACTTGAAATCATTTTCACAAGCAGCCCACAAATAGAGTCTCCCATCATCGTATCTGGTGATACATATGTTGTTTTTTCTGACTTTATGTGAATGAAAATGTGTAAATTCACATGTTTACCAATTAGAAATGGGTAATTTTCAAAAATATCACCGTCCTGGTAACAAAACCAAAGTGTGAAGAGAATAATAGCCTTTTTCTATAGTTTTTTGTTAACGCAATATAACATGTGATACCCAGGAAAAGCAAGTAAATATTAGCTAAATGGTGTTAGCAATGGAACAAAGTTTGATGGATCAGCTCGGAGACATTTAACAAATAAAGCTGGACTGAGATTTTTCAGCTCAGTATTTTAACAGGCAGGTGTAAGTTACCCTCTGGAGTCAGCACAGGTTGGACGGTGGTTGCAGACGGAGCTTCAGTGACCGCGGTTGGAGCTTCAGTGACCGCGGTTGGAGCCTCAGTGACCGCGGTCTGAGCCTCCGTCAGCGCGGTGCTTTCAGCCTCAGTGGTACCGACGTCAGTGAAGCCTGTGGCTGCCTCCGTGATTCCAGGAGCAGGGGTTGGTGTGCTGAGAGGTGTTTCAGTTGTTGTACTGTCACTGACGGCTGAGTCTGTGGCTGCTTGAGCCAAATGTCCACACAAAACAATAAGTATCTGAACTGAAATGCGCCACTGGTGGGAATTCATCTCCTCATAGAGACATGGCGTCGCAAACAGTTCGCCTAAAGTCCAACGTTACACTTTTCAACCTCATGTAAGAACACTAAACTGTAAATAAGTACTTTAGAAACTCAATGAAATATTATTAAAGTGGCTTAACATGAAACACATCCTGCATAAACTGTAGCGCAAGCTTCTTGTTACCAAGGAAGTTGTCACGGCAACATCCGTTTAAGACAGGCGATTACCGTAAAACCTGTAAAACAGAAGAAAGACGTTTTTAAGAAACGTCTAATCAGCAGATCTACCACAAGCAGAAACACAAGTGGATTAAAAAAATGAAACGGGGGGGATAGAAAAAAGAAACAGGGGTAAGCCAACACAGTCAACAAAACCTGCCTATTTTGATTTCGTAAATCTGATTCATTCTGAATTATTAATAAATTATTTGTCATTGTTTACAGATTAGGATAACGCTTTATTATAAGTCCTCCTATTTAATGCAGTATATAAATATTTCATAAATGGTTTCCAACAATGGTTCTCAAAGTTTTTTCACACCATGGACCCCTAAACTGACACAAATCAGACCACGGACCCCCATTTGATAAGATTTTGTCCCAGGGTACCCCATCTGATGAGGTTTTTGCTTTTAAATGTTTTACAGAATGTATATGAAACCTGTGACCAAAATAGTCATATATTCTGTCATTGTGTTACTTATGAATGGAATTATAGTGAAACTAAATTATTCCTGTTTTTGCTGGGGACCCCGAGAAACCCCCTCAAGGACGTTAACCTGGTGAGCTACCATCACTTCAACTGCAGGCATGACTCTGACCCAGCCTGAGCCCATGCCATGGCTCTTTTTGGCCATAACTGATACCTTTACCTACTACTTGAGGCTCTTCTGTATAATACAAATCAAAGTATGAAACCATGGCAGTATGGATGAATAAACTGGTTTCCAGGCCTGTTTTCTCTCATGAGACACTTAATATGCATCAGTGGCCATGATGAGATTAGCAGCTCCCTGCAAAACTGTGGAGTGCAGCTACTGCCAATCAGAGCTGAACAAAATGTTCCATCAGATCTAAAGCAGACAGCAAAATAATTTTAACTGGTTCATTCATATTCTTCAGTTTTTTTGATATTCATTCATGATGTTGGAGGAATTTTTCACTAGAAGTTTCTCTGAAGAATCACAGACAACGGAGTGATAAATATTTTTCTTTTACTCATGTCAGCAAGGAGAAGGACACACAGCCGTTCGACTGAACAACAAACAGTTTCAGCTTTATACTGTAACTCCTAGTGGAAATTTGAATAAGAAAGTAATGAAGTTACAGAAACCAACCAAGGAATACTGATAACCTTTGCTGACCCCCTACTAGATCAGTTTTACTACCAGGTGTCAGGTGGCACACAAAAAATTCCTGACATTCCCCCCTTTTGACACAAAGTGTCAACCAAATATTTACATAATAATATCATGCCATCGCACTGTACAGAGGCAAAATCAAATGTTTCTGTGTGGCAATTATGTTGTCATCTACTTCTGGAGTCCCCTGGCTCTGTGTTGGTAACATACTCTTTCCCAGATCTTCATACTCCATCGATGTTCCCTGTACCCCACGACCAGGATACAACTCCTACAAGCCGCTGTTTTGTTGATAAGTCCATCATGGGGAATGCTTTGCACTGTGATGCATGGATCCACGTGTCCCTCTCAGCTATCCGGATGGCGGTTGGAGTTGTCAGCAGCACCTGGTATGGTCCTGTCCACCGAGGCTGGTGCCAGTGTTTCCTTCTAAGGTCTTTCACCACCACCCAGTCTCCAGGCTGGATGTTGTGGAGTTGCACTGCTGTTGATTCAGGAAGGGCAGCCTTCACCTTAGGGAAGATAACTTTCAATGTGTTATTAAGGGCACAACAATAACTTATCATGTCATCATCCATGCCTATTAAAGTTAGTCTGTTTTGGGGGACAGGGGTATTAATCATCTGCATATGGCGCCCAGTGAGTATTTCATAAGGTGAGAGTCTTGTTGTCTTATGGGGGCGCCCTCTCATAAACATTAATGCCAGAGGCAACCCATGATAGGTTTGTTTAAGCCATCAATTTTGTTAGTTTTGTCTCTAGGGTCTGATTTAGCTCTTTTCACTGCGCCCGCACTGGCAGCATGATAGGCACAGTGTGTTTTTAGATTGATCTGGAGGCTCTCTGAAAGGCTTTGGATTACATTATTTACAAAATGGGTGGGTGCCATTATCACTAGTCAAGCCTCAAGAAAGCTTTTGCTACCGATGCAGCATTTGCATGCCTACATGGAAAGTATTCAATCCATTTGGAAAACATGTCCACAACTACAAGGCAGTATTTGTACCCCCTACATGGAGTGAGTTCAATGAAATCCATCATTAAACGTTCAAAAGGACCTTCAGGTTTTGGATAGGCTGACAATGGCATTTGGACATCTTTACCAACATTGTTGGTGGCACAAATTTCCCAAAAATGTTCAGCAAAGGTTGAAAATCCTGGTGCATAACACAATCTATTTACAATATCCACCATCACCCCTTTTGACACATGGTCTGACCCATGCATCAATTTCACCAAAAAGGGAAAGATGGATTTTGGGAGTACTGTGAGTCCTTTTGCATTTACCCAGACACTAGTTTGAAGTTGAGTACAGCCTTTCTTTCTCCATGCTGCTCTTTCCCTATTATCAGCTCCCTGTGGCACTGGATTGGCAGAACCTGTATGAGCCTGATATTTGCATACTGCAACAGAAACTGGCACTTTTCACTACATCGTGCTCAGTACATATGGCATATGCAACACAAGGAGAACCGTTAGCTGGGTTTCTCATGGCACACCCATCTACGAAAAACACCAGATCAGGGTTAGAGAGGGGTGTGTCATATAGGGCATCACGTGGTTTTGATACCATTTCCACAACTTCCAAACAGGAATGTGGTTCTCCATCCATGACACATTTGTTCCGAGCAACGCACCCCTGTAGTACCATAGTACTAGACACTGAATTGAGTTACTACAAAAGCTTATTCTTTTATCTTATTGTTGTAGACGTCACTTATACACCCGTTTTATGTCAGTGGGACATGCTCCTCCGGGTAGTCATACAACACACATTACTCTAATAATAATAAAATACGGTGTAATATTCTTAATCATATGATATCATATTTAGGTTTAAGAGAGACAGGTTCCTGCTATTGCTCAAGTTTAAGGGGACGTCTGAATACTTACACACTTTAGCCTATAGAAGCTGTTTTCATTTCTGTTTTTTAATACTGCATACACATTTGCTGTATTTGTTGGTCATCATCTGAGCTGCCAATCTAAGAACAGGCTCTCTAAGATAGTAGTCTTAGCCAGTAAAATAGTTGGTTCACCTCAAACCTCTTTGAACCAGGTGTTCATTGAGAGGACAATGAAGAAAGCGAGGAACATTGTTACTGACATCTCTCATCCTCTCTCTGACCAGTTTGAGCTTTTGAGCTCTGGGAGGCGCTAAAGAGTTCCTTTGGCAATCAGGAATATTTATAAGAAGTCTTTCATCCCAAATGCAATTAATATTTTAAACACCTCCAAATGATCAATACGCATACAGGAATTGTTATGCACTTGTATTTCTATACCTCACATTTTTAAATTTATTTTATGTATTTTAAGAAACACTTTTATGTAATGTTATGGATTCTATGATATTTATGTAATTTCTGTATACTGTTTGTCTGTTATTGGTGAGCCAAAGACAATTTTCCACCATCGTGGACAACAAAGTTTTATTCTATTCTATTCTATTCTATTCTATTCTATTCTAATAAAGAGACTGAAAAATAATTATATATGGTCATTATAGCATTGCTAAAACAAGAAATCTAATGTCGGCCTAAGACATTCAGCCCTCATTATCTGTAAATAGCAGGAAAATCTGTCAAATTCAGTTAAAATCTGACATTTCCACGTCATCTTTTTCAGCTGACACAGCTCAAAGTCCCTCATCACTTTGCTTATAGTCCGCAGATATACAGTACTGTGCAAAAGTCTTAGGCCATCATTAGATTTGTTGTTTTAGCAATGCTATAATGACCATATATAATGATTTATGAGTCTCTTTATTAGAATACAAATATATATATTATAATATATATTTTAAACTCCTTCACCCTCTTGCAAATTTCACACAAAATGTAATCCCTAATAATATGAATATACCGATAATAATATAACATGTGTATATGGTATAGTGTGTGCACACTTCTGATAGAACTACATCTAATTTTATTTTTAAGGCGTATATTTAAACTAGTTTGTCTTTACCACACAGGAATTACATGACTGTCAATATCACACAGGAATTACATGACTCTGGGACCCAAACCAGCCAATGCCACACAGGAATTATATGCGCTGGCTACCTATAGGTATAGTTGTAAGCTTGTAGAGACCAAAATATGACACACATACAGCTAGAAAGTTTGTTGGACTTGAGTTCAGGGAACTGTTTGCTCAGTTTAGTCTTTTCAGTCTGCAGCAGCTGCTCTGAATTAGCAGTCCATGATTTCCATTCCCAATTTCCCACCGCAGGCAGAAACAATATTTTCATTGGAAATAAACTCAGCTTGACAGTTCACTTAAACATTTAACAATGGACAGAGTGTAGTTTACCATTTAAAAGTGCAGAAACATTCATCTTTAAACTTTAACCCTTTATTTAATCAGGTTATTCAAGAGAAACATGTACAATAAACCAGTGGGAAGAAACATATACAGGACAGAGGACAGATCCACAAAATATAGACACGTTAGACATTAGTTTCAGATAAGAAAAGCAATTACAAGAAAATGCTTGAATTCTGAGTTTTTCCAGTATACTCATACCGTTAGATCTGATTAAAACTGAGATTAGAGGCTCCACAGTGTCCCCATGTGGATGTAGGATCTTTAAACTCTGCACTAGCGATCAGGCCAGACAGAGCTGTGACTGAAGAAACAAGGACAGGATGTTTTTGTTTCTGAATTCATGTCTCAGCCTATGTGTAAACACACACAGTGTGTTAGATGTTACAGTACAAAAGGCAGGTCCCAACAATGCCTCAATATGTTCATACTAGCTATTGTGTAGTATAACCCTTTATATAATGTTTTAAACCCCCTGTATAGATAGGCAAGACTGGAGTTATTGCATTTTCACCACTTTACAGCACAACAAATAAAACAGTAACCCTAGTAAAAGCTGGTTTATAGATAGTTGAAAAATAGTGTTGGGGTGTGGGTGGTGGGAGAGTATGGATCGCTGTGGAGAGTCCGGTCAGGGCTCTGGTGGGTCTCAATAACCAGACCGTGGAGTGCAAAAAGAGTTCTTTATTTCTGCCAGATTCTTACAGAGACTTGGAGGTGTGTGGTTTCTAGAATGTACAACAATAACAGAAAAGACCACACTCAGGTAAAACATCCTCATTATACAACAAAAGGAGTAATGTGTTAACAAATATTAGCTCAAAGGTTAACCACATTAACACTCTGTTTACTACTGTAACTCAAACCAATTATATTTCACAATATCAAACTGAAACCTACTTACAGTACAAATGGACGCACACAATCCTCTTGAACAAAAAAACTAGACTTAGGACATCAAAAAACCCAACTGAAACCTCTGAAAAGCAGGTCTAATCTCTAAAACTCCCTTCTTTCTTGCTGCTAGCAAAACCGGTTCAGACTGGCTTTGTTGCAGGCAGAACAGCGACAGTGCGCCCTCTACTGGTTGGTGGTTAGCCACTCTCTGCTCAGCCCTAGACAGCCTTTTCAACAGCCGCCCCCGAATTCAAGGAGTGAATTCGAACATCTGTAAAGGACCTTATCCTTCTTCAGGAAGAGCGGGGAGACTAATAAGTCTCGCCACAGGCCGGGTGTACGTCCTGTCCTTCACCAACACTTCAGCAGATCGAACACGATGATCAGCTCCAGGGAAGACCTCAGTAACCTTTCCCACAGGCCAGAGGGCCCGGGGCAACTGGTTGTCAACAATCATAACAATATCTCCCACTTGCAAGTCCACGGCCTCGGTCCGCCATTTCTGTCGCGTCTGGAGTCCAGGAAGGTAATGTTTAAGGAAATGCTTCCAGAATTGGTCAGCCAGTATCTGGCTATGTCGCCATCTTCGTCGACCTAAGATCTCAGGGCCCTCATAGACAACTTGGGGCAGGGAACCATCACGCCGCCCCATGAGGAGACAGTTGGGGGTGATGGGATCGGGGTCTGCAATGTCAGATGAGACGTAACCAAGGGGTTTGGAATTTAGGATTCCTTCAATCTCAATAAGAACAGTGCGCAACACCTCCTCTGTGACTGTCTGGGCCCCGATGGTTACTTGAAGTGCTGCTTTGAGAGAACGAATCTCTCTCTCCCAGCATCCTCCAAAGTGCGGTGATCCTGGAGGGTTGAAAGCAAATCTGATCTGCTGGCTGGCGAGTTGGGCTTGGAGCTCAGGTAGGAGGGCTTGAAAAGACTGCCACAGTTCTCTTTCTCCCCCTCTGAAATTTGTGCCTTGGTCACACAGGAGCTCCTGGGGCCTTCCACGTCGGGCGATGAAGCGTCTCAGAGCCATCAGGAATGCATCAGTGTCTATACTGCTGAGAAGATCTACGTGAACTGCTCGGGTTGTCATACACTTAAACAGTATCCCCCACCTCTTCTCATTTCTCCGACCAACCTTGATGACATATGGCCCAAAGCAGTCGACACCGGTGGAGTAGAAGGCAGGCTGAAATATGCGCTGCCTAGCTGAGGGGAGGTCAGCCATCTTGGGTGGATCTGGTTTCCCTCTCCACTTTCTACACTCCGTGCACTTCCTTTGGTGTCGACGCACTGCTTCACGCCCCCGCAGTATCCAATACCTCCTCCTGATTTCAGCAAACACTCTCTCCGGCCCCGGATGAGACAGCTTGACATCATAATCCTGTATGATCAGTCTGGTGAGAGGATGCTGGGGATCGAGGACGATGGGGTGAATCGTGTCTGATGTGAGGTCACTGCAGCGACGAAGACGGCCTCCCACTCTGATGAGTCCTGTTGCCTTGTCGAGTTCTGGTGCCAGTGACATGAGACGGCTGGATTTTGCTACAGGTTTGCCCGCAGTTAGCAGAGCAGACTCCTCTGGGAAAGAGTCTCTCTGCCCTTGTCTCAAAGCTTCCAGTTCAGCAGCAGCATAGTCATTGGCGGTCACAGGGGCTGAAAGGTCAGCTGTCTCATGCACCTGGTGGGCGATGACCTCCAGATAGTCACTCAGGGTTTGGTACTGCTGTGGATCTGAACGGGAGCACCTGCCACTCATACACACTTGGTGAGCTTTCTGGCTCCAGGTCTCTCCACAGGAACCGCAGCAGTGGCCTGTCTGTCTGGAGCAGCCGCACTTGGTGGAACATTCCTCGGATGTCACTACTAAATGCGAGGGAATGCTCTCGGAAGCGGAGAAGCACAGCAAGTAATGAGGGGCTTAAGGGAGGGCCGGGTAATAGGAGCTCATTCAGATTGTGTCCTTGATACTGAAAAGAGCAGTTATATACCACCCGGTTCTTTCCATTGTGTTGGACTATATGGTGCGGTATATACCAGGACTCTTCAGTAGTTTCCACCTGATCTGGCTCCACCTTCACAACATAACCTGCATCTACCAGTTTGTGGATCTCTGCTTGATAGACAGTGGCTTTCTCTGTGTCTTTCAGTAATTTCCTCTCAATGCTTCTGAGCTGCGGCAAGACAGCTTCGGGTGGGGCATGTAGCTGAGGCATGTTCTTAACCCTCAGGAGAGGTGTGGCGTAGCGCTTGATGCCATCGACATTCACTCTGACAGTCTGTTCCTGAAGGAGGTGAATGGCTTCATGGTCTTGCCGGGATCTTGTGGCCAACTTCTCACTGCGATAAGGAAGTACATCCATCTGCCACAATTTCTCCACATGAGAAAATAGGTCAAGTGGGGACAATGTGGTGGTGAAGAGACATTGTTGTGCATTAGGGGTGAGCTTGATGTCTTGAGCTGGGCCTTGTAGAGTCCATCCCAAGAGAGTCCTCACAGCAGCTGGTCCACCTGGGGGGCCCAACCGAACAGGCTCTATTGGTGTGATGAGGTGAGTACAGTCCGAGCCGATCAGTAACACTGGACGAACTCTGTCCAGAGTCTGAAGAGGCAACCCAGCTAAGTGTCTGTACTTCTTCTGCAGTGTACGGGTGGGATGGGTGTGCTCTGCCAGGCCCAGCTGCTTAGCGGTGAATGCACTCTGGATTTTAAACTGCTTCTCGGGATCATCAATTGGAGATATGGTGAAGGTCACGGCCGCCCCATGAAGCACCTGCTGCTCCTGTCTGACTGTGCGCAGAGCTAGTTCTTCCGGCTTGCCTTTCAAGCCTAACTTCTTGGCTGCAGCATGTAGCAGGATGGTTCGCTCTGATCCATCATCTAGAACAGCATACACTTCCAGTGACCGGTTGCCACTCCTTATGATCACCTTGCTGATCTTTAGGAGCACCTTGCAATTATAGGTGGGGCGGTCAACATACAGAACTCTGCTGGCAGTGTTCACGAGACAGTTCTCTGCTGTGGCTGTCTCTGGTGCTTCAACCCCTGCTCTATCATTCACCTCATGCAGCACGAGCAGATGTTTCCGATTGCATGTCCTGCAGGGGGCTTTCAGGGTGCACTTAGCTGCCTGGTGGCCACGACCACAACGCCAGCACTTGTTGTTGCTTCTGATCCACACCTCCTTCTGCTCCCTATTCAGCTGCTTGAAGTTGGTGCAGTTGTTCAGATAGTGGCTGCTGTTATCACAGTATGGACAGTAAGCTGTCCCCTTCTCCTTCTTGCTGAGGCTGTAGACTGGAGGTGCTGGTACTGATGGGGGTGTGGGAGTGCTTGGCTCTGCTGCATTACCAGTGCCAAGGAGGATGGTGGTGGGTTTGCTGGCGGGCTTTGAGTCTCTCCGGATTTCTTTCTTTCTGGTGAAGGACTCCTCTCTTCTATAGCTGGTACCCTTCACGCTGTCCTCCTGCACTTCAAGCTCATATTCCAGCCATTCAGCCAAGTCAGTGAGTGTGGGAATTGCTACTCTCATGGGGTGGATGAATCTCTTGAAGCTGGTGGTGAGGTCATGGGGTAGCTTGCCGAGTAGCCTGGAAACATGAGATCCACACTGCAGCTCCATGTGGCCTCTTGACCCTTGCTGCTCTAGCATGCCCACTAGAGAGCGTACACGAAGAGCAAACAAGCGAAAAGCTTTCACATCACCGCTACGGACTTCTGGACCATCCATTAACTCTGTGATGCGTTGCACAGCTAACTTGTGTGGCTGACCGTACATCTTAGTGAGGGCCACCATCGTGTCTGTATAAGGCTGTCTGGAGTTGCTATACGAGTCGGCCACAAGCGAGGCCTCTTCACACCTGAGGTGATCTGTTAAGATTTGAAACTTGAATCGCTCTGTGGCATCACTCGGGAGGATATTATCCAGCGCAATCTTCATCCTTGAGAATTCTCTGGGGTCTGGTGACGTCAGAGGTGGGATAGATGGCTTAGGCCCTCGGTAATTATGTTCTTGAGTGAATGACCGGTCTGCATAGGGTCGATACGGGGAGTAGCCTTCATCTGCTCTGTATGCATTACTATATTGTGGATCATAAAGGTTATAGGCTGGCCGCAGCGGGGTTCTCTGGCCGTACTGATCTGCCCTGGGGTAGCGTGCTTGAGGAGGGACAGAAGAGTATGGTGGGTAGGAGGGGTCCCCTGGCACCTGGTGTGAAACTTGAAGGTGGGAGAGATCGTCTGCTAACGTATCACTAAGCCTGGTAGGTGGGTAGTATGCCTCTCTGTGGTCAGCAGGATGTCTTCTATTTTGCATATAGACTGGTGTTGGATGACCACTCTCCTGCCTACGGGTGTCTGAGCCTGGTGGTAGGCGTGGGTGCAAAGGTGCATGTGGTGTGGCTACTCTGGATGGGTTTCTGATCTCACTCACCAGATCATCCACTTGTTGACGGAGGTCGGTATTGGCTTGCTTCATTTCCTTTAATGCTACAATGAGCTCAGGTACCTGGCTGGCCTGGTGTCTCAGAGTTGCATTCTCATGGCTGAGCTGCTGCCACCTGATGGGTGGATCTGGGAATTGGTTGGGTGGGGGATGCTGATCATCCTGCATCTTCTTCGACATCTGTTCCCATTCCTCATCCACCACTTTCAGATGTGGTGCGGAGATTTGGCTGATAGGCGTTGTGGTACCAGAGCGCACCTCTGCTCCCAAAAGCTCACACTCATCTTCTCTTGTGTCGTGGGGAACTCGGTTCCTGATCCACTGCTGGGATCCTGGTCCAGTTAAATCATAATCCAACAGGTAGGAGGGAACTGCTCTCTGCCTTGGTGGTTGAGGTACCACATCGTCCGGGTCAGGGTTAGGCATCTTCCCACAGTAATCCATCTATCCGGCTCGAAGGACCAATGAAAAATAGTGTTGGGGTGTGGGTGGTGGGAGAGTATGGATCGCTGTGGAGAGTCCGGTCAGGGCTCTGGTGGGTCTCAATAACCAGACCGTGGAGTGCAAAAAGAGTTCTTTATTTCTGCCAGATTCTTACAGAGACTTGGAGGTGTGTGGTTTCTAGAATGTACAACAATAACAGAAAAGACCACACTCAGGTAAAACATCCTCATTATACAACAAAAGGAGTAATGTGTTAACAAATATTAGCTCAAAGGTTAACCACATTAACACTCTGTTTACTACTGTAACTCAAACCAATTATATTTCACAATATCAAACTGAAACCTACTTACAGTACAAATGGACGCACACAATCCTCTTGAACAAAAAAACTAGACTTAGGACATCAAAAAACCCAACTGAAACCTCTGAAAAGCAGGTCTAATCTCTAAAACTCCCTTCTTTCTTGCTGCTAGCAAAACCGGTTCAGACTGGCTTTGTTGCAGGCAGAACAGCGACAGTGCGCCCTCTACTGGTTGGTGGTTAGCCACTCTCTGCTCAGCCCTAGACAGCCTTTTCAACAATAGTTGTTGATTAACCGTAAAAGCAGACCCACTCCTTCAACTGACATGCAACTTTTTCTGAAACATTTACAGTGTCACAGCACACTTTTCTTTTCTAAGCAATACCTACAGACCTGAGAGGATAACACACAGATAGATAGACTGCACATGCACATGGACTGAGATGATCAAAGTAATATCAAAGATTTAGTTGCATCTTTATTTCTTTTAATCATGCTCTGTACTTTGAGACAAATGGTCAAATCTTAAAGTAAACCTTTAATAAAAATTTCAATGAGTAACTCAAAATCTAAATCTTCATCTCACTCTACCTAACAAAGGTTTAGTTAGTCACACAAGTTAGTCACGCCTACAGCTTCCTGATCCAGATCTGTGCAGTTCCATGTGCATGTTCACATCCAAGATCTGTCCAATATGATCTTTTTTTTTTTTTTTTTTTTTTTTAAACTTAAATGAGATCCATTGATCCAATGTGGAACAGAGCCAAACAGTGAGGATGCAGGCCAGCAGTTCACTGTTTATAATAGACTGAAGACCTGCATCATATACTGGGAGCATTATAACTGGCAGGGAATGTCTAATGAATTGTTATTATTATGTCTTTCATTATGTATTAATATTGATTTGCATAATGGGAAGTGTAGGAAGCAGCATTTTTTTAAAGTTTGATTCATAGAGACTCAAAGTCAGTTTAACTGCCCCTGCTGCTTTGAATGTGACCACTGACCGCGACTTTATGGGAGTAAAATGTTAAACCCCTTTAATACATATTTAAGTGAAGTCATATTGCATTCAACATCCTATAGTCAAACATGTCTAACATTTGACCTCGGGTTGATTTGTAAAAAATAGTTTAAATGTTGTTCAATTTAATTTGTCACATGGGTAATGGCTTATTTGCTTCCATTGTTGATCAAATCAAAATCCTTTCCTGCTTTGATTGAACCATTTTCTCTTTACTGGTGTCAGAAGCTAAATAAAGATGGTATGATAGATGTAAAAGGAAAGGATGTGAGACAGCCAATAGAAGAAAGAGGAGAAAAAGCACGACAGCCTTTGCAAAAATACAAGTACAATAAAGTGTTGATCACAAACTCATGTACTTGTTCTGTGTACATCTTCATTCATCATTATAAAACACATTTGGAGGTTTTTCTCTGTATTTACAAATCGTGAGGTGTACTGATTAGAATCCTGAATGTTTGACTTTCAATTTTTTTACACCTGAAAATTGTAAATGTAGTCACTATCACTAATTATGATGTGTTAGCAGTATCAATATGTGCAGTATAATTCAGAATAGATTTGATTTGAATATTGTATAAAATGTTCCACCACCTTTCCCCCTTTTCCTTTTTGCATTTATCATTTATTCGTCATGACCAATGACGTGTGGTCGTGTACTTTATGACTTTGTTACTTTATTGCCTTCTCGTTATTCAGATTTCCACTAGGAGTTACAGTATAAAAGCTGTTGTTCAGTAGAACGACTGTGTGTCCTTCTCCGTGCTGGCATGAGTAAAAGAGAAAGATGCATCACTCCGTCGTCTGTGATTCTTCAGAGAAACTTCTAGTGAAAAATTCCTCCTACTATTTGGCGTTGTCGGCATGATGGACGCTCGCTCGCTCATTAACATCTGGGTCTCCAATGGTGGGGGTCTGCTGAAAGACTCAGGGAAACTTCCTCTCCGACAAACGGTGGACAGCATCCCGACTGACGCCAGGCACGGGCGGTGTCAGACAAGCTCCATCTACTTTGATAAGTGAGTACGGGGTTATGGATCTTTGCTCTATAGTAAGTGTTTGATTAAGTTAAAATTAGAAGAAATTTTGTTAAATGATTATTTACTGCAAAAATGTCTTTAAAAAGTTTGGGTCCTGAGGTGTTTTTCAGCTGGAGAGTGTCTACAAATGTTGTCTTTCACAAAAAACAAAATCAGAGTCCCACCACTGTTTTCTTTGGTAAAACTATCAAAGCAGCAGGAAGCTTTTAATCACACAGCGGCATTCTGAAATAGTCAGTTTGAATATTATCCTTTGTTAATGTTTTATCCACTACAACAATCAATCTACCTCCGTTGGTGCTCTTTATGCCTCTCCGTGGTTGGTGGAGACAACGGCCCCCTCCCACCTTGTCCTTTTGTCAAATTTCAGGGAAAGCAGTTGAGATGTTGTGAGCATTGTTGGAATTCATACGTAACCGGGTTGAAAGTTACATAAGGGCACTTTACTGTAGTTCTGCTGGTGCAAGATCCAGTGACTGCAGACAGATAAGAACCTGGTACAAGCACTCAGACAGCCAGGTTACAAAGATAGAAAGAGGGCAAAAGAAACATGTTTTAGAGTGTCTGAAGGAAGCACTTAGGCTTCAGCTGGGAGTTAAGGGTAGACTGTTTTCTGGGAGAGCCTGCTGAGAGATTCTTGCTTTTGGTTGCAGATGTTGGAGAGGATTTAGGCTGAAAACAGCAGCAAAACAAGAGGATTTCTAAAAAGCAGAAACATTTTTTCCTGGACAGCAGACAAGGACATAGAGGAGGAAATAATGCAATCATGAAGAGGAAGTGGGCCTGACGAATGAGCAGGAAGAAACTCAGCTGGAATTTATGGTGAACAAAAGCAAACCAACAGTGACTGTTTGAAAAAGCCTGCTGAGAGAGGAGCTGCTGGGGACAGGACTTCAGGAAAAAACACCTCACTGGCTTTGTTTCACCGTCTAATTTTGGCTTCAGGTTCTTGAGTTTCTCAAGTAAACTTTCGTCAGTGTCAGTCATGTCAGAGTTAACCTACAGCGAAGCCATTCAGAAGGCTGGCAATTCCATCACTCGCTTCCCTCTCATCCCAGTCAGAGGGATTCCTCTCATGAACCACATCGCCAACAACTGGGACTCCATTTGGGATTTCCGTCCTGATCCCTCAGACCTCCTCATCGCCACCTACCCCAAAGCAGGTAAGACAGCTGGTTTGATCACTGATAGTACATCTCTAAATGAGTTTTGGACAAGACATTTCTTTGTATATTTGAATTAAAGCTCTTTTTTTTAAGTGCTTTTTTTCTTTTTCTTTTTACAGTTGTGCTTTAGTTTTCCATGAAAAAAAGTCAGTAAAATCCTTGATGCAAGTGAGATTTATTATTTAAAAGCACTGAAGGAGAACCACATTTTCAGGAAAAAAAAGTTAAAGGTGGAGAGCATCCAGCAAGTCATTTAGCCAGTGTGGTTGTACTGTTTGTCAGTGTTGCAGGAGCATTTTCTTTGCCACTATAAGAGGACTAACCTTTGTGTTCAGGACATCTCTAATTTCTGTAAAATTGTCACAGCCTGGGAAAGGAGTGATTTTAGAACTAGATCCAATTTGTTGGTTATTTTGTTGTGGGTGTAAGATGAGATTAATTACACAGAAATGATCCTATCAATTCAGCTCAAGGTTAATTTGTGTTTTGGGGATATAAGGAACAACATGGACCCAGGAGATAGTTGACCTGCTCTTTCACAATGGAGATGCAGAAGTCTGCAAACGAGCCCCCACACCTATGCGCAGTCCTTTCCTTGAAATCTGCTCCCCACCACCCATCCCCTCAGGTGTGTATCTCCTTCGTGTGTTTTCTGTTTTCAATAATGTTTTAGACTTAATTTGATTTGCTTCTACGTAGCTTTCTATTTTCCTCAGCACCATCTGTCCTAAATATTCACAGTGTGTGCTCCTCTTTTGCTGAAACTCAAGATATTTTTCTCTGCCTCTCAAACCAAATAGAGGTCTGACTGTGCCATGTCAGAACTCACAAATCCAATTCCTGGAAGAATGTTTTTACTGCTCATTTCGTGCGCCTTAATCATGGTCAATGAGCTATTAACCCATAAACATTTCCCTCAGCAACCAAGTGCCCAGACTGCAATTTCTGCTAGTAACAAAAAAAAAAAAACAAGTCAATATAGTTGCTCAGTGAAGTGAAAACCTGAATTTCTGAATTAGTGAAGCCAGATTCAGCAGGGGTGCCATGTTGCCTCCAGCTGCCTTTAATTATTTATTTTTGTCAATTAAATTTTAAAGCTGCAGAACTACATTTTTGGCCACTATTAAAAATAGTTAATATATCAAACTAAGGAAACAAAGACTTACAAGTGTGCGGCTTGTTAGCAATTTATTACCATCTACATTTCTGGTTTCATGATGCACAAACCACCATCAGGTCGCTTACCTTTCTAGATGCAGTGGAGGAGGGTGTGAGCGTCTGGTTCAAACATAGTTTCAGCACCAGAGCTAAGAGCATAGAAACAGCAAGCAGAAACAAGTTTCTCTGCCCTCTGATTTCATCTCCTTTCTCTATTTCCACCACAGTAAGTCTTTGGTGATAGCTCAGCGTACAACGATGTAGAAAAAAAGATAGAAGATTTTGACTCATGGCGATTATTTGACTCATCAATATTGAGGTCAGCCCCATAGTGAACAATTTTGCAATCAGTTATTTTGCTAGAAATAGGTTAAACATTATGGAAAAGAGTTAAATGAGAAGATACAACTCTCATATTCTTAGTCGTGTTGTCAGTGAGGTAGGTTAATGCTAAACCTGTCCATTTCAACCATTTTTGTCCTGTCACCTTATCCTTAATGGATGTTAAGTGTGGTATTAATCCTCTGTTGTTATTTTTTATTTATCACTGTCACTTTAATATGCTGCTGGGACCTGAGCACAAATTGTGTTCTGTTCATGTGAAAGCATGTTTTGAAAGACAATAAACAAACCTTGAACCTTGAACCTTATCTAAATCTGGAAAAAAAGCAAATAAGCGTAGTTCCAAAAATGTCTAACCATTCCATTTAACTGATGATTGCCGAAATACGAGGGTTAAAGCAGACTTTGAATACTCTTTGATTACGACTCTGAGTATGACAGATGAATATCAAAAAGACGCAAATTTAAGTTTAAACATTAA
The DNA here is from genome assembly GCF_963691925.1 of Scomber scombrus. Taxonomy (NCBI): domain Eukaryota; kingdom Metazoa; phylum Chordata; class Actinopteri; order Scombriformes; family Scombridae; genus Scomber; species Scomber scombrus. The sequence continues at coordinate 12,545,103 of NC_084990.1, forward strand.
TTTCCAGAATTCAAATTTCCCTATAGCCAAATAATATTATTTGCATGTATCTTTAACACAATTTTAATTACTTAGCCTTTGTTTAGCCAGTAAGGTAAAAATTGTTCTCATGTCATGGCCAACTATTTTGCATCAAGACACTTAAATGATATTGCTCTGCTTGCTCTTGCTATTTGTTCTAAAGTTAAAAAGCAACTGTGATGGTGCTAAAATTGTAAAGGCCTCTTTGCTGACATTCTTCTTTTAAGAAGTTGGCTGCCATAATGCTGAGGCAGCTAATTCCTGTGTTTACTTTAACTGTTAGACCTTTATAATAACAGTCTGGACCTTTCACTGGCAAAAACTGGCACTTTTAGTGGACATACTTTGTGCAAAGTATTCCCCAAAGATTACATTGCAGAGGTATGCTCAGAAAACTTTGATAATATTGTATGTAACTATTGTTAGTGTCCAAAATCATTACGTTTTGCAGCTGCTGGCAGAAGTTATCTTGCTCAATACTGGACCAATTCCAAAAAATGTTGTCCCCATTGTCACTTAGACCCAAAATGAGGGGAAAATAAGGTTGAAAAATACTAGAATTACCCTTTAATCTTAATCTGGTGAACAAAAACTATTTTAAGTTCATAAAGGCAGCTGCAGGATATTTATCCATAACATAAACAAACATGGAATATGAGTTAGTGTGGACAGGAGTGTTTCATATGCACACATCCTTTTCCCTGAATTCATATCTCAGGTCTTGACCTTTTGAAGAAAATGGATCCTCCGAGAGTTATCAAGACACATCTTCCTTTTCAGCTGGTGCCAACTGGGTTTTGGGAAAACAAGTGCAAGGTAAGACTTGATCTGACATTTGACAGAGAGCAAATCCCGCAGCGAATTCTGTATTGTGATAATGGGGTGAGAAGTTAACAATACAAAGCCATACAACCACAGCCTCATCAAGTGACTATTCTCTGCTTTGTTATTTTAAATCTCTTTGTTTTCTGTCCTGATTGTGTGGTAAAGGCTATCTACGTGGCTCGCAATGCCAAAGACAATCTTGTGAGCTACTACCACTTTGACTGTATGAATCTGACCCAGCCTGAGCCCGGGCCCTGGGAGGGCTACATCCACAAGTTCATGAAAGGGGAATGTAAGTAGATTAAAACACATTCCTGAGTGTCATCTTACCTTCCGTCAAACTGGTTATTTCTGTCTGCACAAAGCGGTTGGTGACTGATAATTTTCCTTTAGGTTTTTGTGCAATTCAAAAAAATGTAAGTATGTAGAGGTGGTTTTGAATCCATGGCAACTTAGAAGAACAAGTTAGTTTTTTTAGTTTTTCCCCCCATGAGAAACTTAACACGCCTCACTGGCCGTGACGAAATTAGCAGCACCCTGCGAGGCTGCTAAGTGCAGTGAATGCCAATCAGAAGAAAAGTGCCCCACAGATCGACAAGAACATTTCAACATGTTTCTTTTTGTTTTGTTCCTATTCATTTGTGAGATGAGGTCTATCTTAGTCTAAATGCTGTTATGTTCTTTCTCTTTTAGACAGGTTATTTTTGCCATCAATAAACAAGCTCATACTTTGTTGTCACAGGTGTGTTTTCAAATAGGGTTTTTGGAAATACCGTGAAGATGATCGAACTGCTAATATCCAATTAAGTGGTACCACTTTTTGACAAGGTTTCTAAGCTGTAACAAAAGACTTCAGTTATTGTTGTTAAAGATTTATATATCCATTCTAAGCCAAAATAACTTTTTAGTTGCCAGGTTGGTGTTTATTCCTCCAATTCACAAAGAAGATCTCTCCAATAGAGTGTTTAGCCACTTACCTCCTGAAAAATGGTGAACAGAGGAGCATTAAGAAGCCAAAGAGCCTGATATTTCCCTCGGGAGTTAGTGAAAACATAACAGACCTGAAAGGAGAGTGAATATTCTATTTGTCTGTTCGTCAGAAACTTGACTCCAAATGAATGCTGATGTTGCCCTATTTTAGCTGAACATGTAAATAAGACACCGTTTGCTATCAAGTTTGCCTTATAAAAGTGTCCAAAAAGTGTCCAATAATTAATCCTATAATTCTACAATTACAAATGGTAACAAAGTCATTAAGATAGGGTTGTGTGTTTCTCACTTTCGAATCTAAAACAGCCAAAAAAAAAAACGTATACATTTGTGATTATAAATGTTATTAGGTGATAAATGATTATTACAATGATATATGAAGTCTGCAGTTGTGAATAGTTAAAAGTTGTTGATTTTGGTACCGATGCCCTGATAGTTACAACTTGTTAACCTTGTATAAAGACTTGCCGTATTGGAAAGTGGCACCTAACTATTTTAACCAACTAACCAATGATAGATAAAAATTTATTTTAAGGGGTATTTTTGTGTGAATTTTCCTTTATTGGACTGTCGCCTTGTTATGTCTCGTCAAATTTGTTAATGTCTTGTTTTGTGCCATGTGCTGGTCCTTTATGTTTTCATTTAGTCAAGTCACTCATGTCCCGTCCTGTCATGCACTTCCTGTTTTATTTTGTACTCACCTTTTCCCTCTTGTTTCAGATCTTGACTTCCTCCCTTTGTGTGCCTTCCCTCCACTGTGATTGTCAACCCCGCCCCTGATTGGTTCCACCTGTGTCCCCTTACCTCATGTTCAAATAGTCCTTGTCTCCCTTGTCTTGTGTCAGTTCGTTTTGTCTTGTCAGCGTCACCGTCATGCAGCCCGAGAAGCCTTGTTTCATTCTGTCCTCCAAGTGAGCGTTTTTTGTTCCCCTTTTTCATCCTCCTTGAGAGCGTTTTTTGTTTAATAAATTCCCTTCGAGTTAAGCGTTTGAGTCCTCCTTCCTGTCTGAGGTCGTTACACGCCTCTGATTGTATTAGATACAACATGTATGATTCATGCTTAATTAAGTTAATAGTCACAGTTGACATAAACTTTTAACTGGTCCGGGATGTATATTTCAATGGAAGTCACTCAGTCCATTTTGTTTCCAGTGTCGTGGGGCTCCTGGTATGACCATGTGAAAGGTTACTGGATGGAGAGAGAGAAGAGGAACATCCTTTACCTCTTCTATGAAGACATGAAAGAAGTAACGATGCTCAACATTTTGACACTAACCACAATTACATTTAATATTATCAAAGCTTGCTTAGCACACCCCTACAATATTTTAATTTTTGCAGAATCCTCGTCGAGAAGTTGAACGCATCATGAGGTACCTGGAGTTATCACTTCCTGATGAGGTCATCACTCGTATTGTGGAGCTGACGTCCTTTAAGAATATGAAGGAGAACCCGATGGCCAACTACTCCTGCATCCCAGCACCTGTTTTTGATCAAACCATCTCTCCCTTCATGAGAAAAGGTGCATGAATGTGGTCTTAGTAAGATATTGATCCAAATAATCAACAATGAACAGGGGAGGGCATGTAATGATCTCAGAAGCCCTGAGTTTCAAAATGAATAAGTGGGTGAATATAATATCATGTTTTCGCCCCATTACTTCACATTGTATAGTACAATAGTGCCCCCTGGTGGTTTCTGGATTTACTGCCTTTGTTTCTGGTTTATAATAAACTTTCAGTTGAACAATAGTTTTGGGGGGGAAATTATTTAACAGCTTCCTTCTGAAGTTTTTTTCTGCTTACAGCATATTGTTATATAGCTATCTAACACTAACTATCTAACATTATCGTATTCCCTTCAGGTGAGGTTGGGGATTGGACAAACCATTTCACACCTGAGCAGTCCAAGGTGTTTGATGAAGATTATGAAAAGCAAATGAAGGATATCAATATACCATTCAGGACCCTTATCTAATGAATTTTCTGGGTATTCCAAACTGATGCAGCTCTGCAAACCAAAGACTGATGAACTGACACTGTGCTGCACTCAAACAGCAGAAATGTAACACTGGCTGATACCAAAAATGATGAAAGAAAATGTTTAACTCACAAGCTTGTATGTTAAACACTGAATCTTTCAATATGTAGATGCAGAGGAAATATATGTAATAAAAATGTGCTCCACAATACAAGTATATAAGTTTGTAATCATCATTTTATTGCATGTTATCACGTAAACAATATATAAGACCAAAAGTGTTGTGACTGTGTGGACATGCCTATTTTATGTCAAGAGTCCACTGACTGCATGGAGCCTATAGAGAGCGCTGGCAGCTGGAGGCTGGTGGTTTTTTTTGCCCATATGAAGTCATTTTGCAACCCTACACCACACTGTACAGAGCCCAGCCAAAGCAGGGAGGCTGCACGAGACACGAGCAACAAAGACTAGAATAAAAGTAATGAGCTGGAAAGTCATTCATATGAAAATGGACAGAGGACACAAAAACACAACAGCGGACAATATCCAAGTTTAACAAAAAATCACTTTTAATACATACTTTATTTCTTAGAATAAAATCTTAAATATTTGAATACTTTATTGTAAGGGACACCTCCCTTTATTTTAATCCAATCTCCTTCCTTATATAGAGGCTATTTTTATGTAGATTTTTTGACAGGTTTTGTTGGTTTTTTTGTACGTTTTCCTGTGTTTTCTCCTCTCTCTTCTATTGGTTGGCTCACTAGGGCTTCCCCTTAATTGGTTATGATTCTCCTCTCACTCTTCTCAGCCTCTTTTTCTCCAACCCTTATGATCTCCTTCTTCAACATCTCTATTTACCTGGAAATGGAGGAAAAAAAGAAAGAGAAAATGAATAAATCAGAGGGGGAAGGATGTGTGAGACAGTTAATTCAGTCAACAATGGAAACAGACAAACAAGAACAACTTTGCAAATAAGCCAGAGTGTTGTGGAAGTTGTTGAAACCCCCCCTCCCCCAAGATTGTGTGATCGCTAAGATCACCGTTCTCTGAATTCAGTGGCTGAAATCAAATCTAATGAAAGTAGCAAAAAGTTAGCGTAATTTTGAAAAAGGTCAGTGGCGAGACACTGAGCTTAAGAGGTTTTGCTCTCATATGCAGACCCAAAATTCTTGAATTTGTTGAGGAACAATTTCAAATCTCATCTCAAAGTTGAAACTCCAGGAAGGCTGTATTTACACTAACTTTTTTTGGTATAAAAATACCAAAAATCTAGTTTGATTGAGGCGTGAATGACAGAACAGAAAAACATACAGAAAACATGTATTGCTCAACAAAACTGCATCTATTCGAGAACTAGTTGACTAATTAAGGCCAGTTTTGTATCTCAAAGCTTTTGTGGGACACAGACAACATCAGGCATGTTTACAAAAACAATACCACTACTATTGTTCTCTTACTGCAGACGGAAACAAAACAACAAACACGCTGTAGCACTGACACTGACAGCATCTCAGAGGTGGTGGACTCACCTGCTGAGGCATCTAACTGAGCTCGTGTGACATCAGATAATAATAAATAATTAACAAGCAAGCTCAAAGGACGACTTCAAATACAGAGCGCAGCGCTAAGGGGTCCTGTACATTCCCCAATTATGCCATTTGATAAAAGGGAGACCCTGGACTTTTGTGACAACATGAGACTCACAATATATACACTAGACACTACAGAAAATAGATCTGCATAAGAGCAGGAGCGTAGCCATAAGCAAGCACATAAATGATAGCTACACAGTGACAGCCACTAGCGGTGCAAGCTGTGGAGTACCTTGGTATAGTTACAGGCTAATGGTGGTAGGTTGAGTGAATTAATCTGGAAATCAACAGAATGGGTTAAATGAGTTAATGATGAATGGAGAGAAGGGGGAATGATGAGAATGACAGGGATTATAGAATTTATAATGGATTGGTAGATAGATAGCACAGCAGTATCAGGATGATTAAATAAAATGAAATGACAATACAAGATGGAGAGGGATTACACTTTGTTAAAATATTAATGAAAATTAATTTAAAAGGTGATATAATTAATCACAATAAAGGATAATAAATATTTTCAAGAGGAATCAGAGGTGTTATCTTAGGAATTATGGTAAATCTTCTTTCATGATGTTAGAGTGAAATGCAGGGATACTTACACTCGACGTAGTTGCGGGCAACGAACTTCAGCACCTCATCAATCAGGATGACAGGGAAGGAAAGCTTCAGAACCATCAACCACTGCTCGACGGACAGATGGGTCAACTTGAAGATCATCTGAGGGGCAAAAGAGTGGAGTGGAGTCAGTGCCACTGGGAAAGCAACTACATGTCACAAAAACGTAAAGACAATATTCCTGTCCAAAACCTGCAGATTTACACTGGATTGGTCCCATAGTTTTTAAAGCATAGTGTAGAGAGCACTGATGGCTGACTTACGGGCAGAGGGTCGACATAGATGATCATGAAGTGGAGGGACATTGACAGGGTCATGGCAGCTGCCAGCCAGAGGTTGCTCCATGGGGGCATGCGGACCAGAGACTGGTTCTCAGACAAGCTTGAAAGGGTTAAAAAAAGAAAGAAAAGGGTAACCGTGAATTAAGAGAACAAACATCTTCAGAATTGTTTGAAATAGATTTTTGGGACTTTTTTGCGTTCACTGGTCAGTTAATGGCAAATATGCTGACAGGAAACAAGGAGAGAGAGATGGGTATGACATGCAACAATTTGAACGAGGGACATTGTGGATATGTGGCATGCACAGTAATCATTCAGCTACCAGGACTCTTTTTAAGTTTGCATTGTTAAAAAAAAGAGTTTCATTATACTGGCTATGAGTACAAGCTGGAAAGGTAACATGACACAAATAATATTCAAACACATTTTAGTACCTGTTGAGAGCGTTGCACATCTCAATGGTGACCAGCACAGACAGGGCCATGGTCATGGGAGGGGAAGCCTCAAAGATGCTGCATTCAACGCCGGTGAAGTCCTCGTTCTCATCGTGGCACTTCATGAAGTGGGACTGTGGAGAAGAGCGCCAGGGGTTATTGTGTGTCTACTGGAGAGAGTTTGTGAAAGATAACAAGACAGGGAGACAAACACCTACCAGCTGGTGGTAGGTGACACCTGGGCCAGTAGCATCGTAGAGGAACCACCAGGCAGCACCACCAACAGTGGCAGCACCGACGTATCCTGTCAGAGGAAAGATAATAATGTTGGTGTAGGTAAGGCCGAGTGTTTCTCCTGCATAACAAGAATAGCCATAACATTTAAACAAAATCCAAAGACAACATCCACAGTCCTACGTACCACCAATAGCCATGTATCTGAAGAACAACCAGCCAGAGATCAGGGGCTCCTTGGGGGAACGTGGGGGCTTGCCCATGATGTCCAGATCAGGGGGGTTGAAGCCAAGAGCAGTGGCGGGCAGACCGTCAGTCACCAGGTTGACCCACAGCAGCTGGACGGGGATCAGAGCCTCAGGCAGACCCAGGGCAGCAGTCAGGAAGATACTAGAATAAAGGAAAAAATGTGGAGAAGAATGGGAAGGTGAGTGAGAGACAGAGAGATACATGGCTTAAACATGTCAATTAGGAGTGCATAAAAATGTGTTTCATAATTTATTGCTCCTCTCTGTGTTGTGCTGAGACCACTCACCAGACGACCTCACCGACGTTGGAGGAGATGAGGTAGCGGATGAACTGCTTCATGTTGTTGTAGATAGCTCTGCCCTCCTCAACAGCAGCCACAATGGAAGAGAAGTTGTCGTCAGCCAGGACCATCTCAGAGGCAGACTTGGCAACGGCAGTGCCAGAGCCCATGGCGATGCCGATCTCGGCCTTCTTCAGGGCAGGGGCATCGTTCACACCATCACCAGTCTATAGTGGGAGGCGAGGAAGCAAGTTACTCTCGAAGCACACACACATAACTTCAGGCTTGGGTTGTATCATACGCTGATCATAATCTCACCATAGCAGTAATGTCATCATGAGACTGCAGGAACTCAACAATCTTGGACTTGTGGGATGGCTCCACACGGGCAAAGCAGCAAGCTCTGCACACAGCCAGGGGCTGTTCATGAGAGGGCAGGTCATCAAACTCGCGTCCGGTGTAGGCTTTGCCAGTAACATCCTCATCCTCCTTGAAGATACCAATACGACGGCAGATAGCAATAGCAGTTCCCTTGTTGTCACCTGAAATATGGAGAAGGAGATTTTTTGTTGGAGAGTAACCAGACAGTCAGGGTTTTTCTAATTCAAGAAGTTGCTTACGGCAGTGAGGACAGCCACTAACGAACATACACCCCTTACATTTTGTCTTATTGGATATGATCCAATCCCCCCATTCTCTTTCCTTATTGAGCCACCTGTCAATGCCCCAATATGAATATAATATGAAAACAGGCACATATCTAACAAACTACACGACATGGTGCCTTTAAAATCTAAATATATCATCTATAAAATTTACAAATGATTGCCAAAAAACAAATAACTAATAATCCAGTATTAATAAAACAGTATTGATTATTTATCCCAGACATAATACTGACCAGTGATCATGATCACACGGATTCCAGCATCTCTGCACAGCTCAATGGAGCCCATGACCTCCTTACGAGGGGGATCCAGCATACCCACACAGCCAACAAAGGTCAGGTCAGTCTGAGGAGAGAGTTGAGAGAAGGGGTCATTCATCTCAAGTTTTTACATTAAGTCACATTTGCATCCAGACAGCCTCTTTGTTTATATTAAAACCATCAGGTTGTTCAGTTTTTACCTCATAGTCAACAAACTTGGTGGAGTCCTCAAGGTTCATCTCATCCATCTTCAGTGGGGAGTCACGGGTGGCCAGGGCCAGACAACGCAGGGTGTCACGGCCGGTACCCCATTCCTTGATGACAGCCAGGATCTTCTCCTTAATGGCACTGGTCAGGGGAACACGGGTGGTGCCAACACGCACATATGTGCACCTATCAATCACACCCTCAGGGGCACCCTGTGGAGCAAACATGTTGTTTATTTTGAGGTCTGCCACTCAGTGGTACAGAACATACATTCAGCATAAAGTGCATGTATATGACAGACCTTCACAAACATCTTAGCGCCACCATCACCCTTGGTGGGAGTGCAGTACACAGACATGGACTTCCTGTCACGGGAGAACTCCAGGGTGACGTTCTTCTTCATGAGGTGCTTGACGACCTGTTGGAAGAGACATAGATTTGATTTTTATTAGATAGGCACAGCAGTCACCCTAACTCTAAAGAATATAAATCACACAATCGCAAGATGAAACTTACAGAGCAGCAAGCATTGGCTCTATCAACGTTGGACAGGTTCTTCACGCTGGTGTTGAACACATTCATCTTCTCAACCAGGCAGGACAGGGCAGTCTCAGTGGCCTCACCAACCTTCTCATAGATCTTCTTGGACTGGAGAGAAAAAAGGTGATGGAGAGAGGGGGTCAAAGTCTAACCATGAGGTAATGAGGTCTAAGTGCAGCAAATATACTGTATATTAAGAATAAGGTTGTGGATGCTTTTTTTCAAAAGACAGACTTTACCTCGTTGTAGTCCAGAGAGGAGTCGTTGCACAGGGCGCAGATGGTAGCCAGCTCAACAAGGCCGTCGTATTTGCTGCAGTTGGTATGGGAACCTGCCTGGGAACTGGAAGACAAAGAAATAAATGAGAAATGCTTCATGTGCACTTCATTGTGCAGTATGAATGACATTGACTTTGAATGGTGATACAGGGCATTGAAAATCAACTTACACATCGCCCTCAGGGGTGTACTTGGAGCCAGAGATGTCGAAGGCATCAAGGTCAACATGGTCACCATCAACATTCTTGACAATGAACATCTGTGGAGCAGGAATCCAAGAGAGTTGTTATTATATATATGTATTTATATACTTCAAACTGTATTCACATGACTTTGTTTCCCTTTTTTGAGTACACTGAGGAAAATGTTGCATCCGCGGTACTCACCTTGGTCACACACATCTGGTTGGTGGTGAGGGTGCCGGTCTTGTCGGAGCAGATGACAGAGGTGCAGCCCAGGGTCTCCACAGAGGGCAGGCTTCTGACAATGGCGTTCTTCTTGGCCATACGGCGGGTACCAAGGGCCAGGCAGGTGGTGATGACAGCGGGCAGACCTGAGAGACATTGGAAAAATCTATGAGTGTGATGTGTTGAAGATGAACACATTCAGAAATATATTTTGTTCCTCTGACTATCACTCTGGTTATTTGACCAGCTTCCCTCACCCTCAGGGATGGCAGCCACAGCCAGGGCAACAGCAATCTTGAAGTAGTAGACAGCACCGCGGATCCAGGAACCACCGTGGACGGGGTCGTTGAAGTGGCCGATGTTGATAGCCCAGACAGCAATGCAGATCAGAGTGATAACCTTGGACAGCTGCTCGCCGAACTCGTCAAGCTTGGCCTGCAGAGGGGTCTTCTCCTGCTCTGTGGCAGCCATCTGGTCGCGGATCTTGCCGATCTCAGTGGAGACTCCGGTGGCCACAGCCACACCGACGGCCCTGCCAGCAGCGATGTTGGTGCCCTTTGGAAAAGAGAGGGACAGGCAGGTAAGGAAACAGGTAACGGTACAGAAATAAACTCAAAAAGCGTGAAACATGGCTGCAACCATGAATATAAGAAAATAGGATGCTTACAGAGAAAAGCATGTTCTTCTTGTCCTGGTTGACAGCTCTGGGGTCAGGAACAGACTCAGTATGCTTGATCACACTGACGGACTCACCTGAGAGAGAAAACAGACAATTTAACTCAAAACTGCCAATGGACAAAAGGCAGAAATACACATATTGGCAAGCTTTGGCATTGGCAGGTTTCTTGTAAGCTTACCAGTAAGGATGGACTGGTCAACACGCAGGGTGGTGGACTTGATGGAAATAATTCTGATGTCAGCTGGGACTTTGTCACCAACTGTGGGAATCACAGAAAAACCATCATTAACATGTTATCTTTATCAAAATGTTATAGATATGTTGATTTTGTATTTAGAAAGAAAATAAATACAGGCATGGGGACTTCTATTTATGAACTTCTTATTGTCAGAAAACTCTGTAAACCCTGTAACCTACAGGTGATTGCAATAGTTGCTAATAGCGCAACTATTCTCATCCATCTATGGAAACCCTAACTATAAAATAATGTATTTTCAATATATTTCCAAAGCAGGGGTAGAAATTATTCCCAATATTGGAGCCTATCTTCCTATACTTAATCCATGGATTTCATAATGTGACAGAGCATAAACTGGCAAATGCATGGCCCGATTAGAATGAGCTACACATGGACGGGGGGGCGGGGATAGCCAGCTGGAGAAGCAACAGGTGTGCACTGACAAATGAACAGAAGCGGGCAGTGGCAGAGAGGGGGAGAAGAGGTGTGGCAGGTGCTGGTGTGGGTATTTATACTCCTGATTTTGTTTTCATTCAGTCAGCATGTTTTCACAGCAGTGTGGCTCTGTCTTCCCTCGTTGCCTTAAAAAGACATGACGCTTTGCTGTCTGCCTTAACCAGACACATATGTCCTAAATTTGCAACTGCCTTGCTGGTAAACAAAGCTCTTTTCTTTATCCCTCAACATAAATGTACGCAGGTTAATGGAATTTGTATTTGGACAATGAAAGGACTGTGACTATTCATCTGACACCATTGTTTACATGTTAGACTGACAGACTAAGCTACTAAGCTTAGAAAATAAACTCATCCAGCAACCAATAAAGCAATGTTGACATGTCTTACCAGACACCTCCACCATGTCACCAGGGACAATTTCTCTGGCCTTAATCATCTGCACACTCTTTCTGTCAGAACGGTAAACCTTGCCCATCTCAGGCTCGTACTCCTTGAGAGCCTCGATGGCATCCTCAGCATTACGCTCCTGTAGTATACACAGATGAAAACACACCACTTGGTCATTGACGAGTGGAAATCAGGTCAGCAAAAACAACAACAATGTGGACAAACCTAGTACACACTGACAGTTATTACTAAAGGGATGTCAACACGCTAGTTTTTCCTTGTTTGCGACGAAGCCCAAGCCAAAGACACTTGTTGTGTCCTTGGGCTAGACCATGTCCTCTAGCAAGCTTTTACTTATTACACACAGCAATTATGCACTGATACACAATCCACTAGCTGATGATATATGAGTAGGTCAAATCTATGATCTGACATAAATTAAAACTATTAAACAGTATTATCTTAGTTTTTTCATCATCTTTTGTTGAGCTTCTGCAGCAACAGGGTGTATTCAGTGCTGCATTCATATATTATATAAGTTGTAACATTTGATGTCGAACACACAACTGGCCAGTTTCAGTTAGAAACAGTTGATTCCGACATTTGGCAGGGACGTGATAACGATAATGTCCCTCATTGACTAATGCCTGACAGCAATGCCAAGTAATTAATGGCATGCATGTAGTAGAGCATGACTTGTATTATGTGACTCATCCCTTGCCTGCAGTCAAATTTCTGTCAAAACATAAAATGGGCATGAGGACTGCAAAAATGACTCTTAATAACTAAAATACTACCTACATAAAAAATGTAATATTCCTGTCATAATTGAACTCTTTCTCAATCAATTCAGTTTTTCTCTTCCTCTCTGTATAGTATGAGGTATTTTTTATTAGCTGTGTTGTCTGTAAAATGCTGTATAAATAAAGTTATGGTTTGAATTGATCTGTAAAATAGAGCGAATAATGTTGTTAATATAAGATTTGCTCAATGTTGTTACAGCAACATCAGAGCAAACTATTTTGAGCTTCAAAGCCATAAAAGCGATAGTGTTCCAATTGGGCAACCACCTCTGGGTACAAAACATGGCAGTAACCGGAACCTGTGTACTTTCTGTCATCACTGAAATGGATATGTCTTGTTGCTCAATGTGCTGGGCCCAAGTCACTGACCTGCCACACTCCGACAACGGCATTAGCGATGAGGATAAGAAGGATGACCAGGGGTTCCACGAAGGCAGTGACAGTCTCCTCACCTTCCTCAAACCAGGCCAGAACCTGAGTTGGTAAAAAAGAAGAAATCGGTCAATCATGACTCCTTATGGGCTGAAAACCCTTGTAAGATTGAAACATTAGCATGGTTAATTTATATGGTACAACATGAGAATAGCAGTATAAAAATTTGACAGAATTTTATGAGCTTAATTATAAAGGCCATGTCCGTATTTAAGGAACATCTAGATTTACATTTCATTTATTTATTTTAATTAGTTCTCTTTTCCAGTTATTTTGATAATAGTTTTGAAAATCATAATTTGATTACTTAATTGTTTTTTAATTTGATTTCAGTGTCCCTTAAGTCCTTGCTCCTTCTGACGTTGAACCTCTTTCTGTGGAAGCTCTTCGTTCCTTCCTTCAGTCCTGACCTTTCCCGAAGGATTCAGTTTCTCTCCTCAGCTTGGGGCTTTCTTAAAATAAACCCTTACCCCTTTAGCCCCCCTATACTTTCCTGACCCCCGTCTCTCACTCGCTCCTCAATATTCGCCTTCTAAGGCCATCGTGACAGCTGCCCGAAGGGGTGAAAGCTGTGCATAGGAATTAATGCACCTCCTACAAGCCCCTTGCAATCTGTCTCCCTCCTCTCAAGTGTGTCATCCTCATGGGGTGGAGGGGCTTGGAGGGGAGATAAGAATTTGTCTTGACGAAGTGATCAGACATACAATAAATAATCATTTACAGTGGGTGTGACAGGTTTTCCACTGGACGGTTTTAAAGTTCAGTGTATTACCTGTTCCAAGATGGCTTTTAAGGATATAATAATAATTATGCATCAAAAAATGAAACTAGAAGAAGAGAGAGTGTTTATTCTTTGGTGAATAACTGTCTGATCCCACATGTTGTCTTGTGGAATTTGCCGCTACTATTCTGGCTACTTCAAATCCTACTACTGTTACTTGAGTTTAAGATGCCCCCGACAGGAATAACCACAGTTTAAAATGACTGATGTAATTAAAGCAATACACTAGACTTTGTTAACTTACAAAAGAAATGCAGGCAGCCAGCAGCAGGATCCTGACAAGCAGGTCCTCAAACTGCTCACCAATCAGCTCCCAGATGCTCTTACCTGAAAGAGATGAGAGACACAAAGGAAGAAAAATAAGAAAATCAGGTGCTATTAATCATAAAATATGAATATAATAACTGTATTGGGTGTACTTTAATGAGAATGTATTTGTATGCAAAGGGCAGTTTTTTACAGTCTATAGTGTTGATTTGTGGCCTCTGTTGCAAAAGATGATGGTTAAAGTACAATATGCATTGCTGGTTATGGACTAATGATGTTCAATGACAAGTGGGGTTAAGTTAGAGTGTGAGCATCACACAATCAAAATGCTGCCTGTCTGTTTTTATTATAGCCCCTCAGTGGATGAGGGTTAATTCAGATTAGTAATGACAGATCCAATCAGATGACCGGAATTTCTTAACCTTCTGTGCGAATGTGAACATCTTTTAAATGCGGCTGCATAAACACTCACCCTCCTCAGCTGGCAGCTCTGGAGATGGGTGAAGGAACCGGAGAGAAAGAGACAAGAAAAAAATATGTTTAGTAAAAATGATGTACAGTATGATGAATTAATGTACAACTACAAACAACAAAACTAAACCCCTGGTATAAGATGATAAATGTGGCCTATCAAAACTCTTTAACCTTTTCAAAATCTCTTGTGTGCTTTCTAAAAATAAAAGGCTGTTATATCATTTTATCTTATTTGAAATTTGAGTCAACGTTATTTGCTTAATTGCAAACTGTGATTCCCTGGCCTGCAGTCACTTTGAGCCCTTGATCTATAAAACAAAGTAAAACCTTGCTGTCCACGACATCAATGTTTAATGGCAGTTCACTTAAATGTTCCAAGGCAACATGAAGACCAGAGTGAAAACAAGAATGTTGTTACACATTACAAAGCCTTTGCTATCTAATTTGCCATTCCACTGGTTATTGATCAGCAATTGTATTACAGATCGTTTAGCCATGAGCCATCTAAGGACCTCCTCCTTTAACCCTGCCTAAATTTATCCACCTCTCCCGTTAACGCCCGCCCCATATATCACCCAGGAAGCTTCTTGAGCCATCACCTGTCTCTCTCGCTCTTCAGCCATCTTCTTTGGCTATCTTTAAATAGCTCTTCAAAGCCCTCAAAGTCTCTGCTTCTCAATGTCTCTGTTTTTCTACCAGCTGTTGCAACTCCTCTTTAAAAAAACAAAATTTGCATGCAAAATCTCAACCCAGCCGAACTCAACAGTATCTCTGGTGTTGACTCCTCTGGAGACAATCAAAGTAAAAGTTACTTTGCTACATGGAATATTTTGAATACAAACACTCAAACTATTCTGTCACTGTGATGTGAGAAGTTTCTCCATGTGGCCTAGTTACCAAACAGTTACTATGTCCTTCAGTCAGTAGGCCTCCCACCCCATCCCTGAAGCCCATGCTCTCACCATTGTGGCCATACTTGTCCAGGTTCTTCTTGAACTGGTCGGGAGTGAGACCGGAGTGCTCATTCACCCCAAAGTAAGCCAGGCATTCTGCCGGGATCTTGGTGTGTGCGTTCTCCATCCTTTCTTGATAGACAAATGATTGTCCGTGTAAACGTGCCTATCCGCGCTCTTCTATTTCTTTGTTGTTCTCTTGGTCCACCACCCTAACCTAGAAGTGTGGCACCCTCCAATTCAGGAGTGCTGATCTGACAGAAAGAGCGATTTAGCAAATACATTCTCAGGGTTTTATACCACCAAGGGGCTCAGGATTGGTGGACACCTCACTGACACACGCCCCCAAATTCCAGCATGGGAGACATTGTGGGGAGAGTTGGGGGGAGGGGGGGGGGGTGCTTGAGGTGGAGCAATGGGGAGGTGAGATGGTAGACTTGGACAGGAACTCAGGACAAGGCTTGGATTTAGAAAGGAGATAATGCACGAGATTGGTGGTGCAAGGGTTGGAGAGGAGGAGGGATGGGGGGGGGGGGGGGTGTCGTCTGTGGATGAAAATGAGATCTGTTTTTGGAACATGCATGGTCAGTGGAATAAGACGAAGGGAGAAGGTGAGAGAGTGAGACAGGAGATCATCCAGGGGGGGGGGGGGGTGGGCATTGAGTGACGGCTCAACTGGTTTCTGCTGAGGAAGGTGGCCGAGCCAGAGAGAGCGGAGTGAACTAAACACAGAGTGACGCACTGAAGAAGGTAGAGATTGTAGACGGATAATTTTTACATGGTGAATGCAAGTTTGACATGCACAAATTGACACATGTGGTTCGAGAACTTGGTGCAGCAGAACTGCATCATCTAATGTCATCAACAGGCCTTTGTAGTGCCAATAACCATTCATTATAACAGACATACCAAACCTGACAATAAACTGAGTTAGGTAAAACACAGGAATGATAGAGGAAAGAAGAAAGTGAGTGTGTACTAAAGGAATGATTGCATGGGGACAGGAATGCCAAGAGGACAGCCAACCAGTGTCATACTATCGCACTGCAGAGCAGAAGCCTCGGCTGCAGATACAGGAGGATCAAGTTTTATATCTCTTTTTTTATGAGGAAGGGAAGGCGATGGGGAGATATAGCATGACTTAAGTAGATGTGCAACAGATGAACCGGCCACAAATTGCCATTCAGCAAGGTGCAGTGGCCTGTTGTAGTGGATTCAGAGCACTGAATGTGTTATTGAGTCTGCATGATTTAACAGAGCAAATGACTGAATGACTGAACTTGCATGATTCATTTTTGTAAACTGGGGGTTTTGGGGTTTTCTGGCTCTTTTTCATTTTTATACCTAAATTGGTCGAGTAACACAGGATTTGATCATTTCTTTCGCTTGTTTTGTTAAAAAAAAAAAAAATTCCTGACAGCTACACCACTAGAGAACTCCACCTAATGAAAATATATACACTACCTTGAAAATTCATCACAATATGTGTGGTTGAGCGCAGTGTCTCTTGATTTACTGTTTGTTTTAACAGCAGTAATAAACAGGCAGCTTGGTGGTGCAGAGACCTCTGTGGACAGGAATTCAAGTTGCTGTTGCTAATCAATATACTGACAGGTGTTCCTGTAAGAGCAGCAGTGGTCACTGCTCAGCACGTTTGACAGCTACAGGACACATTTTTGCCGCAATCTATTTTCTGCATTATTTTGTCACTAAGTCTCACTTGTCCCATACAGACTTAAAGGTCAGTTTGTTTTCAGTGCAAAATACATTTAACTTTCAAAATGCACTTTTTTGACAGATAGTGCATAACAAATTACATTCAGTAAAGTTTGTCTTTAGTCAAATTGCACAGATAAAAAAGTTTAACTGCTTTCAGTTTCTGCTGTGACTAGTGTTATGTGTTGTGTGATTTATTTTACTGTGTCATATTTCATTTGAGTGTCAGAGTAGGCATCAAGCACAGACATGAGATACAGTTTATTCCCCTTTCACAGTCATGATATGCAGCTGGGACATGATGTTGTGTAATTTGTATGACTGGAAATGTACTTCAGTGTGAATGAAAACAACAATGTTTTTGTCAGATCTGCAACAGAGAGTTTTGACAGAATCACACCCACAGCATGATTACTGTATTTTAGTATAATATCAACACGGTGTCTGCCCTAACATTGATGTCCTTTATATCTAACACACATTCATTTCACTCTTCTATGATCCATCTTTGTATTTCATAGTTGGGATTTATTTAGACTTCACGACAGTGTTTGCACTAGGTCTCGTGATGACTCTTGTGATTGACCAACATTTATATAGTAACTTATATTATGATGTGAACGACCACATTGTCAGACAACAGAACTGATAAAGCCTGTTCAGTAAAAAGTGATACATCTTCAATTGTTGAACAGTCCATTGAACAATTTGATTATCAAAAAAAAAAGGGCTGTTTAGTATGGTGATTAATATTGTATGTTTAAAAGAAAGAAACTCAACAAAATGAAAAATAAAATCTCAAATACACTTCAGTGAGCTGGATTCTTTTAGTAATGACAGCTTGAACTTAAAACTCAATTATGTTTAAGTTAAAGAGAAACATCTCTTCATTCATTGAGTTCAATAGTAAGAACAGTATTGTATAGTGTTGTTTCACAGCACTATGAGTGTAATTTGTACATTGATATTGTGAGTAAATGAGCAATTTGTAGTTAATACACAATATAAATAGGAGTTTACAGTATATACAGTATTTGCCTATTTATAATACAAACATGAGCTTCTTCTTCTCCTCCACAGTGAATGTCTAAAATAGGAAGCTGTTTTTGTAGTAGCTTTCAAGTTTCCGTTCAGCTGCTGGAGAACAACTGACCCTTCCCTCTGGCCTGCGGGTGAGGGGCAATGCCTTTACCAAAAGTTACAGTAAATTTACCATGATGTAGAAGATTTAATGTATGTTTAATGTAATGTACATTTAAATTGGTAGCAACATTTTCTTCAGTAAAACACTAAAAATACCAAATCTAAACATTCCTTCCCTTCTAAAAAAACAAACAAAAATGTTATAGCGTGCGTAATGTACAATGTATAATGTATAAGTAAGATATCCACACACCATCAAAATGTGCACTCTACATGCTGAACTTTCAAAACCTCAAGTGGTGAATTTGATCATGCTCAACTTTTAAAAGTAAAAAGGGACAAACAACTGGTGTGAGCTTTACGTTGAATGTACGTTTTGGTTCTCAGACATGTTGCTAAAACATTTTATTCTTTTTCTGTTCTGCCAATGTCCCCATCTCTGTTTCACCCACCCGCTCCCCAGGCCTCAGCTGTTGTACAGCCGTTTTGACCTCTGAGATTTGGGGGCTGTGATAGGGGTCGGCCTGTCAGTGTCTCCCTCAGGGCAGAGCAGTGACATTTAACTCAATATCCCAGAAGGATAAGGTTTCTCCCTCGCCTCCCCTTCCATCTTCCGCCTCTGTCTATCGGTGAGGTGTCAGTAGCCTGTGTGTGTGCGGAGCCTACTACAGTGTAAACCCCTGCAAGCTGGGACACCCATCACCTCCGGCTCCCTCCGTGGTGCTAACACGCCACGCCCTCTTGCCAGGCTGAGGGATCACCATGTGCCGCCTTAACCCATCAAGCCCTCCCTCCGTCATTTGTGAACTCAATACGTGTTCCCAGTACTGCACAAGTGTTAAGTACTGCGGTGGTGCAGCTGTACGCACGGCTATGTTATGCAACTAAGTCTGTCTCTGCTGACTTGCACGGCACAAGCAAAGTGAGAGGGGACAAACCAACATTTATCACTTAAAGATGTGGAGCCAGGAGTGACTGACGTATTTCCTAAAGAAGGTTATTGTCATTAACAGTACGTTCTGTGGGCTGCACATATGCTACCCAGCTGATCAATATCATCCATTTGTGGATGTGTAGTGAAGTGAAAAAAACAGAAACCCTCTTTAATTGATCTAGTTTTATGATACAAACCCAAATTAATGTGTCAGCCGGGCAGTGTAATATGTAAAAGCTGCATCTTAAAGGATAGGTTCACATTTTTTCCAGCTGCCCAAATGAACACTGAAATATGTTTTTTTTTTCTGTAATCATTCATTCTGTCCATATTTGCAATTAAAAGATGCCTTCATTATGTGTATTCAATGTAATTGATGGTGTACAAATTCTTTATGTGTGCAAAAAGCAAATATGGCACTTCAGGCTGCCAAATTAGTCCAATTAAGTGAATAACTTTAAAGTTTATATTCATTTTAGTATAAATGTCCCTCTTTTTGTTTCTATCCCTTCACTGCTGCTCAACAGGGAAACACAAAGAAGGAATTTTGGACTTTAACTGTGGAATATGTCCACTTGATTTGACTGATTTGGATGTGTGAACCTTCAAATAAACTTTAGATACATTTTTGATAACATTTTTGTACAAAACTGTGGATTTGGTCCCTCATCACTTACACTGAAAGTTCATTAGGAAAAGATTTTCTTATGGTCAGTATGAACATGAGGAGTGATCACAGTGAACTGTTTCAATGTTCATTCGGGCATCTGACTATTGCATTAGAACAGACTTGAAAAATCGTGAACATATCCTTTAACTGCACACAGACCTGTAACTGATCCAAAAGTTATGGACCAACAACACAAATATAATAACATCGGACATGTGAGGTATTGACCGAGAGGACATAATTAGTGCTGAGCAATAAGGCAATGGATAAAGGAGCTACAGCGTCGGAGTTAGCTGGGTACTTGTTACAGCATTAGCTAATAGTAATAATAGAAGTGGCAGCTGAGTGTCTGAATCCAGAATTCCTCACAAGATATAAATAGAGCAGGTGACACTGTGCTGCTGGGCATGGCACCACGACAGCTTTGCAGCTTTTTTATTTCAGAATGCTGGACCTTTATTTCTGCCTCGTAAGTACAACTTTCATGTATTGAGAGAAAATGACATAGGATGTTGCAGGACACAGTGGACTCCGCCGTGTCATCGGTATCCACGTGATGCATTGGGCCTGAGGGTTCCTGGTTGTTCACACCATTCCACACACTTATAGCTGTACTATATAAGCCCACAGGGGAGCCAGCAGGAAAGTGAGCCTGTTGATCAAAAATGGACTTCATTTTACTGCTGAAGTGTCATTTACTCCGCTGGCTCTGCATTTTTAGAGGTGACTTGTTAATTACTGGCAGGATGGAGCATAGCATCCTGTTAGCTTTATAAACGGAGATTTTGAGTTTGCTGCCCTGAATTGGTCAATTTTTGTTATTTAGAGAATATACACAAAAACTTATTACAATTTCTTTATTATACATTACAAAACATTTGATTTAGCTGCTTAATAAATGAACAGTGACCAAGTTACGTTATTATGTAGACCAGCCTTACAAATAAAGTCACTAACACAGCTCCAACTATCAAACCTTAATGCACATGTGTGGCAGATCATATTCAAAACATTCAAGTATGTTTCCCTAACAACAGGTTTCAGCTTTTTTGGAGGGATGCCTGCATATAAACAAAATCACAGTTCTCATAAATTAAACAGCTTAGTATTCAGGCCAGCATAGCTGTGTGAATGACTATGTTCAGTATCTGTTATCATCTGAAAGATGAACTCCTGGAAATATACTACAACTTTAATGACTTGTCTATTTTGAGTGCTCTTATTAAATCAAGACACTACTTGAGGGCTTACCGCAAGGACTGACGGGAATGTTGCAGCCACAAAAATTCACTGGATTTATTTACACCATCCAACATTTTTAATTTTACTAATATTTAATGTGGTGCACTCTTAACTCAACAGCAAGGTCACATGTGAGTCAAGGCACATTGACCAACACAACATGAAGACCGTGAGTGACTGAGAGTCTCTAAGGCTTTTGTCTTGCTTAAAGTGTGCAGAGGACTGTAAGTCTGACGCAGGAGTCTCAATAAAAGACAGTGTGGTTTCTATCAGATGTGATCTATCAGAGACAATGCAGTTACAAAGGACTTTCTCCAGCCTCATAAACATGTTAAGGTTTAACCATTTTATGAGCACATAGGTTGAAAGTTTCTATATCAGGATATTATGGCATAAGTGGGTCAGTCTTTTTTTTGTCATTTCTGAACGCTTATGAAATGATTTTCTGTACATCGTGCAGTATGCTTCTCTTCTCACCTTACTGCACTTATTAAAGTTTGAACATTTATTTATTTCAAGGCACAGGAAAAAGAAGTTATTCTTTTTTAAATCTAAGCTCAACCCCCTTTAGCAGTACCCTTCACCTCTCACCTCATTGGTCCTGTAAAAGGAAGGCAAAATGATGGACAGAGCGTCTTGAAGAAGGGTGGTGTTGACAGGAAGATGGATGAATGCAAAAAGAGCCCGAGAAATGCCGAAGAAAGAAACGGGATCCTCTTTTGATAAAAATAGATTGAGAAACGTAAAAGAGAGATCCAGGAGTTTTCAACAGAGGCCCGACGCAGCAGCAGAAGGTGAATATTACGCTCACATAAAAAAGTAATGATTAAAGTTTGTTGTACTTGTGAACTCGTTAATGGCAACAGGAATTTACACAAAATGTTCCAACTTCTCCAACATAAGACCAGAAAAGTAAATTTTCTGGCAACACACAGCAGTTATAGTTTAATGTTAACCCTGCTTGTGGTGATCAAAATTGGTCATCAATAAGTATTTTTAAACCAACGTGTTACGCTATTAATTACGTTATTTGTCTAATACAGTATGTGGCTTTTATGACTGGAGGAGTCAAAGGAGCTCATCAGCACCACCCTGTGGATAACCAGACACATTGTACATTAACATGACAGCAAGTAGTGACTGTTCTTTTTGTTTTTTTGTTTTTAAAAATTGTGTTTAGAAAGAATATTGATTGAATATTAATCTGTTTGGTTTCTGTAAAGTTTGATTTAGTTTTGCCTAAATATAACCTTTGTGCATTATAGGCCCGTGTAGTTAATTGCTGGGAATATCTGTCATTAGGATCCTGGTATCTCTTTTTTAAAATAGAGAATGAGCCATTTTTCAGAAATACAGCAAGTGCACAACTACTTAAAGCTGGATCTCTGAAGATGGAAGATGTCTGGAGTAAATTAAATGCAGCATTGGACAAGCAGAAATAGAAGATTTATGTCAAATGAAATGGCAGAAGAAAATGGGTATTTTATGAAGATTGAAGAAGTTTGAGTTTGTGGGGCGCATTTTAGGGGGGGTGGGGTCCGGTGGGAGGATGATGATGACGAGGGTTTCGGGAGGGATGACAACAGCGAGACAAGTGGGAGGATAACACAATGTGGTTTGATGACATACATAAAGGGAGCGGAAAAGTTATAAACAACTTAAGAGAAAGGCAGACAGGTGAAACTGATGGAGGACGATAAAAGCCAACCTTCAGATTGAAGACAGGACAAATGATTGATTAATGAGCTACTAGCAAAACTTCCACTGAAAATGTCTCCAAAAAGCAAAATTACATTTTTCAATTGTGACCAGTGATCACAAATAAACCCAAATAACAAATCTACTTAAGTACACACCTCAGGCATTTAAAGCCAATGTTAAAAAAAACCCTAATATAACCATGAAATGTGAAATTACATTTTTAAACTAAGCCTAATATTAGGGCATTATTTAATCTTGCTGCCTTCTATAATTAATATTTACTTTATTCCAGCAGTTTTTATATTACAAAACTAATGAAATAAAAAATTGCAATAAACTGTGAATAGGCAGAATGAAAAACACATTTTTGATAATTTGATCCTATAAATTGTTTGACCTTAAACATATACATAAATTCATGAATAGAAATTCAAATTTAATGGAGGTAGTTTAACTACTCAGTATTGAAAACGTTGCATGTCCATACTTTCGGCGTATTCAGTAGGTAAAGTGAGGAACAGCACTGACGACTACTTTTACAGCGATTAACTGGTAAATAATAGAATCATATAAAACATGAGGATTTTTAATTAAACAAACATACAGGATTACAAAAAGTGTCCAATACACAAGGTAACTCAGATTCTCGCTTTATTGGTCAACTTGATGAAAGACTACAAAACGAATTCACAAAAAATCTCTTTCAAGTAATCAAATCTGTACAAACCTAAACTGTATGGGTTTTTTACAGCTCTGGCTCATATGAATCTGAAGAGTAATGTGCATGTGTGAGTGTGTGTGAGTAAGCATGTGTCTGCTCTCATGAAACCACGTGACAAACTCATTCCTGTTTAAAGGATACTGAGCCACACTTGACATGGGCGAGACGATGCACGCACACGCACACATGCACACACCTGTGTTTGAGATTTTACAGTACAGAGGACAGGGAAAACAAAATACTTCCCCCCTCCATAAGTACACACACCACCTGCTGGCAGGGGTTTGCTGCTAAATTTATCATGCCAGCAATCTCCCACTTTCTCCCAAACCCTACTTTTTCAGTCAAAATTACTGTACAGACAGACACTGTGGTTTCAACCTTTCCACGGGAAGAGTGGCAAAAGAGAGGGGAAAGTATAAATCTCTAATACTCTCACACAAAATGTACATGTGCACACATGATTTTAATGCTCACTGGCAGACTGGACACATTTGTCATCTGCGCACGCACGCACCCACTCAGACATAACATTAAATGTTTTAAGAAGTACAGATAAAAAAGGAAAAAAGCCCTGGGTATAGGTTTGATTTCTGGCTGTTTGGTGAAAGAAAGGAGAAGAGAGGTAGAGAGGGCAGGAGGGATGGGTCGAGGAGGTCGAGGGCAAACTACTGGTGTCATTTCTTAGCTTTCCTTGGAGGAGTGACTGGGCGGCCAGAGCCCATGCCCCCTCCACCGCCGTAGAACAGCTTCTTGTCTGCAGGTTTGAGAATCTGTTAAAAAGGGAAACAATAAAATAATACAACAAAAACAATGTCATGTTACCATTTAAAATGTTGATTTGAGAGAAAAGTTTCATCACATCAAACATTTTCTTAGAGGTGTTATTAGTCTCTTGCTTACCTGGAATGAGCACATGAGGGTCTCATCTACGCTCATCATGGCTCCGGCGTTGTCAAACTCACCGCAGTAGTTTGGGGCTGAGAACAGAGTCACCAGCTGCCTCTTTGCAAAGAACTCATAGCCGTCCTCAACCACCTGAAAACAGACAGGGCATATTAATTATATTAGTTTTAGATTCCTTTCAGATTCACTTCATTTTGAGGAATGAAGATAATTTCAAACATTTGCTTCTCATCAGTATAAAATAAATCAGGCAGAAAACAGGACCATAAGATCGTAATTCATTTACAGCATTATATTTATAAATAACTTATATGGCATGTAGGTACATCATAAATGCAGGTCTATTACTCTCACTGGCGTCATGGTTATCAGTCAGACTGCTGAAATTCAACTGAGCTGAAGTGATCGGGTGGTTTGCAAATCCTCCTGCAGTTCCCCCTGACTTTTCTTCACTAAAACAGCTGGGCGAAGTGCAAACTTAACGTACACTTTAAAAAGTGCCAGTTCAAACAGGAGGACAAGAATACAGATCTTACCTTTTAATTTATTCACTTGCTTAACTTAATTTAACTGCTTTGCATTTCCGCTGAAACCTGAACAGGTGTGTTCAGTTATTGTATCTAATTAGACGTCTACTCAGGTTGAAGGTGGATTAAGCTTTGCTGGAATTGCATAAGGTCACAAGACTTGAAAAACATAATAAAGGTGTAATCTATCCTGCCCAAACAGGTGGAGCAACCCTGACAGGAGCGTTGAGCAGAGGTTGATCAAACACAGACTGTTCACACCAACCTGAGAAGACGTCTGATCAGATCTATTATTAAAACAATCACCTGTGAGCCTTTAAATGTATAACATCAGAGTCAAAGTGATGCACTGACCTGATGGGCCCGACAAATGAGGTCCATGTCGTGTTTGTGGAGGAACTTTGTGACCACGTCAGCGCCAAAAGTGAAGGAAACACCACGGTCATTCTCCCCCCAGCCCAGCACGTCCTTGTCCGGGTCGGCCCACAGCAGGTCGCAGAGGAGACCCTGGTCAGGCACATCAGTGGGGCGCATAACCCTTCGGACCTGCTCCATAGACTGGAGGTCTGGAGATAGG
The DNA here is from genome assembly GCF_963691925.1 of Scomber scombrus. Lineage (NCBI taxonomy): Eukaryota > Metazoa > Chordata > Actinopteri > Scombriformes > Scombridae > Scomber > Scomber scombrus. The sequence goes on from NC_084990.1 coordinate 12,570,579, forward strand.
CCTGGAGAAGAAAACAAAAGTCAAGACAGGAAGAAAAACTAACCTGGTGTCTGTGTCTTTTTTCCAAATAACAATCGCTCCAACTTGATAAGTAAAAGAATCACTCGTTGAGTTTTTGTGTAACATTAGGAATATCATTTTAAATAGAAAAAAAGAATGCAAACAACCAAACATGTGATCAAATTAACTTATGGGACTTTTTTCAGCAGATGAATAACTCAACTCATAGCATATATACAATATCCATCCTGTTCTGTGTTATGTAACTTAATAGCATTGAAGAGGGAGGTGGCGTTCACCCTCATGGTTATCAGTGCCTGTTTACATATTTTGCAGAGTGGGTCTCGCTGGTTAAGACAAACATGAGATAGCTGTGACTGGCTGTTAGTATCAAGTTTGAACCCTAAAGCCCACTTTATCGCTCCGTTATCTGTATCACAAGTACTGCAGAACTACTCACAATCGGTGCAAAAATAGTTGAGGTCAAGAAAAAGAAACATGCCTCTCTTATTTATAAATGTTTTAAATCGCTGGGAATGCAGCTATGATACTTTCCACTTTTTCAGATCAATATTTTGAGAATAGCTGACTTTTTTTTATGTTTAAGAACAGTGCCAGCTCACATACAGTATGTTCATTTGTACGACTTGAACTGTGTTATAGCTTATATGATTAGAAACCAATTAATATACTGAGTGGAAGGTATTGGCTATTGTAACTTTCTACACATTTAATCCAGCAGTGCCACAATCTTTTAAAAAGGAGCTTTCATTTTAATTATCTACCTGATTAAAATAAGCAATTAAAAGTGATCTGCAGCCATATGTGCTGACAGAGGGCACCGATATATAAATATACTCAAACATGAAATTAAGATGGCACACGGCCCGCAGGTCTTTGACCATTATGTTGACAGTAAAAACAGAGCGGAGGCGAGTTTGTGTGTGCACTCTGCATAGACGCCAAATGAACTGTTTGATGAGGCTACCTCCATGGCAACAGAAGATCTTCTCATCAACAATGGCTGCGACAGGCAAACAGTTGAAGCAGTCGGTGAAGGTCTTCCACAGCTTTATGTTGTACCGCCTCTTACCTGTTAGTGGGAAGAAAACAATTATTTGGCCGCATTCATAATATTGAGATCTGTAAAATTCTCAGCTGCTTTGCCTGATGCATCACATCCGAAAAGGAGCATAATCTAGGCTGTAAATAGCAAAGAAAAGCATGTGATTTTATGCCAGCACTGCTCGATCATGCTCCTTAGCCCGAAGCCTGGTGTACTGAGAGGTTATCTGTGTGGCTGTTTAAAAAGAGTAAATCCAACTCAGATTCATGACTTATTCAATTTTCCCACATTTTCTCTCTGCAGTTTGCTTAAGTAGTGTGTAGATGAATTTCTGCATTAAATCCTAAGTTTTACTTGTTGATGCCAATGGTGTCTAACAGGCTGAAAACAGAGCTAATGCATATAGGGAAGGATATGAAGTTAGGAGCTGGCCATGTCTTAAGATGAACAGCAACTTCCCAATCCAATCAGTCTTTAGATGTACACTCACTTATGAGATTATCAAGTACAAGATAAAAACGGCCCTGCAATAAAATTCTATGATGCTCAGTTTTCATTGAATCTGTTTTAGACGAGGTTAACCCTAATTAATATAAACGGTATGGACAAAAATACTAGAAACACCTCTCAGTTTAATCCAAAACAGGTCAACAGTACCACAAATGACCGCTTCTAAAAATAAATCAACATTTCTCTGAAACGCATTGAGAGGATGCGTGCTGCGTGACTTACACTCATCATAGAAGCCATATATTCTGTTAATGGAGGCGCACTCGTGGTTTCCTCTCAGCAGAAAGAAGTTTTCTGGGTATTTGATCTTGTACGCCAGCAGCAGGCAGATGGTCTCCAGAGACTGCTTGCCTCTGTCTACGTAGTCCCCCAGGAACAGGTAGTTGCTCTCTGGTGGAAAGCCCCCATATTCAAACAGCCTCAGCAGATCATAGTACTGCCCGTGAACATCACCTGGTGAAACAAAACAGTGTAAGAGTGGAAACGGCAATGCTGGTCAAAAGGTGTGATTATGATCCTGTGTGTATGTGCACAACAAAAAAGTAAGGGACTCGGATAGAGGTACAACAACACTTGGCAGTGGCGCCCAGCAGCTTAACGACGACACTTCAACCATGACTTATTGTTGTCCCACTTAGTTTTTTTTATGATGAGACAAATGATCAAATGTGCAAAGCTTGCATGAGTACTGGTGATTGTTACAGCAATGCAAACGTGGCCGGGTCCTGAAAACTCGCAGACTGTTCCTTTAAGCCGGCATTGTTCATTAAGTGGCATCAGCGCTTTGACACAGGAGGCCAAATCCAGTGAGACGAAGTGCAAAACAGCACTGTGCTGGCAAGCCACCATTATCAGTTTATCCCTCCAGTTCTGTAATTATGTGGCAAGGACACAGCCAAGTGCTTTTATAGTCCTGAGCTTTTCAACTGTTTTTAAATACAATTTCTTTAATTAACTGTCATCTGAAACTCATCAGCATCAGACAAATGAGACTGCATAGCGTAACTCCAGTGTAATCCGTCTCATAATAGTCCAGCACTAAGCTTCTACAGCCATTTCACAGTGTTTGTAAATACTATGGCTGACCACACTTGAGAATTCCCTCGACGCTAAAAGAACACAACTAAGCCTCACCACAAATCTTGAGGGGCGCCTCAAGTTCGAGCAGGATTGGCTGGCTGAGGAAGATCTCCCTGGATTTGAGGCAGAGACCACGGATTTCATTCTCTGTCAGCTGAACATTTTTGCCAGGTCTGGAGCCTTTCACTGCAAGGGAAAGGAGAACAGGAGTGAGAAATGTTAGACTGGGAACAGCGGAGTTTACCGTTCACACTTATTTAACAGGCAGTGGAGAGTAAAGTTAGACTATTTAAAAATATTCAATAATGTGCAAAACATGTATCAGCGTCTTTGAAAGAAGCGTCAAATGAGACACACACCTTACTACTGCAGCAACTGTACTGATGACCTCCGTTTTATTTTATTTTTATTTATATTTTATGTTACTTTGTTTTGTTTAGTAATTGTATAAAATCTAACATTTAATTGTATTTGTTTAGGTGATCTAACATTTTAACTTATAATAAAGATTTAATAAAGTATCTGTTCAGTATTCAATCATGAACTCTGTCATGTTTATATAAAATGTTTGATTCAAACATTGAGGTCTGGAAGAAAAGGCCAATTAATTCTACCACTCAGTCTAAAACCTTTAATCTGCAACAGAAATCTGAATTATGTAAAAGTCAGATATTAAAAGTCATGATGCTCGGTTTCTTTTTAGCAGTAAGGACTTCTCAAATATTTTAATTGTCCCATAAACAGACTCCAGTTTCGTCATTTATAGACAACCCTCAAACCTATCCCATGACTGGTGAATATTGGTGCAGATGATACGGGTGTTTCACTGGGATATGGATCATTTTATCAATTCAACTTCAGAGCATTCAAACAAAACTTGCTTGAATATAATTATGAAGGAAAATCCTACTGAACATAGATCATTTTAGTGTTTTAGGGACAAACTAAAAATAATGTACAGTAATACGTTTAAGCTGAAATGTTTTCCATTTCCACATTACGGAGTTGTGTTTGGACGTTTTAATCTTACTGTCCATAAGCTGTTGGCCAGCAACAAAAGTACATTGTCATTTAAAATTTGCAAAAAAAGATGCAAAAAAATTATCTAAAAGTGAAGACAGACTGCTCACCTGGACTTATTTCATCATGTATTACATCATCCATCACATCTGATGTATTTCAGATTCATATTTTAGAGATAAACTGCTGTTATCATATGTATATACTATGTGAAGATTACTCCGGTAAAAATATGTAGTACTCTTAATCCATACACCTTTCTGTAGTAGCAATATCCACTTGACCTTTATATTCTGTTGTGTTCCTGTTTTGAGTTTGTTTAGTTATTGTGTATGATTATGGCTTTAATTGTATTTGTTTAGGTGCTGGAACATTTTAACTTCCCTTTAGGATTTAATAAAGTATCTATCTTTAGTCTTCTGTTTAAAGGCCAAGTAGTTTTAGCTCTCAGCACAAGAAAAGTGGCCACAGTTGTTAAACTTGGTCTGTAACTGGACAAAATATTGTAAATACAGCATTTATTATTATCAGTGTACATATGTTTAAAATGTAACAGTATCTTTTAAAGAACAGTCAAATTAGATGTTTTTAGACCAGTAGTCGCAGTTAATTGACTCCAAACTTGCCTTGTAACCGGACAAAATATAAATATTATATTTATAAAACAAATGTTGTACATTTATCAATGCATTTCAATCTTTTTAAAGTGATAATTAAAGGGTTAAACACACCAACTCCCATCATTTCAAATGTGTGGACAAAGTATCACATAAATACATAACATGCACTAAACTAAGCATTAAAAGCACTCAAAGTTGAGGTTTAATTTGCTCTGAGGGTGATGCTACCAAACAAACATGAACTGTGGGTAAAGGCACAGGACGAGTTAAACCGGCTGACTGAGCTGGGTATCGTTGTCTAGCCTCTTTTAGCGGAGTTAGCTAAAATGGCTACCTCGGTGAATAAATATCGAGCGAAAAGCGGGAGTCTTACCTTCCAGCAGACGCTGTATAATGGAGTCGATGTTCAGCTTGTCGGCTTCTGCCATGCTATTCTTCTTTTTTCTGGTCGGGTTCTAACAACTCCTACGAGCCAGAGGCGTAGTAACGATGTAATGGCTGCTGAGTTAGTGACCGTTAGCTGTTAATCGGCTAGCTAGCTCACCTTGGGACAGAACTGGAAACCTCAAAATTTGACTGATTGGTTCAAGATACAACGGCTAACGTGTGCTTAAAAAAATCCGCATCAGTCAACTAATTTCCATCAGGTGTCCGAATTCACTTAATAATCGTTTTACCTCGTCAACGCCGTTTCTTGCCGAAGCTACTAGCACCATGCCATCGACACAAAAAAGAGCCAAGATGAACGTTAGCTTAAAGCGAGGCTTGGACGGAAGTGATGCCATTGGTTAGTTCAGACCGTGGGCGGGGCTTTATCAGATTCAAACTCCACGTTGATTGGCTGCTTTTCAACGTCGTTCAGCATTTTGCTTATCTCAAACCAGAATGTGAAAAAGGGGCAATCATTCTACTATATATCTTACGTTTTTTACTCGGTTTAATTGGAAGAGTTTATCAAACGATGTTTGATACACCGTGTATATCATCTACACGCACCCAAATGTTCGTGTTTGTGTCACTTTTTTGTTTTTTGTTGTGCAGCAAAGCGACACCCACGGAAGTGACAAAATATGTGATTACGTCATTGCGTATGTTGGCACGTCCCAGCACCTGGCAACACGCAGCGACTGATTCATTCAGAAGCTAATGCACTATAATATAAACATGACTCTAATAACTTGGAAAAAACTTCAACCTGTCTAGTTTAATCGATTAATACTCTTGTTAGTATCATACGACCGTCCGACCATGAAGCTACTCCACAAAGACATAGAAAAAGATAATGCCGGGTGAGTGACTGATGTTAGCAGGCTAACCAGCATGCTAAATTCCAGCTGACTGTACTTGTGTCAACTTTAGCCGTGGTAATACATGTCCATATGGGATTTACATTCACCTGCACCAGCACAGACGTGGGGAGTTTGGGGGATTAGTACAAAAATATTCACTGTTGTAGTTAATGTGTAATAAGTTATTACACATTAACAGTGAATTACTAATAACACAGGATATGGATATGTGTAATAAGTTATTACACATTAACAGTGAATTACTAATAACACAGGATATGACAGGATATGTACACAGACTATAGCACTTTGTAGATGTGGTTATAGCTTTATTGACTTAGTACAAAACACTTTATAGTTACTGTAGCAGCATAGATTCTCCTGCAACATTGCCCTCAATAATGTCTTGACATCTTCAAAGTAAAATCGTGTCCACAGTTTGATTGATTGATGACGTGAATCATACCTCTTCAATAACATGACTGGCTTAGACTCAGGAGGTGGCTTAATGATTGCATACACTTCTTCAGTCAGGTGACTCTGATGCCAGAGGAGGCAGAGGACATGTGGCACACCTACAATCTGCTGCAAGTGGGGGACAGCTTGAGAGCCTCCACTATCAGGTAAGAGGAAACTTATTTACTTTCCTCTTGAATTTTCCTCGTTTATCCTGGTCTGCGTTTCACAAGATCTACAGGCCTGCCTGGATTGCACAGACTGGGACATAACCAGGGATGTTGAAGCTGACCTTTATGACTACATGGATACTGTTACGTCATACATAGGTTTTTAGAGGATTTATGTATCCACGCTAAAACTACACTGAAATTCAAAAATGACAAGCCCCTTGTTTCAGCTGAACTCAGGCAGCTTAGCAAAATCAAAGATTTACCACTTGGACAATCATCAACTTGAAAACAACCTCAATTATTTTACAGGAGATTCAACACCTATCGGTCTGACTCTTAGCCTGCCCCTCCATCACCCTACCCCCCCCACTGTTGAGTGGACTTTAGAAAAGGCAACCTCACACTAAACAACACAGCAAATCAATCAGTTGAATCATTTCGATTCCCGGGTACCGCCATCAGCCAAGACATCACATGGCAGAACAATAAAGTTTCCATCCATAAATAGGCTCAACAGAGGCTCTACTTTTTGATGCTACTCAAAAAAGTCAATCTGCCACAGGGAATGCTGGTGTGGTTTTACACCACCGCCATCCAGTCCATCCTGACCTCCTCCTGGTCTGGATCTCCTCTAACCATCCAGAGAGAGAGAGAGGGAGAGACAGGCTGCAGTGTGTTGTACTCTCAGCGGAGAAAGTCACTGGCTGTAGTTTGACCTCCCTCCGTGACACCTCCAGGGCCAGGAAACAGGCCGGGTGCATCCTGGCTGACCCTTCACACCCCGTCCACCACATATTCCAGCCCTTCCCCTTGGGAGGAGATACCAGACAATTAAAACTAGTACCAACAGACACAAGAACACTTTTTTCTCCAGCACCAGAAAACTTATTAACTCTTAAGCTCCCCCCTTGGCCTACAAACCTGTTATCTGCCCCTGCACTTGCCACTTTTTTATTTAGATAAAACAACCTAAAGATTTTGGCTTTGCAGTCCTGCAGTATTGCAGAATTTGCCTTTTTTGAGCCAGTTAACAGTTGAGCTCAACCTTGATTCTTTGCTGCAACGCAAATGCAATATAGTTATGTAAAGTTTCCAGCTCTTAGGTCAGTATCCAGTTTGGCTTTACATTATTGAAGTTTTCTTCGCTCACTCTCCTGTGCTCTTTCTATCTGTGTCTTTGTGTATCATGCTGTGTTTTGGTCTCAAATACACACAGGCAACTTGTCATCACAGTCACAAAGTAAAATCCTTTCCCCTGGTCCCACAGGAAGGTGCAGACAGAGTCCGCTACTGGAAGTGTGGGCAGCTCCAGAGTTCGAACTACTCTCACTTTATGCGTGGAGACTATCGACTTTGACTCCCAGGCCTGCCAGCTGAGAGTAAAGGGCACAAACCTAGAGGAGAACCAGTATGTTAAGGTCTGAGATCTACAAGCAGCTTGACGGTTGCAACCTTGTAACATTGAGTTTTAATGTGGTGTAGAGTGGTGGAGCAGGCAAGTCAAGGCAAGGCTTTAAATGACAAGTTTAATAGCAGTTAAGGTCATTGCACATGTTCATTATATAATATGTTTCTACTGTTTTGTAGGTAAAACATGCACACGTTTATTTTAATGTAATTTTTAGTTGGGCTGGTTGTTCCACTAATGAATCAGCAACTCAATCATATGTATCTGTATTTACTAACACAAGCAGAATCACATTAAAGAATACTGAAGTACTTTCTACAGTCAGAAGACTCTCCATCACTTTTATTGCAGCTTTATTGTCATCTCCCAGCTTTACTTTTATTGGTCTCTTATGTTAACTCCTGTTTGAAATGAGAAGTAGTTGTAATTATGTTCTCTTCTTCACCAATCAGATGGGGGCTTACCACACTATTGAGCTGGAGCTCAACAGGAAGTTCACTCTTGCCAAAAAGAGCTGGGACAGTGTTGTGCTGGATAGAATCGGTAAGCAGATGATACCGTAATCACAACTTCAGTTTGTTTTGTTCAATATCAACCACAGACTCAGACTCTGTGTCATTTTTGTGGTTTGTTTAAGCACACACTTGCACGTCATGCCAGTGTTTGCACTTTTGCCTCTTTCTGTCAAGTAAATAATTAAGTGAGCCCATATGTTTAAAATGACACAGGGAGTCTAAAAGTCAAAAACTGCTTACAAATGTATGGACAGCAGCACTGATTTAAAAAAAAAAAATGAAGTTCTCTCCTTCATTGAGTGAGGGAAGTCCATTGATGCAGTGGCGGAACCAATGCAGAGGGCACCGGCAAAATAACACAGGGTTGTCTGGCTTAAAAAGTTGAACCAGACTCAACTTTTGCCACAAAGTAACATGATGTCATCCAGCGAGGTGCAGCATTGGCCAATAACATACATGCAAGCGCACAGTCCTGGTGGATAACTTTGCATGAAGGCCCTATTTCTGCTTTTTACATCATGATTGTCTTGACAAAAAATGAAGTTGTTGCCTCTGTGACTACTTTGTAAATCTCTTTCACTGGCTGTAAATAGGCTGCTGGACTCTATAAAGCAATTAATGCTTTTATTGAGCTCTTTTTATGTCAGCTAACTGTCGCACACATGCTATTATTCCTATAGCCATGAAAACTTGTTCCAGACAGAAGTGATCACAAATGAGTTAAATATATCAAAATCTAATCTAACTCTGACTGTATCGCCTGATTGACAGGGTGAAATTATAGCAGGTTTTCTTTTAAATAAATTCGCCAAAGAGAGAGCATTGCCATGTGAACAGAATAGGAAAAAGAGGAGGAAAGTTCCTAGCTGACAGATGGGGTTCATACATTTGCAAGAATGAAGGTCCGTTATTACACATGCCTGTCTCTTCTGTAATTTTCAACATTAAAACTTACATTTAAAAGGAATCACAGGCATTAAATAAGAAATACAATAATCAACATGAATTTATAATTTTTCTACCCTTCAGATCAGGCCTGTGATGCAACCCAGAAGGCAGACGTGGCAGCTGTGGTGATGCAGGAGGGTCTGGCCAACCTGGTGCTGGTGACCCCTGCCATGACGCTGCTTCGTGCAAAAGTGGAAGTCACTATTCCTCGCAAGAGAAGGGGAAGCTGCACCCAGCATGAAAAGGTAGGTCAGCTTTCGCTAAGAGCAAAGAGGAGGAAAGAAAATATGGGTTTTAAATACTAAAGAAGATTAAAAGTTGAAGACGGACAGGTGAATGGATTGTGGATAGGCTAATGGAAGAGTCAGCAGGTTAACTGTAGGTGACACCCTTGTAGGTAATACTCACTCCAAATGAAGCAATTTAGGCAGATCTATTTAACCTGTTATATTTGTCATGTATTGTGTTTGATTTCTGTCCATCTCTCTGTGTGCAGGCGCTAGAGAGGTTCTACGAGGCTGTGATGCAGGCAATTCTTCGCCACATCAATTTTGATGGTAAGGCTGCTTTGTAGACATTTACACATACACACTCATAAACGTACACAACTGTGTTCCTTTTTTGTGTCACACACTTCTCCTTTTTTGATTTGTTGTTCCTACCACATTTGTTTTTTTTTGCTGATTGCTTCTCGTCTATTGTACTGTACTTGATTTTTATGATTCTATTATGGTTTATTTTGATGCTGCTTTTTTGTGGTTGTTTTTTTTTTTGGTTTCTGATTCAAGAAATTAAACATTAGAAATGTTTTGATTTCCCCTCCCTGCCATGGACAAGTGGTGAAGTGCATGTTGGTGGCCAGTCCAGGGTTTGTGAAGGACCAGTTCATCGCATACATCTATAAAGAGGCGGTGCGACAGGACAACAAGATCCTACTGGAGAATCGGCCCAAATTCATGCTGGTCCACTCGTCATCGGGTCATAAGTACTCCCTCAAAGGTAGTAGCTGGTTGGTTATGAGAATAAAACAATCAAATCTTAATACAGGGTGAAATCTTACTGAAATGTTTGTTTCGCAGAAATCCTCTCTGATCCCACTGTGACAAACAGGCTGTCTGACACCAAGGTGAAAATGCATCTGTGCTTTGTTTGTTTGTTTTACATAAATTAAGAAAAGCTGACTATATAAAAGACAAATCAATGTGTTTACTGGTATTTATTTATAACTTCCAGGCAGCAGGAGAGGTGAAAGCCCTGGAAGACTTCTATAAGATGCTGCAGCATGAGCCTGACAGAGCTTTCTATGGGTGAGCAATGAGACCAGAACAGTAAACAGGCTGTGGCCCACAGAGTCCTCATTCAGATGCTGCAGATTATCAACAACATTTGTATCTTTGAATTGTCACAGACTGGCCCATGTGGAGAAAGCTGCTGAAGCCCTCGGCATTGACACCTTGTTGATAAGTGATAACCTGTTCAGGTATGTACTGAGAGACATGTTGTTTCTGCAACAAACAAAACCATGCGTCATCAGAATAATTAGAAAAATACTATAATCACATGAAAATTCCACACATATTGCTTCACCTATTCCTGCATCATTATTGGTTTTAAACACAGAACAATCTAACTTTTTCTGTGTATCAATATAATATTTTATGTGTCTCCTTGTGTGTTTAGGCATCAGGAAGTCCCTACGAGGGCTCGTTATGTTCGGTTGGTGGACAACGTGAGAGACAATGGAGGCAACGTCAGGTACAAGGTTATCTTTGAAAATCCTGTGCACAGTTGTTTATGTTTACATCCACCAAGAATTGGCAGGATTGGACATCCCTTTCCCAGCATCTAGCTAATAACAGCCTCCTGTCTCTTTTTTTTATGCAGAATATTTTCAAGCCTTCACGTGTCCGGTGAACGTAAGTTATAAAACCATTCAGATTTTTATGAAGTAAAGATGTTTTTTTATAAACATATCTGTGGCATAATTTAATCAAGCATAATCTAATGTGTTATTGCGTAAAGGTGCCCAGTAGAATTTACATGTAAACAAACAAAATCATGTTTTTATTCAGTGCTCCCCACCAAAACTCATTATGAGAATCCTTGAGGCCTAACATCCCTTTCCCGGCATCCAGCTAACAAACATGTTGGATGTATTTTGTTCCTCAGAAAACATCTGCAGAGCAGATATTTTTGGATAATTTGAAACCAATTTGTTTGCATCCATATTTGCTAGTTTGCAGTCTTCTTTTTTTATTGACTTTTTTGGTGCATTGCTACTTTTCTTGCCACATTACTTTCTGTTTATCAGCAGAAAAATGTACTTTGTCTTGCATGCATACGTGTGTGCACGATACAAACAAAATGGGAACCCACACTTAAAAGCATTGCTCCGCAGCGCTACTTGTAGTCAAAAAATTCTGAAGGTACCTTTAATTGAGTACAACTCAATGAGATGGTTTTTGTTACAGCAGCATAACATATACTGACCAGTATGTTTAAAATAACTGCAACATATTCTAAGATCTATACTGATGTATACTGATTTTTTGACTTGCTCTTTATTGATAAAGTTAAAGAACTCAAGAATGGACACAAATATTTGCTTAACAAAGAATGCGCTCCTTTCACTCTTGTACTCAAACATAATCAGCCTACAGCTTGCTAAGAAGCACTGACTGTGTACTGTCAAATATTGATTTATCTTTTCTTTACGTCTCCTCAGAACTGACGCAGCTGAGTGGAGTGGCAGCCATCTTGCGGTTTCCCATCGCTGACCTATCAGAAGCTGAGGACGAAAGCAGCTCAGACGATGACTGATCACACAGAAACTAACCAGAGAGATCTTATTGGTAGCAAAGAAGAAGAAGGTCGTCCAGTGTTGCAGATAAACCAAAGAATGCGTAAACCCAGTGTGTATTTGCAAAAATATAACGCTGCTGTGTAAGGGTTGATGTATTCCACTTCTGCAACATCCACATCTCTTTAAAAATCACATTTACACACGCCTTGCTCCTAGTGGCCATCATTTTACATAATTTGATGCAGTTTTTGGTGCTTTGATGCTTTGGGTTTGAAGGTGACAGTATCTGTAGCTCCTAAGAATGCCAGTTAAGAGGAATGTAACTAATTTTGCCAAGTCCACATGAAAGCAGTTCAAATTTGGAGAGCAAAAATAGATTTTTTTTTCTTGCCAAGTGTATATACAATATATCTTTCTTGCAATTAAACAACAGAAGCATTCAACTGTCATTTCACTTCTCATCATGCATGAATGGAATACACATTGGAACAACATATAAAAAATATATATATTATTACATACAATAATCTCATTTTACATTTAAAAAAAACTATTTTGGTTATGGGCATTATGACCCAAAACTACTGCATTTAAACAAGCTAAAAAAAATCAAGTATGCAGGATTTTCAATTTGATATAAGTGACATTTGAGTTTCACAGTTACAACATTGTTGGTTCCTCTTATTCTTCTCTGGCAATATGTCAAATGATAAAGTGAAGAATTAATCACATTGTCAGCTAGGACTAAAGTGCATTTTAAAACAACTTTTCTCTCATCTCTTCATACTTAACTCAACCTGCCTCATTGAATCCTAAGTCTCGATCCTATAAGCGTAGCCCTGAGTGCCTGTTCTAGATGCACTTGGTATCACTCAACAGTACACTGGTAGTTCTTAATCCAGTCTAAATCCTCCAGTGTGCCCCAGTGGAGGAAGATAATCGAACAAATAACCATGACATGCATAATCTGGTGGCTGTTGCCCCAGTTGTCAAACATGCCCGGGCTGAATCGCTCAGGGATCTGAATGACATTGACCACCCCTCCCAAAACAGCCAAAGAGTCCATGATGACAAAGAGGCGCAGTGATTTTGGGCTGCCCACCCCGCTACCGTACACCCGGAACAGGAAGAGGCTGAAGCGGAACAGGGCTTGCCAGACAAAAGCCCGTAGGCGCAGGACGTTAGTGTGGGCTGTAGTGGCACAGTAGATGCCGTAGGCTGACAAGAGAATGTAGGCCAGCAAGGCAGTCTGTTGCACGGTTGGGTAGCAAAGAAGGGTGATGTAGATGATGGGTAGTGCACCTGGTGACAAGAGGGAAGATGTTGCAGTTAATAAAGGAGGCACCTGAAGGCAAACATTCAAGTCAACAATTTTGACCTTAAACAGAAACAAAATATGATAATCATGCAGGCCTTCTTATCCACATACACAATGAATGCACATCTTAGGTCTCAGCTTTGAAAGGACTTGGTCTTAGACATGTTAACGAGACCTTTCTCGAGCCATGTTCCAAGCTAAATGCATTACACTCAAAATGCATTTTGCTCAACTTTTGAGTCAATGTGCAAATGTCAGAAGGATCATTCAAGTGGACCTTGAGGTAAGATTATTTTGTCATATTGAACAGTGATTAGACTTCAAGCTGTTACACCCACTGAGAAAGATAAGAATGCAGATCATAAACAGCAGAGCCAATTAGCATCAAGACTATTTGAGTAATTTGAGGTGATCTTCGCCCCATGTCAACAACCTACCTAGAGTGTTAACCAGGCAGACCCCAAACATGTCCAGGGACAGCAGGGAATCGTACACATGTTCTCCTCCCACATGGTTCATGAACACATGATAGACCACTGAACCTATGGTGGGGCAGAGGCAGGCCAGGTAGTGGACCACACAGATCCAGACGCTCTCCACCTCCCACCATGGGATACTATAAGGCAGCAGCACCAAAAAAAGGAAGAAAGGGACGCCTGGTGTGACAGGAAGGTGAGGAAAAGGAAAGACATAAAATTAGATAAGATGAGATACAAGGAAGAAATGAAAATGAAAATGGTTTGAAACCTCATTATTGAGGTTTGCAGTGGTTGATGCCTATGTTGTAAGTTAATGGCATTGTTGTTTACAGTGATATTTGAAGCCTGACATTATAATCGCAACAGGTGTGATCAAATATCACCTAATGCAGAACAAAATGAGGAATATAATGGTTTGAGTTGTTCCTCCGTTTGTTTTTAAAGTGAATAATATGAAAGATTTGGTTTTTGGCTAAATGCAAAGAGAGACGTGCAGCAATGCTCTAACACTAATACCCTTCACTTCCCCTCAGTAAGACTGTTAGTCTTAATGAACTTACAGGATAGTCAAGGAGAAAATGGATGATGAGGAAGATGCCTTTGGAAGTTCAAGGCTTTTAACTCGTGCATAGTTGATTTTGTGTCTTCACTTGCACAATTCAAGTCAGGTGTTTAATCAAAAGCACACACATTAGAAAATGTGTTTTGCAACTGCTCCCAAAATGTACAATTGTGTCTTTTTTCCTGGATGCATTGCTTAAGACACATGTAAAATGTTTATATTACAGTTAAAAAGTATCAGCAAACTAAACACCTTTAAAGATCTTGTTAACAGCAGGATATTTCCAGGACAGGGATTCCCAGGACAGATTAAAGTTAATACCCCATATCCTCATTACACACTTGTCAAGTATGCTTCTAACTGGTCATAAGTGAGAGTATTGGACATCTGTGACTTCTTTGTTTGTAAAACCCCTATATGGGTTGAGTGGATACTACGTGAGAAGAGCTTGCTCTATTATTCAACTGTCAAAATGCACAACTTGATAATTAAGATGCACTACAGTTTTACTGTTAGTCCAGAATGACAGTGATTGGAGTAGATGCCTAAGCAAAGAATACCAATACAGCCAATGCACAGCTAATTTAATGACTTACCATGTGTGTAAATGTTCCCCAGCTCATTGTGCATGTAAAAGAGGCTCCTGAGGCACTCCTGAGCACTCGACACAGGCCGGTAACCCGTCAGGACATATTTGTTGAACTGAAGATGTGGAGGGGTCTTTGTAAAGTCCAACAGCCGCGGCCCCTTGTAAAGCACCATGATGACTTCCTGCAGTCAATGCCCTTACATTTAGTTGACAGTGCAGGTTTCTCACCATTTACATCCTAAGCGAGGCCACACACAGAACTCTCAGGCACAATCATGACTGCTTCTGGTCCTTGAGACCCATCGTTCGACAGGTGTAATTCCAGGCATGTAACCTGTTGAGCTGTTCAAGTGGCATGCTTACAGTTGGACCAATCAGCAAAGGGCTCTTATTCCTAGGGATAAAGCCTGGGTAATCCTTACAAAAAGCCATGTGCACTGTCGCAGCTGCTCCTTGTCATTGCTCATAACTGACTGACACCTCAGCTTCATGGTGATAATAGAGATATTATGTGTTTCCCTTATTGTAGACTGCACACATGTTCCCATTCCCCATGTTTATGTACGACTGTGATACAGTGAGGAAGTTCAGGGGATTAAAAAGGCTAAACAGGTGGCTGTGTTTCCTAATGACACTGATTCACTAGCACTGCTAATTCCTTATTATGTTAATTTACACTTACTGAATGGGTTTTGCGTGTTCTGTAACATACAATATGTATAATATATACATAGATGACTGAAGAAACATTTTTCATCTTTGGGATTATTTGATGATTTTAATAAATCAAACACTGTACAATAATAAACATATGCCGACCACAAGTAGTAAAAAAACCCTTTCCCATGAAAAATAAATAAGACTGAATTAGGTTAAACAGAAATATTTTTGAGCTGATAATATCATGGCAAAACTGGCTGATATACAGTAAAAAGTCAATTTCTCAAACAACCATTTCTTTGCATGTACAGTGAGCAGTAAGTGCAGGACAAAAGGTAAACATAAACAATAAAACAGAAAAACCTAAAAACTCAAAATGTTTAAGTGTTGTGTTATCTCTAGGCTTACAAAACAGACACAAAAATATTACTATCAGGACTTTTTGATGGACAGGAGAAAGTAAAAATAATATACAATTAGGAAACAATCAAAAATAATATACAGAAAGAGAGGTTATTCTTGTCGTTGTCAGCAGGGTTAACCTGTATAGGAAAAAAACGAGAATGCAGAGCAAAGATGAGCTGGATGGTTGAGAGAAACACTGCAGTCAGAGCACTAAAAATTAGTGTGCTTTCTTACCTTGATAGCCACTATTCCCAAAGAAGCCGTTCAAATCATGTTTGGCATTCTTTGCTCCTGAAGACAAAGAAAGATACAATACACACTTTAATTCCTATGTTTCCAAATGATCTATGTCGTACAATGTAAGTAAATACAAAGTAAGTTTTCAGCCTTTGCCTGGATTTAGGTGGTGGGCAAGAAAGCAATACCAATCTTAACCTTTATCTTTCCACCAAAGGACCAGTGTGTAGGATATAGTGACATCTAGTGGTGAGGTTGCATATTGCTACCAAATTAATACACCTCCCCTCCCCCTTTCTTGCCTGCCCTGCATGCAGTGACTCATTGATATTTTGTTACCTTTGGCCAAGCTAGCTGTTTCCATAGACTGTATATAAGAAATGTTTCCCTGTTTCTAGTCCTTATGTCAAACTAAAATGTTCAATACCATGTAGCTTGAGCCAGCAGTTAGCTTAACAATAAAGAGTTGAGTAAAAGAAAATTCACCATGTGTTTGTATGAAACACATAAGCTAGAACATGTATAATAAATATTGTGTTATTTGTTGTCTATGTGTTAAGCTGAGCTAACTGGCTGCTGGCTGTAGTTTTGTGCTTAGTGTACAAATTTGAGAGTGAAATGATATCCATCTTCTCATCTAATCCCATTTTCTCATCTAATCTCATTTTATCATCTAAGTGAATTTCTCAAAATGTCTAATTATTGCATTACAAAACACAAACGTAAAGAGCCATACGGTGCAAGTTTCTTATGCTAGTTTTTCAGCAAGCAAGGCATACAGAACGTAAACAGCAAAAATGTATTTAAAGACAACAAGCTGGGAAAGCTCTTCAGTTCAAAATGTATATATTTCTCAGGCTACAACCTTCTTACTTTATCTTTTTATTTTTTATTTTTCCCACAATACTGTAGATACATGTAGATGATGAAATATTTCCTGAACCACTTAACTGTTTTGTTGGAGTCTAGATAATCTAGTTTGCAGTGCTTTAACGTCTTCTACACTTGCCTTGTGGGTGAAAATGCAGTTTAAGGTGCTGCTGAATGTGTATCTGACGTGGCATCTGCTGTGGGACCAGGTCATCAGGTTGTTCTGGTGCCTGAGCTGCGGCCTGCGTTTCTGTGGCGGGTGCAGAATCAAACGTGAGACCGGCAGTATCCACGGGGTTGGGCAGGCCCACACCTGCTCCAGGCCCCACATCAGGCATGAACGAGGAGTCTACAGGCAGGTAAGATGGGACAGAAGGATAGGCGAAGGTGGGACTGGGAGTGGGAACTGCAGGAAATGCAACACCTAGGACGGGAGAGCAAAAATATAGAGGCAAAAAAACAGACAAACAGGTGAGTGATGAACCTGGGTTTCAGTGTTGTCTTTATTGTCTATGCATTATGATTTTGGGATGGTCTTCCTAGTTTTACCTTCTGGCTGTACTTGTCCGTTTATGTAGCCCACATTTTCTAAAAGTGACAACAGCTGAATGAATGCACTGGAGGCAGAACAGACAACTATACATATGGAAAAAAACTTGCTATACTTACCATATCTATCAATCGCCATCCCTTCACCTTCAACTGCAATTGCAGGAGTTGGCATTTCTCCCTTCCCTAAGAGATTAAAAGACAAAAAACAATATAAGAAGTTCATATTGGGGTCGACAGTATATTTATGTTGTGAATCTCTCAAAAAGAAACCTCTTTCCCTAATGGGACACAGACCATACGATTTTCCAGCTGTATCTGGTTTAAGAGGCAGGGGCTCATAAGGTAAACCAGCTGCATCTGTTTAATATAAAAAAAAGATACATTTACACTTTGTTTGTGTATTTCTAATCTGACTATTTGGATAACTGAGCGGCAATAATGACAAAATACCATATTCTCCACCAGATTTGCCTGGAGATGCATATTCAAGGGGCTGCGGCTGATACGGTCCTTGGTTATCTGTTGAGAGATTTAAGTAAAACTATTTAGTAAACACAGTAAAAAATATAGAGAAAAATAATTATTCATCTGAAATAAGCATGTACCATATTTCCCAGAAGATTTAGCTCCACCGCCAAAACCAAGAGTTTGTGGTGCATAAGGAACTTCACCGCCACCTTAGGAACCACATAGAGATGAGTTAGACCAAATAAATAAACAATGAGATATAGAGGGTATAGTTGTCATGTTTGCTGAGTCTCACCGTATTTTCCCGTCACTTTCCCAGTATGTCCAAGTCCAAGAGGCTCAGGCTGATATTGTGATGTAGCCATACCTTCGAAATAAAGATAAATAAATAAGTGAAACACAATAAAATAAATGCATACATGCATATATTTACACTGGGTACAGCTGCTCTCTAATAAATCTTAACATGCTGCACTTTTTGTATTTCCTTTATTTTTCATAATTCACATTTTTATGGATAAGATAATGGATTTTTAAATTCTTTTACCATATTTGCCAGTAGACTTGGCTTCAGGGCTTAGTCCAACTGGTTGAACTTCATAAGGCATTCTTCCATAACCTGTTAAAGAAGAGCAATCATAAAAGGCTATTGAAGAAACTTTTACATGATCATGACTGAGATTTTATGTGTGCATAACAACAGAGCTAATTACTCACCATATTTGCCAGGTGCATTTCCATTATTGCCAAGACCAAGAAGTTGCCCGCCATTTGGGAGGCCACCATATCCTGAGCAGAGAGGGGGGGAATGATCATCTGACCTCTCAAGATATTATCTCAGTCTACTGTAGGCTGTGGATTTAATGTAATCTACCTATCTTTATTTCCAGAATATCAAAACTATTAGTCACAGCCAAAGCACTTTTGTCCCATTACACTAACCGTATTTTGCAGGTGCAGGATCCCCTCCCATACTGGCACCAAGACCACCTGCAAGGGTGTTGAATTATTATAATCTAAATTTAGACACAAGAAGTGCCTTGCATTGACACATACCAGGATTAGCAACTTGCCTCTTTGGACAAACGCACTAAAAAGTCAATGATACTGCACAATATTATGAGATGGAAGATTTGAAATAAGACCAATATGTTCTCACCGTATTTTCCAGATGATTTCCCATCACCAGCAGGCCCATAGGGGTTTCCACCAAAACCTGGATAGAAGTGAGATAAACAGTTCAGAACCGGAAAAAATACTGGACACTCATGGACTCATTAGGCTGTACATACATGCTTGTATTGATTCTTAGTGGGTTACAATAACACTTAATAGCAGATGCTTTGGCATTTAATACACATGCAATATAAAAATGCAGTGTTAAGATATTTATGCAGTATCTAAATAAACTGCAATAATAATATAGACATACCATAATTCCCTGCACCATTATTTCCTGTATTGAGTGGGTTGCCACCAAATTGCAACCCCCCAATGCCTGAATACAGGTGAGAAAGGCAGTAACACAACAAAGAACAATGTTAACAATGAAAAATTAACCTTCATTTAGGAGTTTAAGATTGCAAGAGTTCTGTCTGTGCATCAAAGTGAGACAGAATTATATTAACCATAAACTCATAAAGCCATAAATAAAAAAAATTTCCTTTCAAAGCTACATTTTCATGGAGTGATAAACAATGCCCAACAAGGACTCACCATACTTGGCGTTTGATTTCTCTGCACCCATCCCAAGAGTCTGGCCACCAAAAGGCAAGCCCCCCATTCCTGTAACATCGGAAAAAACAAAGCTTATGGTTCTAGCATGTCGGAAAACTGTTTCTCAAATGCGGTGTACGTTATTTTTTTACTTGACAGGGTTTATTTAAAAAAAAAAGTTTTATGGTGTTAATGAAGATTTCAATTAATGAATGTTATTAAAGTTATACATACCACCATACATGCTGCCTAATTTTCCATTTGGACCAAAACCAGGCTCAAATTGACTCATTCCTGTATGAAAAGACAGGCGATTTTGTGTATCATAACTGCTGACTTTACTACGTTTATGCTGCTAACATGCACATAGTTTTCAGACCATGACATCTCAGAAATCACCATAAATCATAAAAAACCTGTTAAACTCTTTAAATCATGGCCTGGTCTTACCGTCTAATCCAGCAGGAACCACTGGAGCTCCATTGTAAGGAACCTGTTTGCCGCCACCTGTAGCAATACAATAATGTAACACTGTTACACTATCCAGTCATTGTAGATCTAAAAAGTGTATGATAGTGAATCCTCACTGGCCACCCATGTCATACCTAATTTGCCATCAGCAGTAGGTACACCTTGGCCAAGACCTGAAAAAAAGGAGAAATGTTGACTTCTGCTGTAATTTACACAAAAGGCAGTAGTTTCTAAACATTTACTAGTAGTCTAGCCAACCAATATTCCTTTTTTCTTCTCTGTCAGAAAAAGCAGAACACATAATACTACTTACTTGCATAGTCAGGCTGTACACCAGCACCATAGCCATTTCCATACCCTGCAAAAAAGACATCAGAAACTACATCAGTATACAGAACAGACTGGTAGGCCGAGTTTAATGGTCTGCAATAACACATGGATTCAGTACTTAAACAAAATTAATGTTAACATTGAAGCCTACCTGATTTAGACTTTCCTGCCTGACCCAAACCGGCATTTCCTGAAAAAAAAGTCAGAATTTAAGTAAAACTCTATAAACTGGAAATGACCAAATTCAGTGTCAGTTTACAATGCTACTGTAGGTCTTATACAGGTTGAATTAAGTTAATTCATTATTTTTTGAAAGCACACCTCCATAGGAATTTCCATTTCCATATCCAGCACCAAGATAAGCTCCTTGTTCATAACCTGAGAGGAAACAGAACAATTATTAAAATACATCCCACTCTTTAAATGATAATTATCCCTATGTCCTTTTAAAGTTGTTATTGGTGCAATTAATTGCTTTCAGCTAATTAGACATTTTCACTCACCAGGTTGTATAGGTTCCCCTGCATAAGGATATACAGGATAGCCTGCAGACAGAAAACCAAAAGTACCTCTATGAATCACATCACTAATCACTAATTTTAGTGAGTGTGAATGAGTAAACCAAAAACGAAAACAGATCATATAAGGCTGAACACACTGAGCACATACTTTACTGTATGTGTTGTAGTGGAGAAATAATATTCATTATATCTATATGCATTTCAGTATTCTGTTAAACTGTGTTAGGCTTTGTTAGCTTGTGTATCTTTCTCATAGTGTGGGAAAGTGCTGTGTACCGGACTCCCACTAAGGCACTGATAAGACACCACCGAGAAGGCCTCGTTATGTATCAGAAGAAGGCCTTGTTATGTATCAGGAGAATGGGCTGATTCTCAGAGAGGTGTGGGATGAGCCCGAAAGATATTATAACTTTGGTTCTGTTTCTTTACAGTTCAGTTCAGTTCAGTTCTGTTCTCTGTACCTTACGTGTGCTGTGTGCTGAACTCATCTTGTACAAGATATAAATATATTAAAATACTAGTTTGTGATCTAAATTCGTTTACTGGACTCATGATTTTCTCTGTCACCCTTAATTAAGGAAATCTCCACAACAAAACCTGGTGTCAGAAGTGGGATCGCTTGCGAGTTCGCCAGAGTCTAGCGTGTCAGTCGGGGACCCCGGGACCGGGTGTAACACACCTTCCTCTACCTCTGCTAGAAAAAAAGTCTGAGACGAGAGGACCGACGGCCGTGACGGACATTGGTCAACTCCACAGTGATCCCCGAACGAGGAACAATTTCCCTCTAAACTGGGTGAGATGTTGAAATTCTGATTTCAGTAACTTTAAAGGGAAAAAGAAAAGAAAAGAAAAAAAAAAAAAAAAAGGTTTTAATTTTGTACCACTGGGACATACCACTAAACCTGTCTATTCTGTAGTGTCATGTTTTAGGGGGAAGATAAGGTATTAAAAGTCCTTTGACTCCTTAAAGGTACCGTATATAGTACGGCGGCTTTTATCTTTGATTGTGCCGAAGAAACAGATCCAGGATTCGTAGTGACGACTACGTCTAAAGACAAAGATTAGCTAATCATGGGGAATAAAGTCCAGTGAGCCAGAAGGCCATCTGGTAGAATACATGATAAGGGTCTATGGAAAGGATAGTGTTAAGTGGTTGTCCGTGTGGTCGAAAAAATTTGGATTTCCAGAAGGAGGATCGTTTAGTAAGAGACAATTACAGAATCTAAGAGGAAAATTAGAACAAAAAAGGAGTAAGAAATTGGAGAAGAAAAAGAAAATTGATTCACAATGGTTGAAAGACAGAGGAAAATGAAAAATGTTTAGAGATGTGGGAGAAGGAATCTGAGAAAAGAGAAAACAAACAATTGGCAAAAACGATTGTTAAATGTAATGTTGAAGGGGAAGATGTGAGCGGAAAGAAAAAGAAAAAACCTAAGACTTCTGTGTATCCCTCATTCACAGGACACGGTTGCTCTCTCCTCGGCTCTCCTCCTCCAGCTCGAGCAGCACCACCCCCACCATATCCCATCGGAGCAGCAGGAGCGGAGGTTCCATCCGATGAAGGCGAGGGGCCCTCAGCAGCATACTCTCTCCCTCCTGATTCAAACCTCAATCCTGATGGAGAGGCAAAGACAGAAGGGGCACAAGGGGAGGATGAAGAAAGAGAAAGCTCTCTCCAGGTTGCTCTCCCGCCAAGTCCAAGAACACTGCGCAGCGGTACCACACTGAATCCAAGACAAAAAATACAAGAGGTACCCCAGATGCCCATGGTCCAAGTAATGGGAACAGACGGCCCTGCACTCGTTTTCCGCCCATGGACAGATGAGGACATGAAACAAGCAATGTCCCATCTCCCTGATCACAGATTATCAGGCACGTTGTTCGCTCAAGAACTGATGAACTTTTGCAAAGAATTTTACCCAACTATGTCAGAGTTACGCAGACTGCTAACTATGAAAATGGGTTCCACTGACTTTGCCATGATAAAGGAGAAAACAATGGGCGAGGAACGTGTGGTGAACCCGAATTGGGACGATGCTGGAAACGCAGCATACAGATTCAAGATTGTGGAGCTGAGTGATGTGATAAAGATAAAGTTTCCTACCAGGGTAAACATACAGAAAATATCTGATTGCCAACAGAGAGTGGGTGAATCAGCGGCAGACTACTATCAGAGACTTTTCATTGTGTTCAACGAAAACTGTGGCATTGAAGAGCCAAGCGACACAACGAATATGTTTTCATGGGAAACTCATCTGATATTTCGTAAAGGGCCTCCATCCTGATCTCAGGAGAGTGACTGTAAAAAATTGTGTTGGTATCTTTGACGGTGCTAGACTAACAGAAGTGCTGCGGCATGCTAAACACACAGAGAAGTGTTTGGCTGAAACAGCTGAGAAGACTGAGAAGAAAAACAAAGATACACAGCAGAGAGCTCAACTGACCATGCTTCAGGCTTTCACTCAGTTACAGCCTCATGGGCAGCAAAGACACCACTCTAATGGTAACCATGGCAGAGGACGTGGACGCGGTGGCAAAGGACGTGGAGGCAATCGTCCATGGATAGGCAGAGATCAATGTTACCTCTGCAGACAGACTGGGCACTGGGCCAAGGAGTGTCCAAACAAGGACAATTCGGCCAGCGCATCCCGAGGGCAGAGCGACTGAGAGGAGGGGGCAGAGGAGACAGCTGCTGAGTCTGAGAATGGTCAACATCAACATCAGGAAAGTATAAACACAAACTCAACATTTAGACAATTACAGTTGTCAGAAATAGTCCAAGCTATCAAAATGATTGAACAAAAAGCCTTACCACCAATTGAGACTTATGCTAAATATAACTCTGCCTCATATCTAACTATGCCAAAGTTAAAGATGATGGTTGCAGGAAAAGAAATTGAGTTTTTGGTGGATTCAGGAGCTACTCATTCTGTTGTTAAACGTTCAGACAGACTGGGCACGGAATGTTAAACAAAGTGGAAGATTTGTTTATTCTTTGGGGGCAGCGGGGGTAACAGTGAAGGAGCATTTCACCGTTCCACTCTCTGTGACTCACCAATTAGGCACAAATAGCGAAGTAAATGTGAAATTTTTGTGGTCTCCATGCTGTCCTATTAATTTGTTAGGCAGAGATTTGATGTGTGATCTAGGCATTTGTTTGATTTCAACACCAGACGGCATTAAAATTGTGCAACTGACTGACTTAATGCAAGGAAATATAACTTTGACATATGAAACTGGCAGGATTGAAGAGAAACTCCCTCTGCCTTTGTATGTCTATCAGTGGTGGTTGTTACCTCCTGTGTCAGAAATACTGTTGAAATTTAGTCATGATGTCATGAAACCACAGATGGACTTCATGAAATTAACTAAATTGTATTGTTCGGCTCATGTTTCAGATGGCCCTGACGAAGACTACGCAGAGCAGTTTCTCTCCGATCCTAACCTGTCTGACAGACTGCAGTTACACACACTGTATTGGAATGTCTCATTCTGCGCAGCGACTGTGTCTCTCTCTCTCACACAATTACCTTTCTTTCAGATCTCTGACTCTCATCCACATGTATCACTAGCTAAACCACACCAGGCTCAGTGGTGTGATCTTGGTCCATTTGTGAAACATTGTTTGGAAATTTTTGATTGGGTGCCAACATCTGACGAAGGAGTCTATTTCTCTCCTGTCTCAGGATGTTTTTCTAAACATGTTGGTGATACTGTGTCTGCCACACGATCACTGTATGTTCTTCCGGGTACAGACATATCAGCTGAGCAGACTGTCACCATGACGACACTATCAGCGGAGGATGTGGCTCCAGAGCTCTCACAAGTCCCTGATACTCTCTGGGCAAAGAGCAAATATGATGTAGGCTTAATTAGAAATGCGGAGCCTGTTGTGATCACTCCCAAATCAGAATATCGACCAAAGAAGTATCAGTATCCTCTCAAACAGGAAGCTCTGGATGGCATTCGTCCAGTTTTTGAGTCTTTACTCAACACAGGTGTAATAGTTCCATGTCCAACTTCTCCTGTGCGCACTCCTATTTTTCCTGTAAAGAAGATTAGAAACTCTGACCAACCTACAGAATGGCGGTTTGTCCAAGATTTGCAGGCTGTTAATTCAGCTATCCATGCTAGAGTAGCATCTGTCCCTAATCCACACACTATTCTGTCCCAGGTGCCTCAAGATGCAAAATGGTTCACTGTTGTTGATTTATCAAATGCTTTCTTCAGTGTTCCTGTGCACCCAGATAGCCAATACTGGTTCGCTTTTGAGTTTGATGGTAAGCCATACACCTGGACTAGACTGTGCCAAGGGTTCTCTGAGTCTCCTACTATATACAATGCTGCGCTCAGAGAAAGTTTGGAGTCCCTGCAATTAAATCCAGGGTCCGTACTGATTCAGTATGTAGATGATTTGCTTGTGTGTTCTCCAACACTTGACCAGTGCCGCAGAGACTCCATATCTCTGCTAAAACACCTAGCTGCGGAAGGTCACAAAGCTAGTTTGTCCAAACTGCAATGGCTTCGACAGGAAGTAACTTTCCTGGGTTATGTTTTGACCCCTGAGGGTAAAACCATCTCTCCAAAACGTATTGCTGCTATTGTACAGATTCCTAAACCTGTTACGAAAAAACAAATGATGTCTTTTCTGGGTGTGTGTTCCTATTGCAGAAACTTCATTCCTGACTACTCTGTCCTCGAGGCGCCACTCAGCAGCATGATTTATGGACGAGGGTTGGCCACCCACGCCCGCGTTGAATGGACCCCTGAGGCAGAAACAGTGTTCCTGAAGCTAAAAACTGCGCTCCAAAGTTCGCCAACACTTGGTTTGCCAGACCCGACTAAACCTTTCATCCAAACCGTTGTTGAATGTAAAGGTTGTATGACTTTTGTTCTTTTGCAGAAACATGGTGATAAACTACGCCCAGTGGCGTACTATTCTGCAAAGTTAGACCCTGTGGCTGCTGGTCTGCCTCCGTGCTTAAGAGCTGTGGCAGCAGCAGAAAGGGCCTTATTGGCCTCCCGTGACATTGTAGCCTATTCTGATGTGACACTTATGGTCCCACATGCAGTTCAGCTC
Organism: Scomber scombrus; assembly: GCF_963691925.1. Lineage (NCBI taxonomy): Eukaryota > Metazoa > Chordata > Actinopteri > Scombriformes > Scombridae > Scomber > Scomber scombrus. Next base: position 12,596,725 of record NC_084990.1, read on the forward strand.
ATTTTGAATGATCAGAAAACGTCACACCTGACGGCAGCAAGGTTTACTAGATATCACACCACACTTTTAAACTTGCCGAACGTCTCTGTGAAACGCTGTGCGGCGCTCAACCCGGCATCTCTTCTACCACTCCCTGGTGAAGGAGAGGATCATGACTGTCAGGCGGAGTTACATGTACAATGTACTCCCAGACCTGATTTGAAGGACACTCCAATTCCTAACTCTGACTTTGTTTTCTTTGTAGATGGTTCAGCATCACGTGATCCTTCCACCGGAATGAACAGAGTTGGTTATGCTGTTGTCACTGACTCCGATGTTGTCTCTTCTGGCCCTCTTCCATGTACACTCTCTGCCCAAGGAGCTGAGCTCATTGCATTGACTGAAGCCTGTAAGGCCGCTGAAGGTAAAACAGTCACAGTACACACTGATTCACGCTATGCTTTTGGTGTAGTGCACGACTTTGGAGCACTCTGGAAGCATAGACATTTCCTCAAATCAGATGGAAAAACGATTTTGAATCACTGCCTAGTTTCTGAGTTGTTGGAAGCCATTCTTCTACCCAAAGCCATAGCTGTTTGCAAATGTGTGACACACACAAACCACACTGACCCGATTTCCAAAGGTAATGCTAAAGCGGACGCTGCAGCTAAATGTGCAGCCTCCCTCCCTCTTTTGACTGATTCCTCTCAATCACTTATCTTCCTCTCAGACACACATGTGCCTCCTCCTGACCTAATTGCTCTCCAAACTTTTGCTACTGCACAGGAGAAACGCCTTTGGCGACAGAGTGGATGCTCTCCTGATCCTGGAGGTGTATGGTACAGCCCTAATGGCCCCTGCCTTCCAAGACATTTTTACCCGCATTTGTGCAAATTGACACATGGCTTTGATCATGTGACAAAGGGTTGAATGATGGAGATGATGAGAACATATTGGTTCACAAAAGGATTTACATCCTATGCAGAAAGATTTTGTAAAGCGTGTGTAATCTGCGCACTGCACAACACAGGCAGAGCAATTAAACCTACTGCATTGGCAGCACATCCACAACCAGAAGCCCCGTTTGAACACCTTATGATGGATTTTATTGAGTTAAGCCCATCACAAGGAAAGAAACATGCACTTGTTATGGTAGATATGTGGTCAAAATGGGTGGAGGTGTTCCCAACAAACAGACAAGATGCTAGTGCGGTCACAAAAGCCCTATTGACAGAAATTATCCCTAGATGGGGAATCCCGAAAAGACTGTCCAGCGATAACGGATCACATTTTGTGAACCAAGCAATCCACCAAATAAGTAACTATCTTGTTATAGATTTGAGAAACCACTGTGCTTATCACCCAGCTAGTGGGGGCGCAGTGGAAAGAGAAAATGGCACACTAAAAAACAAATTGGCAAAGATTTGTGCAGAAACCAAATTAACTTGGATACAGGCTCTCCCACTGGCACTGATGTACATGAGAATGAGGAAAAGAACGAGAACAGGACTCAGTCCTTTTGAAATCCTGTTTGCAGTTCCTCCTGTAGGAATCTCTCCTCCAAGGCAGCCACTCCCATCCACAGACATTTGTGAGCATGCTATTTTGAGATATTGTGTTAACCTGTCCTCTAACCTTTCCAAAATCAGAACCACCGTAGCAGCAGCTCTTCCCAAGCCTGCCACAGGACCTCTACACCAACTGAGACCAGGTGACTTCGTGGTGGTCAAAGACCTACGAAGGAAGTCTTGGCACGCTCTTAGGTGGCTTGGCCCGTTCCAGGTGTTGCTTGTGACACACACCGCCATCAAAGTCGCTGAAAGGGCAACCTGGATCCATGCCAGCCACTGCAGAAAGGTACCATTAGCACCGGAAAGGGCTGATGTACCTGTGAACACTGGTTCAGACACACAACTGAGACCAGGCAGCGTTGACTCAACACAACCTTAAATGTGAGCCTAGCGCCGTTTAAGGTTGCTCCGGTGAAATACACAATCCACATACATGCTCATCGAGTAGAAAAACACACTTCACAGGCTGTTTATGCAGCTGAAGTTCTCCATGCAAGTTGGAAGACATTTTAATGATGATGTATCTTAAACTGCAAAACAGATTGATGCGTTTGATGTCTTTAATGTTTGACTATCGTATATTGATTGTATTATGATTTGTTCACTAAATGAACAAGGGGGGATGTGTAGTGGAGAAATAATATTCATTATATCTATATGCATTTCAGTATTCTGTTAAACTGTGTTAGGCTTTGTTAGCTTGTGTATCTTTCTCATAGTGTGGGAAAGTGCTGTGTACCGGACTCCCACTAAGGCACTGATAAGACACCACCGAGAAGGCCTCGTTATGTATCAGAAGAAGGCCTTGTTATGTATCAGGAGAATGGGCTGATTCTCAGAGAGGTGTGGGATGAGCCCGAAAGATATTATAACTTTGGTTCTGTTTCTTTACAGTTCAGTTCAGTTCAGTTTTGTTCTATGTACCTTACGTGTGCTGTGTGCTGAACTCATCTTGTACAAGATATAAATATATTAAAATACTAGTTTGTGATCTAAATTCGTTTACTGGACTCATGATTTTCTCTCTCACCCTTAATTAAGGAAATCTCCACAACAGTGTATATTGACAGTTAATATTACCAGCTCCATATCCGTTGCTGTGTCCAGGTACAATATAGCCTCCTGCTCCTTGACCTGTGGATGAACAAAACTTTATTGACATACACACATGCTATGTTAAGCTAAACAGCTGCAGACACATGAGTGGTGTCAATCTGGCATCCAACTGTAATCCAGAAAGCAAATAAGTATATTTCCTAAAATGTCAAACTGTTCCTTTAACAGTAATCTCTTTTATTTGAACTCCATTTAGGGCAGTATCTGTAATTTTTATGTGAATAGACTAGTGAACAATGTGCAGTTAAGACTAAAGAAAAGATCACCACCTACTATAATAGAAGACCTCATCTAGACTCTGAATAGCATGTTTTGAAGTTGTTTTTGAGACACAAAACATGAAGTGGGTGTCATTTTTTATTTTTTGTGTGTGCATTTGTTACAAAATGTTTGATAATTGAAAATTAAATATTTGTTTAGACTCCTTACTTGGTTCTGGTGCTTTAGCGCCTCTTCCATTTGAATATCCTGCTGCACCGGTACCATATCCTGAACAAAGACACATTATCACTATTATAAATCATTTCTACATATACATATTGATTATACCTTCAGCAGGCTTCAATTGCTTTAAGCAAAATACTCCACTGTGAACATTTTATACAGGTGAATATTGAGAAGTGAGGAATAAAGTCGATTTACCATTGGTTTTAGCCCCAAATCTGTTGGGAACACCAGCTCCTGCTCCATAACCTGAGAGTGAAATAAAGTATTGTGTTAGAGTGAGAAGAATAACTACAATATATGAAAGAATATCAAAAATAGTATATGACTGAAAAACTACACTCTATTATGCCAGAGTCAATTTGTGTAAGTACCTTTGGTTTTTGTGCCAGCTGAAGCTCCAGCACCTGCATTATAACCTTAAATTAAACAAGAATGAGAAAACAATGTGTACACATCATCGTTCATCAGCATAAATTGACTCTGTGTTTAATATTCAAAGAAAAAGCCAAGCAAATGTAGTAGTTGTAGTTGAAATATCTGCTAATCTTGGCATACAGTCAATGTAACTCCTAAAAATATTTCACTAGTTCACTTAAAAGACATTGTACACATGGTAAAAGTAACATACATTAATATGTAAATACTATAAGACTACTATGGTTATAACTTAACATGGTTGTAAAAAGCCATACATACAGTATCACCAGTATTAAAATATACCAGTATAAAAGTAATACTTATGTGTTTACCAGGTCTAGGTATTTTCATCCATTGTCCATTTGGTACTCCTGATGGTCCACAGTCTAGAATAACCATGTAAACACATATTAATACACAATTTAATACAATAAAACATAATCCAAGAATTCAAGGCAAAACAAGCACAAAAATATGTACATATAACCACACAATTAATCACCAAACTGGCAGACTTAGTAATTTTACTGTAATCTTTGGTTTGGTCAAAGCAAAACAACCAACAAAATCTTTTGGAAGATTAAAACAACACTAATGACTTCTGGTTTATTGAATGAAAGCTCACATGAGTCATACTATCAAAACCTCGAGGTTTTACATTGTGTTTGTATGTTAAGATGCTAAAATGTTACTATCAAGTAACACTGTAAAACACTGCCGTATTTTGTTCATAAAAACAAGAATAAATAATAATAATATATTGTCTAGAGGTCTCAAAATGGCGCAGGACGTCAACTCTAAACAGCATATTAACCAAAGAAAGTGAACAAATGTTTACCGGGTTTCGCTGGTTTAGCTCCCTGTCCCTTGGAGTTTGAAGCTCCTCCTCCATTCTCTGAAAGTTGGATGGACAGACGGACAGGTCAGGGCATACATGTGGGTGGAAATTATCTTTCTACAATCTTGTCTTTAAGTGTTATGACTACAGCATCATTAATCAACAATGGCAACCAGTGTGTTACAATTAAAATGTACATGTACAGAATTAAACAAAATGTTTTAAAAAATTACAAGGAGCACACATAAAAGTGACACACTTCACACTTTCAGTCTACTAATAAACATACAGTGATGTAAATAAGTTAATTCTGAACTTGCTCTAAATGTTAAAGGTATAGTTTGGACATTTTGAGAAATAAACTTGTTCGCTTTCTTGCCAAGAGTCAGATGAGAGGAATGACAAATTGGAGTTTACAAGAGTTACAAGAGCAGTATCAATCTTCTCATTGTATTTTTCGTTTTTACAAAAATGCCAAACTATTGTTTTAACAGTGACACATGATTATTTACATATGACATGTTTGGGTAAAGTTTCAACAGTAAAACATTAGAGATAAACACATACACTATTCGAAATTTGATGAGCCGACTTTGAAGATTGCATGCGACATAGAAATACAAGACAATACAAAACAGTTACAACCATGAGCAATAGCTAGGATTCACTGTTAAGTTAATACTTGGCATTTCTCTATCTGTACATTACATTATACTTGCAGTTTAAAAAAAAAAAAAATCACCCATATGGTTCTGGATATACTGTAAATATTCATATTCAGGGCCTTTTCACACCTTAAATTCCAAATCAAAGGTTCATGTTTTGTTACATTTTCTACATTTGATCTAGTTAATTTTGGTTTCGCATTGCAACTATCCAAGCGCACTAAAGAACTTTACATCACATAACTACTTCCTTCATCATCCTCATCATCACCTACATGGGATGTATGCCCTAACTTGCCATTGTTTGGTTTGCCTATGTGCGTCTGACATTGGTGTGTTGTCAATTCAGCAGGTAGCCTTATTGTTGTTTGATTTAATGGAGAAAAATTAATGGACAGGTGAATTTTGTTATATTTAAAAACAAATTAAATTCTGAACCATCAAAAAAATGTTGTCATACTAGAAACCACGGTTCCGTTTGATCCAGATTGAGAGCACCTTTTTTTTGTCTGAACCTAATAGCTAAACCTTAGTCAGACCGTGGTCCAGAGAAGGTTTAACACCTGTAATTTTGATCCAGATTAAACTGAAAAATCCAAAATCCAGACTAAATGAGGTAGGTATGAAAGGGCCCTTAGAGTGCCGTTTAGACTGAATCCTAGCCATTAAAACAACACAAATCTTGCAGGGTGACTAACCTTGAGACACTTAGAGTGATCATCATCAACAGACTTTGGACAAACACAGGAGTCAGTAAACATCTACATATGCAAGACACTAGTAACACACATGCTCAATTCAAGTTTTAGTTTACCAGTTTCCCCACTTTGCCCTGTAGGAAGACCTTTGACCCAGAGTCCTGCCTCAGGCTGACTCCTGATGTTCGCTTCCTCAGGTGCAATCTCAGGTACACCCACATTCAGTGTTTCTTCAGGGATGAGGCTCCCAGTACTTTTACCAGCCACTGTTTCAGGAACAACTTTGGTTTTCAGGGATTTGGTGTTTTCAGGTGCAGCATCATCTTCACTGTTGCCACCTTCCCCCAAAGGAACGTCGGTCTCTGCCCCTTTTTGCTCAGGCATAGCACTTCCTGTCACATAACCTAGACGCCATACATTATAGTATATTTATATTTATTTTGCTAAATCATTACTGCTAATATCCCCATGTAAAACAACATTAAAAGCCTTCAAATCAAATATCTTTGTTCTCACTCAATAATTTAGTTTAAGTGCATTTACAGTATGCATCTACAGTGAAACCACAAAGTGCATATTCAAAAGCAACATATTAAGAAACAGTAAATTGACATATTGACTTGTATTCATTGAGAGGCTACTTCACATTCTTGTACTGGAAACAGACAAAGCTATATGCTGTTGATGACAGTTTTAGTCACAATGCAAATGACCAAAAACTGCCACTGAACAGTCATCGGCAGCAGCTTGTACCAACACTGCCTCAGGTTTGTGAGGACACTGTGGTAACAGTGTCCTCACAAACCTGAGCATACAGAAGACAATTCATTCTTCCAAAACATGCGTAGCAATGCAGGCTCAATACAAAGTCTATCAATACTGGTTACTCAATAAGTGGATATCAAAGGTGAATATTACTGCCAAAATTTCTACACACCCATTAGACTTTTTTTTACACTTTACAATTCTGCCTAAAATAAATAAACAAATTCAAATGACTTCAGATGTCGTAAAGTGTTGATATCTAACTCTTTAAGACACAGAGAACTACAAAATCCATCAAAATTCCAAACTTAAAAATAACAATCACAATTTGTTTAAACAGCAAAACTACACTGCCCTGAATGGATTTGTACTCACCTTGTTTGTTATTAGATTAAACACAAATTACTAGGAACATGCTAATATACATGGGAATACAAAGCTGGAAAAATAGAGTTTACACCTGTAGTGAAGACAATAATTAATTGCACCTCTGGAAACAAAGATTTCATTGTAGTTTGGACTTACTACATATTTATTGATTTACTTATATTAAATACCATTATAGTTACTATGGTGCACTCACAGATATTTCTCTGTTAAATATACACTAAATACAGTACATGACTTTATCTAACAAAGCCAATAATGTTTCTATATGAAGGCAATCACTTGAGAGGCATTTCAATCCACAGATGATTTAAAAATTATTTGATTTTGATGGGATGCCTTCCAGTAACAAGATGAAATCAAAGCTCCACAGATACTTTTAATAGCTGTTAGTATACGCTAAACGTGTAACCACTGGTTTGTTCTGGTTTTTTTTCCCTCTAAAAAAGCTCAGGTTTAGGGTTCTAATTTAGGGTACTTGCCTTCAGGGAAGACTGCTTCCGGCTCTGGTGCTTGGTTACTCTGGGGAACCAGTGGTGCAGGTCCAGATGTGACTGCCTTCAGACTCTTGCCCTTTGGATTGATGAATGCTGGTTCAGGTGTGGCTTCAGGTGCAGGTTCAGGTGCAGGTGTTGGGTCTTGGCCTTGAGGTAACACTGGTAACGGTTCTGGTGTAGCTTGAGGGATTATTGGCGCTGGTTTGTAGCTTTTTCCTTGTGGCACAGGTGAAGGCAGTTTTTGATATTTCTCTTGTGTTACCATAACGAGGATACCACTGGTTGGCTCTGGGGAAGCAGGTACTAGTCCTGGAGTAATTGCTTGTTGAGGTACAACATCCTCCACTGGTGCTGCACTCGGCTGCTCAGGAGCAGGAACTTCACCTTTAAGGCCCTTTCCATTGGGGACACTTGCACCCTTTGTGCCCTTCCCATTTGGCACCATGCCGTAACCTGAGAACCAAATAGAGATATGAGGTCATCTTTTAATGGAGAACCACTCAGGACATCAATTAATATATGAAACCAGATTTTTTTTTAAAAACAACAACATACAATCAAACATATAACACAAAATGTGCATTCAGAAGCAAAAACATCCTCAAAAATCATTAAATCATCATATGTACATTCATTTACCAAAGAACAAATGTTTCAGTACAATCATTTAGGTCAGGACAAACAAGTATTTACCAGTATTGGCTGCTTTAGCCAACTGTCCATTTGGTACACCAGCAGGGCCGCCATAGCCTGTGAAATACATTTTCTAACTGACTCAAAATCACACAATCACTGCAGAATGTCTGATTAATACAAAAAAAGGAAACTGATTAAAAAAATATTCAGTAACTTTGGTTTTTGCACATTGTAGAGAGTTTTTCAACTCACTTTGGTCCACTTTGTATACCACAAACACTGAATGAATGAAAGAACTCTCACCAGTGCCGAATGTTTTCGCACCTTGACCGGGTGAAACTGCTCCAACTCCTTTGGTAGTTTGAGGTTGTGAACCTGTGCTTGGCCCTCCGTATCCTGCAAACGATAGTTTATAAATTTTGCAATGTGATTATACTGAGACATCACAAAAAACAAAACAAAAACCAAAAAAACCTCACAAGATCAACTGAATCTCATTGAAAAATGAGATCTCATTGAAAAATGAGATTCAGAGCTAACTCATGAATCCCTCTTCTTAAATATTAGAAATAAATTTGACATTGAGTAGCTGGAGCGTACCATTCGGTTTACTTCCATATCCAGCAGGTGCAGCTCCACTTTTAACTCCATGACCTTATGAGAAAACATATAAAGAAATAAGTGAAGATGGTAGTAATGGTATTAAACTATGTTTTACTGTGTAAAGTGCATATTAACAGGATGTCACCATTGGGTTTGGCTGCATATCCGTTGGGAGCTCCGGCTCCAGCTCCATAACCTCGGGTCAAACATAACAAGCACATGAATGCACCATCACACACAGACATTCTTGTGTATGAGAAACATTTGCAGCACTATAGATAACACTAAATATTGATTTACCATTGGGTTTAGCTCCATATCCATTGGAAACAGCCCCATTTCCATAACCTTCAGATTACAAATACATCATGACAAAAAGTTTCATTTTAATATGTGAATGTTTCATTGTTTGTAAAAATGGATTTTGTGACATGTTTTCACAGTAAAAGTTGTACCTGGTTGGGGTTTCATAGTACCTCCTCTGTTGCCTCCATATCCTGTGAAGTATTCATGGAAGAAAAACTGTTTTATAATCTGATGGAGATGTCATCAAAAGAAAACAGCATTTTGAATTACAAATAGATTTTTTTTTTTAAGTGACAGTCTTACCATTGGGTTTGGCACCATATCCATTTGGAATACCGCCATACCCTAAAAATATTAAATTAGAGTACAGAGAAATCAGAATTTATGGCAACACTTTATTCTGTGCTTCACATAAACAGATCCACTGATAGTTAGAGAAGTAGTTTACAGTCTAAAATTGACTAAATATACAATACAATTCTGTTAACACATTAATACAAATACTTAAATCCAACAGTCATTTTCTAACATTTCCAGGCAAGCATGCAACATAAGTTATTTAATGACATTTTTTTGTTTATATTTTTCCATCTCACATTCCCTCCTGATTCAAAGCGTGGTAACTGCTATAAATAATTTTCAAAAGTAATGACCTTAACTGGCAAAGTGCTAGGAAGCTAATTCTGTATGTTTTTCCAGAAATGTGGCCACACACTTACCTGGTTTTGCTTGCCTGGTAGCTCCACCGTTGGGGTATCCATAACCTAAACAGTATCAAAAATAGCAAGAGTAATTAACCTCATACTAGACATGTAATATGATTAAGAATAATGGATATAATGAATGTTGACCCACCATTTGGCATTGCTCCATTCCCATTAGGTACTCTGGCTCCAGCATAACCTTTACATTTGAAAACATATTGATTAAAAGAGGTATGACAATTGTTTTTATTTGATGTGATACATAGCATTGGACAATATCTAGAGATTTACCATTGGGTTTTGCACCTTGTCCATTGGGCACACCAGCCACAGTACTGTAGCCTGAAGTTGTAATCATATGTTTTGAGTTCAGAGGATTGTAATTGTTTAACATGTAATCTAAAAAAATTAAGATCACCAGAATTGTAAATATACAGTTAGGTATAAATAAAGGTAATAAATATTTGGACACTCACACAAGTTTTGTTATTTTACCTGTTTACAAAAACATTCAATTTACAGCTATATAATTAATATGGGTTTAAAGTGCAGACTCTCAGTTTTAATTGATGGTATTCGCAAGGGTTTAGGAATAACAGCTCTTTAATATGTACCACCCTCTTTTTGAAGAACCATAAATAATTGGTCAACTGATTTAAAAGCTTTTTCATGGACAGGTGTGGACAATTCCTCTGTTATTCATTAATTAAGCAGCCAAAAGGTCTGGAATTGATTCCAGGTGTGGTCTTTGCATTTGGAAGTTGTTCCTACTAGCTTCAATGTTGATTTTCAATGTGCTTCTCTCTCCTATTCTTCCTCTCTCTCCTCTCTACCCCAACCGATCGAGGCAGATGGCCGCCCACTTTGAGCCTGGTTCTGCCTGAGGTTTCTTCCTGTTAAAAGGGAGTTTTTTGTTGCCACTGTCGCTAAGTGCTTGCTCATGTGGGAATGTTGGGTCTCTTTAAAATTAAAACCTGAAGAGTACGGTTTAGAACCTGCTCTATGTGTAAAGTGCCTTGAGATGACTTTGTTGTGATTTGGCGCTATACAAATAAAGATTGATTGATTTCCTGTGAAGCTACAACATACAATCAAAAGAGCTCTCAATGCAAGTGAAACAGGCCATCCTTAGGCTGCAAAAAACACAAAAATTCTGTCAGACAGATTCTCAAGAACATTAGGAGTGTCCAAATCAACAGTCTGGTATATTCTGAGGGGGAAAAATGCACTGGTGAACTCAGTAACACAAAAAGGCCTGGATGTCCATGGAAGACAGCAGTGGTGGATGATTGCAGGATCCTTTCCCTAGTTAAAAAAAGACCCTTCACAACATCCAGCCAAGTGAAGAACACTCTCCAGGAGGTAGGCATATAATTATCTAAGTCTACCATAAAGAGAAGACCTCATGAGAGCAAATACAGAGGGTTCACCTGAAGTTGCAAAGCATTCATAAACCTTAAGAATAGAAAGGCCAGATTAGATTTGCCAAAAAACATCTAAAAAGCAGCAAATCTCAGGAACAGCATTCTTTGGATAGATGTAACTCTGATCAACTTGTACCAGAATGATGGGAAGGAAAAGTTTGGACAAAGCTTGGAATGGCTCAGTCACGATACAAAGCATACCACATCATCTGCGAAAAAACAGTTGAAGGCAGTGTAATGGTTGGGCATGCATGGCTTCTGATGGCAATAGGTCACTAGTGTTTATTGATGATGTGACAGAGGACGGAAGCAGCCGCATGAATTCTGAGGTGTTATGGGGATATACTGTATGCTCAGATTCACCCAAATTCAGAAAACCACGCTTCACAGTATAGATGGAAAATGACCCAAAACATATTGTGAAGGCAACCCAGGAGTTTCTTAAAGCAAAGAAGTGGGATATCCGGCAATGGACGAGTCAATCACCTGATCTCAACCCCATCAAGCATGCATTTCACTTGCTGCAGACAAAATTTACGGCAGAGAGACCCACAAACATACAACAGCTGAGAACAGCTGCAGTAAAGGCCTGGATAAGCATCACAAAGAAGGAAACCCAGCATTTGGTGATGTTCATGGCTTCCAGACCTCAGGCAGTCATTGCTTGCAAAGGATTCTCAACAAGGTTTTAAAAAATAACTTTAAAAAAAAAAGATTATTTAGTTTGTCCAATTACTTTTGAGCCCCTGACATAAGTGGACTGTATATAAAAATGCTTACAATTCCTAACATTTTTAAACCATATTTTTGTCCAACCCCCTGAATTAAAGCTGAAAGTCTGCCCTTAATCTCATCTTGATTGTTTCATTTCAAATCCACTGTGATGGTGTACAGAGCCAAAAACTGTGTCACTGTCCAAATATTTATGGACCTAACTGTATGACAAAAAAGTGAGGATATTCTCACCTTGCTTCGGTCCCTTCATTCCTCCGTTTCCAAACCGAGGTCCCAGACCAAAGCCTGCATGGCCATAACCGCCATTGTAGCCTTGTAAATACAGTATACACATATATTAAAAATACAATTTATATTTTATTCATCATAGTATTCAGTAAAGACTGGACTGGTGTATGACTCACCTCCCATTGGCTGAGCTCCGTAACCATTACTGCCATATGCTGGAAGAACAAATTGAGACATTGTTACTGATGTTTTAGGTGGTGACTTCAATACTGTGTAATGGCCTTCACTCACCCGTCCCTTGGTTCCTGGCAAGCTGAGGTACTCCCAGACCTCTGGAGCCTCCCATCCCCACACCTGGACCTTTTATCAAAGAAATACAGATGAATCAACGCTGTGTGGAAGTGAATGTTATGATCTAAACAACAAGGTGGCAGAACATTAATACCTGCACCATAAGGTGGTCGGCCATATCCTTTCATGGGTTTACTTCCAGCTCCACCCTGGCCTGTTAAATACAGAGACGTATTCAAGTTATAGAACGATAGAACTGAGAAAAGTATCATGCCGTCCATTCCTATTTGACCAGTTTACATCTCTCACCATTTGGCCTTGCCCCATTGCCACCAGAAGGACCTGCTGTGGCCTTTTGACCTGAAGAGATAAAACATTTTTACTTACATTCAAATATGTAACACAATCTTTTAAATACATTAAAAGTTTTGCATTTGCAGACATTACCGTTGGTTTTAGCCCCATTTCCATTTGGTACACCAGGTGTAGCACCATATCCTAGCAAACAGAAGGATTAAACTTCATTTATTTAACATAAAGTAGTACTTGTTACAGCACCAACATGTACATGTACATGATTACTTTAAGCTCCTTGTTGCTCATTTGGCAGACTTTTCCTTAACCTGCGTATACATGAGAATCTGTTGATATTTTTTTAATGTTAGTCCCTTTAGAGTTTAGTATAGTTTTGGATATCATTATCAATTTTATTTGAATGCTTCAAGTACACAGTGGGAATGACTGATCCACCCAAGACTCACAGTAGCTCTGTGATTAAAGCTGGGAGGTTGGTTGTTTCTGCTCTGTGTTTGAATCTGAGCAGAGAAAACTGATTGCATGTCTGTGATAGAAAACTACTCTATTAGTTTAGCCAAGAACATGTCTGTGTGCCAACATTTAGTCAGTGTAACTTGTTGCATTTTGACAGTGAAGGTCTGAGGGTTTGTTGTACTGAGGAGACTTTAGTCCATTATGAGCCTACAGTAAATATGTGAGAACATTTTCATCACACACAGCTAGACTGCATAATGAGCATCCAGTCACTAAACATGAAGATTTAATAAAGATGCTTTAAGAACTGCCTTTTGTTGCAAATCCATTATGTGCACCACCTGCAGACAGATACAAAACGTTGGTATAAATGGTAAATGGACTGTACTTATATAGTGCCGTTCACGACCACTCAAAGCACTTTACATTACATCTCATTCACCCATTCATACACTGATGGCAGGGGCCAACCTGCACATCAGGAGAGGAAGTCATACACCGTTGGCGCAGCAACGGGAGCAATTTGGGGTTAAGTGTCTTGCCCAAGGACACATTGACATGTGGATGGGAATCGAACCACCAATTTTCCAATTGGAGGATGACCGCTCTACCTCCTGAGCCACAGACACCCCTGATAACAAATTGAACTGAAACAAAATCAACAATTTTCTTACAGCTTCAGAAATTGTCGTTAAATTACTTTTTTTTCTGCATCTAAAATTGTTATTTTTTTTTTTTTTTTTTTACATTTTGTTAATTTACATTTTTGTAGTGATTCATCTATAAATCAGAAAAAAAAAATCTATAATCTGTAATGAAAAATAGTTGTTGATTGCAGCCCAGCCTAACCCTAACATTTGTTATTGAACAAAGAGCATTATTAGTTTTCACTCACCATTGGGTTTAGCTCCATTCCCGCCAGCTGCTGCACCATAACCTAAAAGCCGAAAAAAGAATCGAACAAGAGACTCATTAGCTTTGCTGTTTGAGATTGCAGCAGTACTATAAAACCTCAAACAGATCCATTGTACCGCAAACTTTAATGTAAGGCAAGGCAAGGCAGGTTTATCTGTATAGCACATTTAAAAAACAAGGCAATTCAAAGAGCTTTACATAAAAAAACTATACATTTGACATGGAAGATTCTACATCAGTATTAACTCCATAGCCTTAAATGACAAAATATTTGCATATTTCTCATATTAATCAGCTCTGAGTTTACAGAAATAAGCAACAGGATTTGTTCAAATATCATGAAAAAAGATATGAGGTGAATTTACCTTTCATCCCTACTCCCTTTGTCCCACCAGCAGGTGCACCATAGCCTTAAAAAGATTGTGTATGGTAAGAAATGTTGTATGTAAAGAGTTTAAGCTCTAAATTTGTTCTAGATAGCATGGAAAGAGATTCACCATTAGATTTTCCTCCATTTGCACTTGGAACACCAGCTGCTGGCCCATTACATGAGTGCAAACATCAAGAAAATGATTGAAAATCATGTCACCCAGTCAAGCAAATTTATTTTTAAGTTGACATCCTGTAATCACTGACATATTCCTTTTGTTGGGTATGCACTGTATCCATTCTGTGCTTTACATAAAAAACTATACATTTGACATGCAGGATTCTACTTCAGTACTAACTCTTATTTTCCTGTGCATTTGGCTTTTTCCCCTAGAAGACCAAAATGTAGAGAAACTAGTAAATAAAATAATAACTTGCCATTCAAATGTCCTTTGTTTCCATTGGGTGCCACAGCAGCAGGAGCCCCATAACCTAGAGGTTAAATGTATACTTTGATGCTTATATAGCATAGAAATTATTATATGATTAAATTGAATACATATGCATATCAATCCCAAATATAACATCACATCTGAAATACCATTGCCTTTAGTTCCTTGTCCACCGTATGCACCAGCTTGAGCACTGTAGCCTGCAACGAAAGACATTTTAAACTAAATGGTTTTGTTATGTGCGTGATAGAGTATGTATCTGTCCTCAGTGAGAAAATGTGTCATACCATTGCCTTTCATTTGTTGTCCATTGGTTGGGCCGGCTTTAACACCATATCCTGCAACATTGTTATTATATTATAGCAATCAATCGTCAAGTCGCATTAGAGTTATTTCTACCATGGAGGCAAACTGTAAAATGTGACATCTACCATTAGATTTAGCCCCATTTCCACTGGGTCCAACTGCTGGATTTCCTCCTAGATCAGAAAAAAACAATGCATATGGAGATTTGAAGATGATTAGTGGAAAACAGCGATCCTGACAACCAATAGTTTATTAACAATATAACATAATCCTGCTGTTTTTTTTATAATAAAGTGCAGGACTGAAAGGCAAAGTTTTAAGGACAGGTTCATCATTTTTCCAAGTCTGTTTTAACAGCAGTCAGGTGTCCAAAGAAATTCAGAAATAGCGCATTTCTGGTGTCTGTCTGTATGTGTGTGCATACTATATCCCAAACACTCACTGCTTTTCCAACATATGACTAAATACACAGTTTCTGTGGTGTATTGTCCCTCTCCTCAAACCTTTGAAGCTCTATCATAAGCTTTGTTTCTTTGAGGATTAGGGATTGCGTCGTAGTGAGAAATCTTTACGAACATTTTGATGCCTTCATTTCAGCCAGTTGTGACTAATTTAATCCAACCTGATAACATCCACTTCTCTTAATGAACGAGGAAGTAACTAACTTTTAACATCCCATTTTTAAGACTATTTGCTGAGCATCAGTTTAGTGGAAGAACAGAGACTGAAACTCTTGCTTTTGCTGTCATCTGTTGTATGAAGTTTTCAGGACCATCATCATGTCAACTCAAAACCATTCTGAATGTAAGCTGTAAAAAAAAAAAAAAAAAAAAAAAGGGAATATTGTGGGCTATGTTCATCCTTCTCTCTCACTTGAGAACAATGTTCTAACCTAAAACTGCTGATAGAATAAATACTGAAAGTGTTTTAGCTGTCAATGGTCCAGATTTGGAATACCTACCTTGTGGTTTCCCACCTTGTCCATTAGTCACACCTGCAGCTGCTCCATAGCCTTAAATGACAAAATGGAAAAACGATTTAAAAAAAATAAAATGTGTATATATATATATATATATTTATTTAATACAAATAAAAAAATATATATCTTTACATATTTCTCATATTAATCAGATAAGCTACAGGATTTGTTTAAATATCATGAACAAAGATATGAGGTGAATTTACCTTTCATCCCTACTCCCTTTGTCCCACCAGCAGGTGCACCAAAGCCTTAAATAGATTGTATATGGTAAGAAATGTTGTATGTAAAGAGGTTAAGCTCTAAATTTGTTCTAGATAGCATGGAAAGAGATTTACCATCAGATTTTCCTCCATTTGCACTTGGAACACCAGCTGCTGGCCCATTACCTGAGTGCAAACATCAGGAAAATGATTGAAAATCATGTCACCCAGTCACGCAAATTTATTTTTAAGTTGACATCCTGTAATCACTGACCTACTCCTTTTGTTGGGTATGCACTGTATCCATTCTGTGCTTTACATAAAAAACTATACATTTGACATGCAGGATTCTACTTCAGTACTAACTCTTATTTTCCTGTGCGTTTGGCTGTTTTCCCCTAGAAGACCAAAATGTAGAGAAACTAGTAAAAAAAATAATAACTTGCCATTCAAATGTCCTTTGTTTCCATTGGGTGCCACAGCAGCAGGAGCTCCATAACCTAGAGGTTAAATGTATACTTTGATGCTTATATAGCATAGAAATTATTATATGATTAAATTGAATACATATGCATATCAACCCCAAATATAACATCACATCTGAAATACCATTGCCTTTAGTTCCTTGTCCACCGTATGCACCAGCTTGAGCACTGTAGCCTGCAACGAAAGACATTTTAAACTAAATGGTTTTGTTATGTGCGTGATAGAGTATGTATCTGTCCTCAGTGAGAAAATGTGTCATACCATTGCCTTTCATTTGTTGTCCATTGGTTGGGCCGGCTTTAACACCATATCCTGCAACATTGTTATTATATTATAGCAATCAATCGTTAAGTCGCATTAGAGTTATTTCTACAATGGAGGCAAACTGTAAAATGTGACATCTACCATTAGATTTAGCCCCATTTCCACTGGGTCCAACTGCTGGATTTCCTCCTAGATCAGAAAAAAACAATGCATATGGAGATTTGAAGATGATTAGTGGAAAACAGCGATCCTGACAACCAATAGTTTATTAACAATATAACATAATCCTGCTGTTTTTTTTATAATAAAGAACAGGACTCAAAGGCAAAGTTTTAAGGACAGGTTCATCATCATCAGGTTTCCAGTCTGTTTTAACAGCAGTCAGGTGTCAAACACTCACTGCTTTACCAACATATGACTAAATACACAGTTTCTGTGGTGTATTGTCCCTCTCCTCAAACCTTTGAAGCTCTACCATAAGCTTTGTTTCTTTGAGGATTAGGGATTGTGTCGTAGTGAGAAATCTTTACGAACATTTTGATGCCTTCATTTCAGCCAGTTGTGACTAATTTAATCCAACCTGATAACATCCACTTCTCTTAATGAATGAGGAAGTACAGTATCTCACAAAAGTGAGTACACCTCTCACATTTTTGCAAATATTTTATTATATCTTTTCATGGGACAACACTATAGAAATGAAACTTTGGTATAACTTAAAGTAGTGAGTGTACAACTTGTATAGCAGTATAGATTTACTGTCCTCTGAAAATAACTCAACACACAGCCATTAATGTCTAAACAGCTGGCAACACAAGTGAGTACACCTCACAGTGAACATGTCCAAATTGTGCCCAATTGTGTTGTTGTCCCTCCCTGTTGTCATGTGACTTGTTAGTGTTACAAGGTTTCGGGTGTGAATGGGGAGCAGGGCTGTTAAATTTGGTGTTTTCGCTCTCATACTCTCATACTCTCATACTCTCATACTGGTCACTGGATATTAAACATGGCGCCTCATGGCAAAGAACTCTCTGAGGATCTGAAAAATGTAATTGTTGCTCTTCATAAAGATGGCCTAGGCTATAAGAAGATTGCTAACACCCTGAAACAGAGCTACAGCACGGTGGCCAAGATCATACAGAGGTTTTCCAGGACATCTTCCACTCGGAACAGGCCTCGCCAGGGTCGACCAAAGAAGTTGAGTCCACGTGTTCAGCGTCATATCCAGAGGTTGGCTTCAAAAAATAGACGAATGAGTGCTGCCTGCACTGCTGCAGAGGTTGAAGAGGTGGGGGGTCAGCCTGTCAGTGCTCAGACCATACGACGCACACTGCATCAAATTGGTCTACATGGCCGTCGTCCCAGAAGGAAGCCTCTTCTGAAGCTGATGCACAAGAAAGCCCGCAAACAGTTTGCTGAAGACAAGCAGTCCAAGGACATGGATTACTGGTACCATGTCCTATGGTCTGATGAAACCAAGATAAACTTGTTTGGCTCAGATGGTGTCAGCGTGTGTGGCGGCACCCTGGTGAGTAATACAAAGACAACTGTGTCTTGCCTACAGTCAAGCATGGTGATGGTAGCATCATGTTCTGGGGCTGCATGAGTGCTGCCGGCACTGGGGAGCTGCAGTTCATTGAGGGAAGCATGAATTCAAACATGTACTGTGACATTCTGAAGCAGAGCATGATCCCCTCCCTTTGGAAACTGGGCCGCAGGGCAGTTTTCCAACATGATAACGACCCCAAACACACCTCCAAGATGACAACTGCCTTGCTGAGGAAGCTGAAGGTAAAGGTGATGGACTGGCCAAGTATCTCTCCAGACTTAAACCCAATTGAGCACCTGTGGGGCATCCTCAAGCGGAAGGTGGAGGAGCGCAAGGTGTCCAACATCCACCAGCTCCGTGATGTCATCATGGAGGAGTGGAAGAGGATTCCAGTAGCAACCTGTGCAGCTCTGGTGAATTCCACCAAGAGTGTTAAAGCAGTGCTAGATAATAATGGTGGTCACACAAAATATTGATAGTTTGGGCACAATTTGGACATGTTCACTGTGAGGTGTACTCACTTGTGTTGCCAGCTGTTTAGACATTAATGGCTGTGTGTTGAGTTATTTTCAAAGGACAGTAAATCTATACTGCTATACAAGTTGTACACTCACTACTTTAAGTTATATCAAAGTTTCATTTCTATAGTGTTGTCCCATGAAAAGATATAATAAAATATTTGCAAAAATGTGAGGGGTGTACTCACTTTTGTGAGATACTGTAACTAACTTTTAACATCCCATTTTTAAGACTATTTGCTGAGCATCAGTTTAGTGGAAGAACAGAGACTGAAACTCTTGCTTTTGCTGCCATCTGTTGCATGAAGTTTTCAGGACCATCATCATGTCAACTCAAAACCATTCTGAATGTAAGCTGTAAAAAAAAAAAAAAGGAAATATTGTGGGCTATGTTCATCATTCTCTCTCACTTGAGAACAATGTTCTAACCTAAAACTGCTGATAGAATAAATACCTTGTCCATTGGTCACACCTGCAGCTGCTCCATAGCCTTAAATGACAAAATGGAAAAACTATTTAAAAAAAATAAATATATAATATATATATATATAATAAAAAAAATAATATATATATTATATATATATATATATATATATATTATATATAATATATATAATATTTTTTAAATTTATTTATTTATTTTTTAAACATATTTCTCATATTAAATCAGATAAGCTACAGGATGTGTTTAAATATCATGAACAAAGATATGAGGTGAATTTACCTTTCATCCCTACTCCCTTTGTCCCACCAGCAGGTGCACCATAGCCTTAAAAAGATTGTATATGGTAAGAAATGTTGTATGTAACGAGGATACGCTTTGTTATAGATAGCATGGAAAGAGATTTACCATTAGATTGTCCTCCATTTGCACTTGGAACACCAGCTGCTGGCCCATTACCTGAGTGCAAACATCAGGAAAATGACTGAAAATCATGTCAACTAGTCATGCAAATGTATTTTTAAGTTGACATCCTGTAATCACTGACCTACTCCTTTTGTGGGGTATCCATTGTATCCATTCTGTGCACCCATTGTGTGACCCACACCTTAAACAAAATAATAGTAAATATTAATACTATTAAAAATAATAGCAAAGATATAACATTCTCAGAAACAAATTTGTGACTGGAGACATTTTCTGTTAATTTACCTTTTGACGGCATGAGCATTCTTCCGAGACCTCCACCATTCTGAGGTTTCCTTCCTAGAAAAAAAGGACATAACTGTGAACAAAGGCTTTGGCTTCAGTGAAAATATCATACATTCAATAATTCACATGTATCATTAAGTGTACAGAATGTGATGGATTCACCGTTAGGATATGGCCCCTGTCCATTGGATACTACAGGTGCAGGACCATAATCTTGGACACAACACATTTAGTGTAAAGTAATATTTTATTGATTTCAGCAATTCTCAGTAATAAAACATCACTTACACATAACTCAATACAGCTGCCTATTTAGATGCAAATACTTGAGACTACACTAAAAAGATTCACAAAAATGCTCATATCATTTTAGAAACCTGCAATATCATGAACTTGTAAGTGACTGCATGAAAACCATTGAGAGGTAGAGCAGGGGACAGAATTGTGGGTTTATATATCTTTTTGGTAACGTTTTAGTTTACGTTCCCCTATTTAGCATTGATACGCAGTAAATAAACATTAAGTAAATGGTTCATAACACATTATAATGTAGTTAGTAGTGGACAGAGGACCATTTTGAATGTTTATTAATGTACAGTATTTGTCAGCAATGTGTGAAAATGGGCAGCACAGTGGAGAAGTGGTTAGCTTTTCCCCTCACAGCAAGTGGGTTCTGGGAAGGTTAATTTATGACTCTGAATCTAAATAGGTGTGAATGGTTGTCTATCTATACTATTTGTTCTGCCTCTCACCCAATGTCAGCTAAGATTGGCTCCAGTTCTCCACAACCCTCCAGAGCAAAAGCGATAAAGAAAATAAATGGATGGATGTATTTGTCAACAATTATAACTTATTTTCTAGACATATTTTATTTTATTCATAATCTGTTTATACACCAGCTTCTACTTATGATTTATTATTTCTTTCACAGCAGATTTGTATTTTATTATCATGATATTTATATTTACGCCGCTGCCGATTGACAGTTTGTTCATGCATGGACAATAACTGTCTGTGTAAAGGGTTTTATTCTAAATTCCAGTAGCAGTAAAATTCAATATTGTGTTATTTTTCAAAAATCTGGCAACTTATGTCCAATTCAGATGTGTACACTAGTGGCTAAAGTGAAAACTATCATTCAATCCACAAAGTGAGCGTTAAATTAGGGTATACAACCTACAATTACAAGTTGTTCTGCTTTACCATCATATAATTGTTTATTATGGAATTATTTGTACAAAGTCAGTAATATATTTATTTCTAAGTCAAGGGCACAGCCAAATAAAAGAGATGTAAATGTAAACGTAAGATTCATGTCCCTTCCCAAGTCTAATAATTTTAATACCGTCCCTAAATTAGGGCTATATAGAGCTTTATTAAGTTAAGTCTTGTGGTGAGTCAGAACATTTTTTGGGAAAAGGTGAACCCAAATTTTAAAGAAGTCAATGGAGTGACTGTGTACAAGCAGTAAAACCATTCTCTTCCCTTCTCACAGCGGGATGTTAAATTTAGACTGCTGATGCCACCGAAGCTGAGCTGCCTTTGATTTCACAAAACTGAGGCAGCCGCTAAAGAGAAAACAGAATATATAGCTGCTTCGCATCATCTCAAGAAAACTTGGTAGAGGGCCGAACACACTTAAGAACTACACTGGGACTGTTGCCGAGACTTCAGTTTAACATGATCGTTTGAAATTTGACAGGCAAACCCGAGCACCTGAAAGACATTTGTCTCATCTCCTCTTCATCTTGAGGAGCAGGTTGTACTGTTCACTGCAATACTGGAGCATGCTGTCTTGCATTTTGGGATTGGAATTTGATTTTGGAATGCAAGAAAGCAAAAAATATATAGAGTATACAAATACATGTGTACTCTGTACATTTTTAAAATGTTTAAAACATTTGTTCCACTCATTGGGATGTTTAATAATTTATCTCTTTTCAAATCATTCAAATTCTGGCTGCACCTTGAATAGGTTTATATATGGATCATGTGTAATTTCAAAGCATTCAAAAGCAATATGTTGTAAACCATCACTCAAGACAAAATATTTTACACATGCTAAGATACTTAGACCTCATAAGCATGCAGCAATCAGTGCACGACATAACCTCGTCTAGTTGAAAAAAAGATAACATCAAATTAAAGCAGTTTCAGGTTTAAATATTCAGTATTTTTGGCCTATTTTTACTATTGCGTCTTGCAATTTTTCACTACACTAGAAAATATTTCTGTTGAGATCAAATCATGAATCATGTTTCTCAACAGGCATTAAGACTTTGAACTACAGATTTCATTGCAGAAAGCAGTTCCTCATCACCAGACAACAGCATCATCACACTTGTTGTCACATGTCAGCTTATAACTATTTCACATTGCAACTTTTTTCACTCCTCAACAGCAGACCACAAAGACACATAACCGACCATAAAGATCCCACAGAACACAGAAGGTAGACATTAATTACCCTACACAGTGAACTATGAGGCAGAATTTCTTCAGGAAAATACTGAATCTATTTCAGCTTTCCTCATTTTCTATCCCAATATTTTTTGCATTAATTCTAATGAAACATGTAATTGCCCTTCCTTTACACAATGTGGCCTCACAAATTAATCTAAATCTAATTTAAAACATCAAGACAACTTAATTTGACCACTGATCTGATAATTATCACATTATTTCTGAGCTCAGACTCTCAGCTGTGGCCTTCACCTCTGCACTTCACACTCACCCCCTGTATGTGCTGTCTGCGCCAGCCAAAGGACCACCGCACTCCGAAGAAGTAATTGTCCAAACATGGTGAACCTGAAGGGGAAAAAAAGACCAGAATATTTTACACCCAGCAGGAGAATGAAGAGGGTGAAGCAGAAGTTCTGGACTGGGCAACCTACCCTGATTGTGAGGGTCTAATATACACTCTGGTCTGAGGTGCCCCTCCTCTCAACACCTCATCTTGTCCTGCAGAAGCTCCTGTTCTCTAGACCCCCCACCCCCTTGTTAGGGGAGACACCCGAGGTGTACACACACTAACTGAATAATTGGGTACTTAAAGTACATTAGCACTTGAGAGAGAGATGGAGAAGCAAAGAGAGGGAGTTCACCAGATTGGACATTGACTGATGAAGTCTGGATGGTGCATCATCACACAAGCTGGATTAAAGGACCATACAGTTGTTTGCACATATACTACATATATGTAGTTTAAATAGTTTGTACAGACAATAAAAGTATATTTTCACAAGTGTATTCTTCAAACAATAAATGCAGCTTAATTGATTATTTTAAATCATATTGGAAGCACAAAGCATGAAATGTGTTCAAAAAACATAGAAATGGATGAAAGGATGAGGAGAAAATTTCTTTCACATAAAAAAATCAAACATACTGTAAACCAGAAAAACAACCATAACAGGGGGAAAAAAAATCAAAACAGTCCAGACCATGGAAAGACATACAGCAGACAGGTTAAAGTAAATATACGTTAAATAAATAATTGCACCAATATATCTCTTAAAATGACTGTACGTCAGTGACAGAACACAACAAAACTAAAAATATACATGCAAAGATCTGAATAGGCCAAAGTAAGTCCAATATTTGGTTTTAAATATATATATTTTTTACTGGCACTTTGGTCAAATCTTTCCGTACATTTAAAAAAAAAAAAAACCCTCACTATTAGCTGTCTGGTAAAGTGTACATCTGTGTTTTACAGAAAGACTTTATAAATGGACTTTATGATTGGAATGACATCAGCTAAAGACGCAGAGCGTCCATACAATGAGTGATATGATGGAAACCGTTAGTGGACTCTTTAGTCTCCATGGTCTCGGCACACACACAGTACTTGCAGGTAAGACTGGCCCCTTGTATATTTAAAGAAAAAAGCGAGTAAAAAGAGAAAGATATCTCACCTTTCACATAGATTCCTCACCTAAAGTCCAAATCCTGTTCTTATAGGGTCAAGGAGAGGTTAATGTCTCACCTCCTAGCCCACCCAGACCTCTCACATACTTGGCTTCTCAACAAACTCAGTCAACACCTCTGACAAACCATCTGTTTAACTTTTCACCACATGGCAACAAATCATTCTTCACTTCATCGCTGATCTTTCAGCTTCTGATTTCTTGGAAATATTTAAGTAGTCATAGTTAGCATCTAATACTTAAAAGATTAAAGAAATCCTCATGGGAAAATGATGCAGACAGTCTCCTGTGTGTTGACTTTTCTACTTTTATGTTCCTGTGAAGACAATGTGACATTTACTGTCTACCAAATTGGGTATATGCCTAAATAAGACCATGCAAGCCAGCAGCATGGCTCTAATGGCAATGGCATTTGGTAGACACATTGGCCCCAGGATGACTTAACTTTGGTGAGCCATTAACCTTTACTCAAGTGCCATTATCAGGGTACATTTTAAATATGAATTACTGACATTCAGCATGAATACTTTGTGTTTGGTGCTAATTAGCAAATGTTAGCATGCTAACATGTCAAACTAAGACGCTGAACATGATAAACATTACATCTGCTAAACTTCAGTATATTAGCATGTTGTTGTGATCAAGTGTGCATGCTGATGTTAGCATCTTGTTATACCATCACTCATTTTATACTTTATTTAGCTGATGTGAAAAATACGCTAAAACGTTGTCTCTTTACGCTTTGATTGGCTCTTTTTCTTGTTTTTACAAATGGAAATTTCTTGTTATAAATCAATTACCAACTGATGTTAATAGAAATATATATATTTTTTAATGAGATACATTCATTTTGATGAAAGCATTTTGTGTTTTAACATGATAAAGTGACATGTCACTACAATAAACATTTATTGTAAAAACTGAATAGTTGATATTTGGTAATAAAGAGGACATATCTCAGAATAATATAAAAAATCTTATAACGAATATTTTTTGCCATAGTGACAGCAATATGCTGTTATTGGCATTTAGTTAAAAAAAAAAAAAAATCCAGGTGCCTTAGTAGAGCCTGACACAGATGCTTGCATGGTTGTAGACACTGTCTAAAAGTTCCTTGCCTGGAAAGAGCTTTTACAGGTAAGTAGTTTCTGGGTCTGACACCTATTCTGAGTGTTAAATGTACATCTGTGCTAAACTGTTGAAGTTTGGAAAGGTCAATTTACTCTAAAATCTTAACAGAACACATTCAATCATATTGATATATGCCTGTATAGACCTCCCACACAGAGATGTAAACATATTTTCATGATGGTTTTCAAGAAGACTGAAGACAAATAATCAGTGTCTCCCATACCTGCTCTGAATTGACATCTCGTCTTGTTCACACTGAGCACTAGAACAAACTTTTAAAAACACACAAATGACACAAACTGATACAAAGCCATATTGTGTCAGACAGCTGTTAACGCTGAAGTGGTTTAATGGCACTAGTCCATATGAGGATGTGTTGGTACACATGAGGGTTGTGTTTGGTGGTCAGGGGTTTGGTGGTCAGGATGTTAGTGTGTCGCTCTGTGTACCGTATAAAAAACGTGGGCTGAAGCCCACAGTGCGACCACTGTTTGAGAAGGATTCCTGGTATCCACAGAGCCATGTCTGCGATGTGTATTCCTGCCCAGATGAGTGCAGCTGTTATTAGGAGGCTGGCCAACAGGGCTCTGACTCAGTGTTTGGTTGACATCCAGTGGACTCCAACTGTTGAGTGTGAAAATGATGTGTATTGTGCAACAATATAGCAGATTTCTATGCAATATTCTTAAATTTGACTTCAAGAGAGGGCCTGTCTAATTGCTTTGGATACATAGTATATTTATGATATGTTGCCACATGAATATGTTGAGCCAAAGGAGAGTTATAATCTAAAATGAGTTGTGGAACATACTTTATTTCTGTATTGAAAGCTTTTGTTCCTTTAATGATTTACTTTATATTGATGTCTAGACTATTGTTATACAAATAAATAAATAAATAAATACTATTTACATTTTTTCTGTTGCCGCTCCTAAATTATGGAACGAGCTTCCTTTTAACATTAGACAAGCCTCCTCACTGTCCATTTTTAAAACTCGTCTTAAAACCCATTTTTATTCCTTGGCTTTCAACCATGCATGAGACTCTGCTCCTGTTTTAGTGTTTTATGGTTTGTTTTTAGTTATTGTTTTTAATTAGTTTTAAAAACAATAAACGATTATTTTAATATTTATTTCTTGTTAATTGTTTTATGTTCCTGTGTTGTTTTATCTATTTGTGTACAGCACCTCGTTTCAGCTGTGGTTGTTTTAAAGTGCTTTATAAATAAAGTTGAGTTGAGTTTTAAAATTTAGAATTTCCA
Source organism: Scomber scombrus (assembly GCF_963691925.1). Classification (NCBI taxonomy): domain Eukaryota; kingdom Metazoa; phylum Chordata; class Actinopteri; order Scombriformes; family Scombridae; genus Scomber; species Scomber scombrus. The sequence goes on from NC_084990.1 coordinate 12,623,318, forward strand.
CCTATATATTTAACCTTGTATTTAAAAAAAATAAATAAATCATGTGAATTGTCATTGGCAAGAAAGGTTTATGTAATGCCTCTCTTCTCTGGGTGCTCCCTGCAGCAGTCTCAGGCACAACTGGAGGCCACAGTTAACACTCTTCCTTAAAACTGTAATTTCTTCTTAAAAAAGGTGCAGTGTTTAGAATTTAGTGGCATCTAGTGGAACGGACTTGGCAGAAATTGAATATAATATTCATAAGTACTTTTAAATCAGCTTTAAATCACCTAAAAAAAATAAGAACTAGAGGAGGATTGGTGCTGGAGTTAAATGAGTTTGCTTCCGGGGCAGACTATGTTCATGGTTTCACAGGTTTATATTGTTACTACCAGTATATACATACACAGTTCATCCCCCACATTGGTCCCACATTCCAGCTTCACTGCAAGGCAATAACAAAATAATATTTTAAATGTCTACCCATTCTAGGCTTAATATATAGTCTGTTTGGTCAGAAAGTAAAACACATTATAAAAAAGGTCAGGAGAAATAGGGCATATTAAATAACTTTAACTTCAGTGCTCTGCCAGCACTATTCACACAGTCAGCAGAAGGTTATAATCACCAGTCACATTAAGGACAAAGGAGTTTGTCTGCTGGAGCTGGGTGTATTTTCCTTTCTTCTTTTTCTTTCTTTGCCACCGTCACATCTGTCACTATTTATTTCTCTGTTCCGCAATGCGACCTGTTCCTTCTCATTAGTGCACTTGTTATGGAGATAACTTGACTTGCATTTTGCAAAACCCATATCTCAGTTTAATTGGAGTTCTGTTCTGTACAGCACTCGATACATTTGTTCTGCTACTCTTTCCCCTCAGTCGCATTTTCACCGGAGGAACTTTCCCCGGAGAGTACAGTCTCCTAGCTGCATTTCCACCAGAGGAATGAGGGTCTAAATTAGTGCTTTACCCCCTTATAGACCCTTCTTGTTTGTGTGTGTGTACTGGAATTTAGGGGCAGAGTTTGTAAGGCTGACCACTTCTGATTGCTCAAACACAGACGCCACAGTTGCTTCAATTTGTGCGAGCTAAGAGTGAATGAAGAGTGGCTGTAGTGAGAACAAAACGAGTGAATGAGTGGTTATGTTCTACAGCAGAAATAAATAACCATCAAACACTCAACAGATTTACGGTGGAGACAAATGCTCGAGAGTTTCAGTATCCTCTTCTGCATTTCTCCTTTTCATTCATTCATTACATGCAACTCACGCATCAGTAAAACAAACAAGAGGACTGTATTAAGAAAGGGGCTCTAGACCCACATCATTCTGCTGTCATTTTCTCCCTTTAAAAGGAATGTCACACGCTGGTGTCTCATCAATATTAGTTTGGTTAAAACTATACTCCCCTCAGCAGAAAACAGGAAATCTGGAGCACAGATTTCTCACTGGGATTCAGTGTAATGATGAGAGTCAAAGAGTCTAGCGGAGAACTACAGCTCCACCTGATCTCAAGTAAAATCTGCTGTACAAAAGCAAAGAGGAGCACCTGCTGTAATGAAGTCCTCCTTGGTTGAAGCCAAAATGCATTTCCAGCAAACTAGATCAAACTGCTGAGCATTTTTAAAGATTTTTTTTATTTATGTTGCAAGTGCTCTACAAGGGTGCAATTTAAGTTATTCCTGTTTCCAAATGAATACAATAAATAAAAATCTCTTTACAACTGAAGCATAAGATGGAAAATTACATCAAATACATCTTAATTTGTATTGCTACATATGTATACATACAATGCATGCCTTTTTACAAAAAACCCAAAACTGCATGGCTTATGTTGATGGGCCATGCCATGACAACTTCCATAGTGGTTATTTTAAACAACATAGGTACAGCTGTACATTCATAAAGTACAATACAATCCTCAACCTGGTCACCAATATCTGATCCAACACATTTATCTTAGAAAGTGATGACTCAAATTTCTTCTAAACGTAATTAGTAACTGGATAGAAGACAGTAACTGACTCCATCCATAACATAATGCAATGTTACCAACTACAGTCTATGGTAATGGAAAACACTTGTTTAGGAAAAGTAAAGGAAAAAAAGACAAATTAACTTGGATTTGTGATTTCAGAGTACACTGACGTAACATACTGGAGACCAAACAGAGGAAAGTAAAAGGATCAGATAAAGGAAATAAAAAAGGGAAACAGGTTTTGGGTGTGCCAAAAAGTGAAGGGATGTGGGGAGAAGGGCAAAAGGAATAAGAATCAAAATATTTTGAACACAGGTATATTACATAGTCTCTGTTATGATAAACACTGAGGAATTTTCGTCAGGGCAACGATTCTGCTCCTTTCACTCTAGTGCTCACCACAACTGGGTCATTAGCTGAACGTCTCATTTGGTACCATCCACCTTAAGATGGAAGAGCCACGAATCCGGTCACAGACCTAAATACAGATATTCAATCGTATTTGGGTCTAGGTACTCATCCTCTTTGTATATATGGTGTTAAAATCTTCATCTTGCATCAAATCACAATATCAAAAAAATGACTTACTCCATGTTGCTTTTTAGCTGATGCACAGTCCGCTTGTCCAGGTAACGGCAGAAGAGTGTGAGCAGGTTTGAGGGCATAAGAAGTGGCTCCACCAGTGAACACTGCGATAGCTGCCCTGCCACCTGGAATATTGTGTCGGTCCTAAAGGACAACAGAAACACTTGCGTCACAGTCGCAGAAGGATGTGAAAAGTATCTCCATTTGTGGAATATTAGACTAAAGATTCCAACCAGGTCTCAAAGTCACCGATGCTGGGCTCTAGAGGAACACCAGAGGACAGCAACTTCTCTCCTTTGGACAGGAGACCATACAGTAAGGACAATCCAAACTGAAAAGGAGACAAAAAGAATCTTAAAAAACCTTACAGCAATAAAGGACATGCAGCAACAGAAAGCACAGACCTTGTTCTGACACACCAGCGTGAGCGACTCATACGTTGTAAGAGACTCAGACTCTGTCAGATCTCTGAGGACCCCAATTAGCTGACTGAATGTCAGGCCTCCAATCACTTTCAGAAGAGATGGGTAGAGCACTGGAAGAGCCTAAAAATGAACAGTGACAGTTTTGTTAGTATTTTAAAAACATCTTAATTTCCTTTTATTGTAACACAACAATGCTGAAAATCATTGAAACAAACTGCCCTACCTCATCTGCATCTCTGCTCATCAGAGTAGGGAGGTTAGTGGTCACAATCCTCAGGATCTTTACTGCAGAATCATGTTTCAGAAATGGGAGCAGACGGGCGAGTAGCTTTTTGCCTTTTGAGACCAGCAGGAAAGGAAGAAACTCTCCTCCTGAATCTCTATATTAGAAAGTTTGGGATTTTAGTATCCAAAAAATTTGAAATATTATGATATAAAACAAAAACATTTTACTTTTCAACAAACAGTATTTATACACCACTTTTTGCAAATGGAAGGATAAAATATATATATATAAATAAATAAATAAATAAACGCACAGGGGATCGTGGTGTTGCAGCTGGGAGAAGATGTGCTTCACCTTCCCCTGGGTCTTCTCCATCAACCTTCTTTCTTCTGCTTCAGACAAGACAGGGGTTTTCATCCTCTCCGTCTCTTCCACCTCCAACAAAACCATGAACAACTGCGGGGCAGAACAGGTATGACCAAGTGTTAAAGGAGATGGGTTGGGGGGGAAAAAAGCGTCTCACTGCGTCAGAAAAAACAGCTACATACCTTTTCTATTTTGCTGAGGACCTCTAACCGCTGTTGTCTTGTGTCTTTTTGTTCCTGTAATATGGAAACAGTTTCAGCATCAGGAATGGCAAATAAAAACACTCCTTCAATGCTAAAAGTTGTCTCAAAAATAGTCACCTCGAGTGGACCCTGAGCTTGGACAGCATGAACAGCACTGATGGCATGGCGAGGAGAGTAACATGTGGACACAGCAACTTGACCCAAAGAGCCTTCAATGTGCACCACTGAAAGAAAAATCACCACTGTAGAAAAGACTAATTGGCAATTTCAAACCGTTAAATATGCTGTATTACCCCTCCATAATCACTGTAGACAATACAAGACACCACAAATTTGATCAAATAGCATCAAAAGAACCTGGTGTGTACTGGTGGTCAGTTTTTGTGATGTAAGGTGTGGTGAGTTTGGGTGGCTCTCTCTTGCTCCTGATGCCCAGCTCTTCCTCTGCCATCTTAGCTTCTATTCGTCGATAGTACTCCTATGACAATGGTTAAACCAGTTATGAAATCCCATTCCCATATCTCATTTTCTCATACAGAAAATAGCAGAAGAGGGGCTAAAGGCAGGTTATTTGATTAAAAGACAATAATGAATAATGAAAAGAGCAAAATTGTACCCTAATCCTACCCAACACTGTTTATGCTAAATTCCTCCCCTACCTGTTATTTTTGAGCCATGAATGTTTATAACGTCTGGCTCCACCCCTGTTCCTACCTGGTAGTAGTAGTCCTCGAGATATGGATTCTCACTTTGTAGCTGAATCATCTGCAGCCGGGTGATCCACTCCTTCTCTTTGGCTGTCATCAGATTAAAGTAAGAATCCCAGCCCTCCTGTTTTCTACAAAGTCAGATTTTCCATTAACAAATGTATTCCTAGTTGATTAACATTCTGAATATGAAAAAACATGTTTTAAAACTTTGACACGATGCAGCACCGACCTTTGGAACAATCGCTGTTTTTGACTAAGTAGCCGTTTATGTTGTGGGTGGAGCTGGGTGACTGGACCCGGGTACCTGTGGGTCGGACAAGGACTTCACATTCAAAAGCGCCAACTCTCATCGGTTTCCATGATGAGCAGATGGTGTGCCTGTTATATGTACATAGTCTAGTCAAGATTCCCTTAATGGTTCCACAGTGCCATTTATCTCAATGCATGCAGCTTGAAAACCTCAATAAGTCAATACTGTTAAGTTTTTTTGCATCAAAGAATATTCAAACCTACATAAAATTATAATTGTCCCATAATGAGGTTCTTTTGTTTTTCCTGTTTTTCATATTTTCTCTTTTTTAAGTTTATATCATTCATTCTAATTTGACAGCTAACTTTCAGCAGCTTCATTTTTTAGCTACTAAATATCTGATATCTAGTAATATTTCCTTTGATTATACAAATTCAGTTCAGGTGTGCGCCAGTTTTGGGGACATACAGCTGTATCTTTTATGGTGGTCTTTGGTACAGTTATTAATTACTTGACCTTGAAAATACACATTAAAAAGGCAGGGATTTCATGATTTCTCAACGTCAGGTCAATGAGTTTTTACACACACACTCTCGAGGGACAAGACATGATACTCAAACTTTGCTGACAGATATTTACAGCCGCAAATCAAACATTCATATAAGATGCTTGAGGTGCTTACACACCTGAAATGCTGCACTGGGTTAGACGAGGGACTGTAAAAGGGGGATGGCCTTGGTGAATTTGCACCGAAACGAAGTTGCATCATCTTAGGAGTCAAAGATCGAGGAGTGGTTGGGCAAGGTCGGCTCGTAGGATACATAAAACCTCTTGTCTGATTGGATAGATTCAATAAAAAATACAAATAAAATAAAAATGTCATGAGTCGGCACAAACACAGCTAAAATCTAAGTAAATACATTTAATATATCAGAGCAGGTCTGATTTATTATGGAATAAACCTGATTGTAATGCTGTGGGGTTAACGGCTGACGTGAGAAAATGGGTGATCCTGGTATCATGGGTGAATGCACCTGCAAGAGAAAGATTGAAAGAAAATATTTTGCCAACTATTTTGATAATCAATTGTTTTTAGTTATTTAAGGGGGGAGAAAAATAAAATTCTCTGGTTTAAGACTTTAATCCTCTGTGATAATAAACCAGTCAATCTTTGGTTTGTGGACAAACAACAATTGAGGTTGCATAACCCTAATCATTTTATAGAGCTAACTAATTAACATAGAAGAAACTCAATAACGAACTTTAAGTCTGCAACTAACAAACAGCCCTAAAAACAATCATTTCTGGAGGTGAGAAAACAATGTGAAGATTATACCACTCTAATGTCTGTCTAAATAAAAAGCTGAAGCCAACAGCTGATGGGCTTAGCTTAGCATAAACACTGGAAAGCAATTAGCCTGGCTCTTTCTGCAGGTAACAAAATGTATTATTTGTGCTAAGCTAAGGTAATCAGCTCTTGGCTCCAGCCACACATTGAACTCAAAGGAGAATTGTATCAATCCTCTCATCCTCTGCAAGAAAGTGAATATGATGATTTCCGACAGAGTCAAACTATTCCTTTAAGAGAAATGATTGTATGGTAAAATGAATCTTCCACCTGAGAGAAGCCTCTTTGGCCAAACTGTCTTCTGGAGTAGGGTCCTCTGGGTTCCCCTCTCCTGCCCCTGAAGGAAGAGACATATGGCAAATCCAGGAAGTTGGAGGTCAGGTGCTGACCTCTGTGACCATCAATCACACACACTACAGCACTGTCCTATGAAACAGAATAAAGTCAGTGTTTGTTTAGGTGACCCATTGACATACATATTACAGCATTACAGTGTTCTTTGGTGATCTGAACCTGAAGTATAGATCCTGAGATTTTTCTGGCCTTTCTGTAAGATGGTACCATCCACTATGGAAAGAGAAATAAATAAATAAAAAAACAGAAAGGAAAATTTGTGGCACTAACAAAAAGCTTGAGAAATAAAATTCCTGCTGAAGTTACACTTACATCCTTTTCAAAGGTATGCTGGTACATGGCCTTCCCACAGTCCACTATGGCACTGTCGAGAGTCTTAAAGTAGAACAGACCAAAATGAGGATGAGCTGCTTTGAGGCAAGTTGTCTTACCCCAATTTTCAGACAAATTAATCTGCGTCACCTTAAGGCTCGGTCGCCCCTCTATGATCCTCATCACAGCTGGGTCTTCAAACATCTGGCCCCTGCCCAGCCCTCCCCTCTGTCCCCTCCCTCTGCAAGCCCGGGGCACATACTGCGGTCGGTGTCTGGGAGGGGAGGGCGAACTGTGAGGGGATGGAGGAAGTTTAAGGTCTGGTGGTGGTTGTGGTGTTGGTAGAGGAGGAGGTAGCTCTCCAAACTGAAGGAGAGTGCTGCTGGGGTCCTCTGTGGTCCCATTTGCATCTAGATCTATGATACAGATACATGTAGAAATAAACTGTGTGGAGACCTTTTTATTAAAAAAAAAAAAAAAAGAAAAAAAAAAAGGCCAGTTTACACTATTTGGCATGAATAGAGATTGTACAAATTCAGTTTATCAGCATTTGATTAAAAAAAAATATATATTACTTTATATTATTCATTGAAAAGTGGCAAATTCTTGTGTTCTTTTGTTGTGAATTGCAGAAAAAACTATTTCAGAGTTCCGTTCATATTTACCTCATACTAGACTCCTCTACACTGTAAAACTTTACAATCAGTTAAATGCACTAAAATGATCAACATACAGTAACAATATACATTTGTCAGTTTTAAGTCAGGTCAACTTAAAACTAGTTTTCATTATCAGAATTTATTCTTGAGTCTTGCAGCAAAACAAGTTGACATCCAATTGATCATTTACTTTAATTTGTATAGAAACACTTTTGATTATTGATTGAAATAAACTTTTGTTTCATTTAGAACTCTTGTGTCTGAGCGTCCTTTTAGATATGTTACACCCTCTCAGTGAGCCGGTATGGTAGGGGTCCGTAACATTATATGTCCCCATATCCAATGTTTTTTGGGTACTCCAGAAAACCTACCTTTTCTAACTTGATGAATATTAAGTGATGGATGCTGCTGCAACGAATAATCAATCAGAGAATTAATATTTGGCTATTTTGATGGTAGATTTACCTTTTGTCATTTTTGACTGAAAACTGGCAACTTTCTGTTGCAGCCAAAATTTAATGAAGTTAAATTATCAACTTAGAAAATTGTGTTAGAGTTTGTTGCCTTAAGCAAACAGTTCAACATTTTGCTTTCTTGCTCAGAGTTAGATGAGAAGGTGGATACCACTCATCATGTATGTGTAAATATGAAACTGGGATCCAGCAGCTGGCTTTTTCCCAGTCTTTATGTTATGCTAAGCTAACCAGCAACAAGCTGAAGCTTCATATCTACCACACAGAGTTATATCTGTCTTCTCATCTAATGATCAGCATGTATTTCCTAAATGTTTTAGGTTTTTTTTTAATTTTTTAAAAACTGTGTACTGTAGTTTGGCATCAGTACGCCTGCTGCAAAAGTTGACGAGTCTGTAGCCCCATTTGAAGACAAAAAGGAGTAAAGCATCGTCTACAAACCCATCCCAAACGTCTCCTCATTGTGGACGTTGATCTCCTCATCCTCCTCAGCCATGGCCTGCAGGAGTCCACAGTCCATGTTCGTCCCATCCTCTCCATCGCTCCACTCCTCTCCATTCTCAGGCCAGTGAGGCTGAGACATTTTCTCTGCTTCCTGGGTGGATAAAAGCCAAATGGAGATTTATAAAAGAAAAAAACAAAACACAAAAACAGTTAAGATTATCAAACTTTATTTATATCACACCTTTCAAACAAATCAAATGCAATTCAAAAGTTCATCCCAAGCAATTGATAAAATGTAAGAAGTAAAAAGTGTATTTAGTGACTTATGTATATGAAAATAATTAAGCAAGAAGGTTATTTGAATAAGACAATAAAAGATTGGTATTTAAGCTAATAAAAATAAATAAAGGATAATAAAAGCAATAAAACTATTAAAAATAGTCAAATGAAAGGGTTTAACATAACACACTACATAAAAGCTGGACTAAATAAATGATTAACGTATGTTTAAAATTCTATATTTTCAGATCATCTGAAGCCATGATAGCATAATAGCTGAAAGCAGCATCACAAATGTATTTATTTTTTCTTTCTGCTTTGTGGCAGAGATGCTCACGTCAGTTTTTGCAAGTTCAAGTCAAGTCTGAAATCTAAGTGTTTAATCATCTGCTGCTTTCCATCCGGTCAGCTCAGAACGCTGCACAGCTTTATCTAAGGAATTCAAAACATGTACTTTATTATCATCACTCCTTCACAGTATCAGCATTGATTAATTGGTTTTGGGCTGTGATCACTTTAAAAACAGGCTATTGCCAAAAAAAAAGAAGAAAGCTTGCGTTCAGCTTCTTCCCCCAAGCTGTTAAACTAATGAACATGGCCTGACCCTCTCATCTCACATAGCCTACACACACACTACAAATCAAAACTCTTTTTGCATGATTGTTTACATATAGCCTACTGTTACAACAGGCATTGCTGCTGTTTGCACCTTCTTATATTGCACTTTAATGCCCTTATAGATTATTAATGTTATATTTATGTTTAATTGTTTTTAATTGTCGTAAATGTTTTTATGCCTCAGGGAGTGCTATCTAAATGTGGCTATATTGAGAAAGCTACTTTCGATTCGATTCTTTAATTTGGGCCTTATGTGAAATGATTATAGCATAAGGTTATGACATATGGTACAGCAGCTGCAGGTGTGCTCGCCATGATGTTGCTGCAGTTTACAGTCATCTGCAACCACGCGCACCAGATGCGTAAAGTCACGCATGATAATAAGGGATTGAGTGACATTTCCTTAATGTGAATGCACTCAAAATAAAAAATAAATATTGTCCACGAGTCCCAAAACTCGAGTCCGTGTGTGCAACAAAAGTGGAAACTCTGAAAAGGATCTGAGAGGCCTTCCTGGCTCATTACCGATAAACATTCCAGTGAAGTAGTCAGGTGCAAGACCATGTAGTGCCTTATAAACCAATACAACTATTTTAAAATCAATATGAGTATAAAATGACCACATAATAAACCACACTGCAGCAAGACTTTACAGCAACAGACAGGGGGAACCAGCTGGCATGCTGTAGGTCCCAAACTGAGACTGTAGTAATATTCATATTTCACACTGAAAGATGTTAAAAGTAGCCTGAATGACGCTGACTTACTTGTTGTTGTTCTGAATCACTCATTGTGTATTTTAGAAATGTTTTTTCGGCTCACGGTGATTCTACCCAATGTTACCTGTTTTCTGTTGTCAGGCACAGGGGGAGGCTCATTAACTTTTAAATGAACCCACCTGTGTGACTCGGAGGCGCGCATACGTCAGCACGCTGCACGCAGCTGTCACCTCGTTTCGACAGTGTGCAACTTTAAGGATGTTGAATTGGGTTTTGGGGTTCGTTAAAACAGTTTTATATACACTTTTTGTTCTTCTCATAACCCATATCGTCAGGTTGCAGCCTTTAAAATGGGTCCTCTGAGAAAAGCTGAGCTAGTGGTGACATCTAGTGGTTAAAGTTGATTTAAAAAACACTTTATGCAGAAGCAACCATATGAAGCTTATTTACAACCATAACGTTCCACTACTCCACATATCTTGGATAATAAATGAATAATGGATGACAGTGGCTAGAAGCATGAAGACTTCTGCTCCAAATGTATCCATAATGCAAAGAATCTCAATTTGCATCTATCTTGATGGTTCAAAAACACTGACTGTATGTAAATACATCTATATACAGTCAGTGTTAAAAAACATACACAGAAATGTTCAGTGTTCACTTCAGTGAAACATATTTTCTCTTTGTTTGAGAGACCTGAGAAGTTATTGTACATTTTTGACATTCATTCAAGTAAGAAAATTGGTATGACATGTTCTTTATACACTTTTTTCAGATGTTTAAACTGGCTTAACTGAGCCTTTAAAATGCAAAACTGTTTGTATGTTAGCATAGGAATTAAAAATGTTATAATTCCAGGTTGCTCTTCCCACAAAGTTACTGTTCTTCTTCTGCTGAATTTGTAAGTACATGTAAACTTAGCAAGTGCTTCATATAATTGTTTTTTGGACATAGAACAAACACATTTTCCTAGACCATATTCTTTCCCCTGTTTTGTCAAATTTCACAGGTAATCCACAGATGAAAGAGTGAAGTAATTTGTGTTTAACTTTATTTTATTCTTTGGAACAGTTTTTGGCATATTGCATAGAGCAATAGTGAAAGAATAATACAAAATGTCTGATATTAAACATATGATACCAGTTTGTTACACAAATCATATATAGCAGGCAGCATACAATATATAAAGGCAATTGCAGTGACACTTATACATTTTGCAAAATGAAGCAAATATATTAAAGGGGATTTCCTTCCTTCACTGAAACAATAAATGCTCTCAGTATACTGTTTCTTTTCTACCTTTGGCAAAAGAATTCAATTTTCAATATTCAATTTGAATCAACACAGCATGTAAAAGACTTACATACATGACAAAATCATTTGGCATCATTTTTGAGTCTAACTAATACTAGAGTCATATTTCACACTGCCGGTCTAAGTGCAGTCCATTTTTTTGTAAAATAAAGAGAAATTAATAGGGTTGGATGATTCTCTAATTGTTCCCCTCCCTCTAAAATTCTTAATGAAAGAGACCAGCTCCACCCTCATTCCCAGCATAAAAAAATCACAAATTGAGAACTCAGAGTCATACAGCTTCTTCATTTGGTGACCCAAAGGAGGATGGGAAAGGGCGCGGTAAAGTCCTGCTGTGTCCTCAACCGAACAGTTTGATGAAGCAGGGGTGGCAGTACGGCTTGTTCTCTTGCTCCTTGAAGCAGCCTTTGCTCAGAGGCTTCAGACAGAAGTGACACACAAGGTGGTGTGGGTGGAATTTGGCCCCCATGGCAGTGACGCAGCGGCCCAGGATCGGTTGTTGGCAGGCCTGACACACGCTGCCGCGGGACTGGTGGTAGTGGGCCTCACACAGCGGCTGACCCTCGTGTTCGAAGAAGCTGCCGTTGACGAAAGGACTGTAGCACTCCTGGAGACAGAAGCAGGGAGATTCAGTCCCAGCTGAGATAATGTAATTAAAAGCTGTCATGTAAAATGGCAACTTTCTCATCAGAGGGTTTCAGCGTACTTCTAGAAACTGGAATCTTTGGAAAAACTTTTTCACATGGTAGTTTTACTGACAGCAGAGCATTTTTTTCAGGAACACCCTGCTCACACATGGAAGCTGGCCAGTGCAACCACAGTCTGATCTGTTGGCTACTGAGCAGCTCCTCTGTAGTAACTTTCCCCACCTAAATGTATCCTGCCAGTCTGGGGATAATATGAAACAAATACTGGGTCATGACTAATATACTGGTGGTGTCTATGTTTTCCTTATTGTTGCAAATACCACGAAAAAACAAAGAATGAGTCTGTCTCTTAATAATTTCCTACTTTCCTACCTTATCCGTGGACCTCAGCCCATCGTTTCCAACTGAAGAAAAAAAACTGATCACAAATATGGTTTCCTATTTTCAAAAAAGGCTCAGTAGTTTTCTAAAACAGCAGGGCACATTAGTCAGAAAGAAGTACATAATTCAATTGTCGGGGGCTATTTTCAGCTGCTGATTAATACATATCTAGTGCATTATAGTAGTATTGGAAATATTTTCAGCGCAATGCCCATGTTCAGTTCATTGTAATGATGCATGAAGTTTTTAAGTTTTTGGACAACAATGGAGGTTTGTGGGACAAACAAATAATCTATTATCGGCTTTGACTACACAGGGAATTCAGTTCTCTGTGGTTTTAGTCTCTGTTTATGGGATTTGTTGACAATAAGAAACATGTAGAACATATATCCTGTAATGTCTCCAACCTACCCGCATTCCACTTAGAGAAAAGCTACGAGAGCTGCAAATATAACACACTAGGATTTAAACTCAGGAATGTTTCCCAGTGCACGAAGCAAACATTTGCCAAATGCAACAAACATTATTTATGGACGCCAGTGAAACACTCACCCTACATACGAAGCACTGCGGGTGCCAGAGAGAGTTGAGAGCTGAGATGTAGTTTTCCAGAATGGGCTGGCTGCAGCCTTGACAGCGGGAGGCGAACAGAGTCAAGAAGCACTGCTGGCAGTATTGTTGGCCCTCACGGTCGTGGAAACCTGTAGAAGATATCGTCACAGATTTGCACAATTCATTTGACTGGATGATGCAAACGGATGGAAACACTGTTTGAAGCAGTTCCATGTGACTCAAACAAATTTAATCAATTTATAATGGTTTAAAGTTTCACTGATCTGAGCTTTTAAAGGCTTATGGTATCTTTTTATCCTGGAGCTTGTTTAAATTTGTACATTTTCCAAGAAAATACAAAGATTCAGTGTTTCCCCCCAAATTCTTAGCAATGTGGAACCGCTTTTACAACAGATCTTAGGCCACAAAACATTAGACTCTCCTTTGAAACCGATACAAATCAAACGTTATTAGGGGGTTAGCAGCTATTTATAGCAATGTTACTGGTAAAGAAATCTATTGGGACTATAACATTAAAACTAAAAAATCATGTGAGGTTAATAAAGAAACAATAAATCGATATTATTTCATTGTTAACTCAATGATTAAATGGATTGTTAGTGATTGAATGTGTATGTATGTTTGATTATAAGGTGGTGTATTTATTAGGGCTGTATGTTAAGAGACTGTTGTGTGTTGGAGCCAGACAGGATATGTGCCGCCCATTACCTTCCTCTCCAAATGCCCGGCTGCACTTAACGCAGCAGAAACATTCTGGGTGCCAGTTCTTATCCAGAGCAGTGACCATTTTCTGAATGAAAAGAGAATTAAATAGTCAAATGTCTTCAAGAGGGATGAGACATTTCATTGAGCTGCTCATCTGAAGAAAATAAGCACAGTGTTGTAAAACAGACACTCATGAACGTCCAAGTCTCTTACGTTTAATATGGGCTTGTTGCAGTGTGCACAGTGAGGGGAGAAAAGGGTGAAGTAGTCTGACTCGCAGTATGGCCGTCCATCCTTCTCAAAGAAGTTGCGACTGCCCAACTCTGCCTCACACTCAGTGCACACAAAGTGTTCTGGGTGCCACACCTTCCCCAGAGCCGTCACCACCTGGAAGACGGAACAGTCAAAAGTCAGATAGATAATGGACATATGTTACACTTCTCGCCAAATTGCTGCTGAATGTTAAAATAAAAGCTGACTTCTGAAGTTGTGAATCTTTAACAAAGGGTCACGAACAGGTCATTAATATACACTTTAACCTTTAAATAGATTCAATAATTTCCTTGAACAGCAGTTTTTAGTAAGTTTCACTGTTGGGGAGTATTTTCAACTACAGTTGTGATTGCAACTAATGTAACGGTGATTTTCCATTTCAAACTTTTATCACATAAACATTACTTATAAAAGGTAAAACTGATTCTATAACTCACCTGTCCTACAACTGGCTTCTGACAGGCTGAACAGTTTCCCTTAGAGGATGTCTGAACCCCTTGTCTGGTCAGGTCTGATTGGAGGAGCCCCAGCATGCTGTCCAATGAGCCGCCGGATGAGGGTTGTGGGGGGGGGATGGGCTGCGGCTGCGGCTGCTGCTGTGGCTGCTGTGGCTGCTGCTGCTGTTGCTGCTGTGGTGCTGTTACCACTGGATTGACAGGTGCAGCTGGCTGGGAGAAGACAAAGAATAATGATGCATTGTACATCTGTCGGTGGGATTTTAATTTGACACCAACTGCAAAGAAATACAGTGGCTGTAAAGCTTTTGACATCCAGATAGTCTGACTGTGCAGATTATCTGTGGGGATAAGGTAAAGCGACCAATTATTAAGTGATCATTTGTAGAGAGTGTAGCGTATATAATGTAGTGTATAATAATATAAGGGAGATGAAGTTGAGAGGCCAGAAACGCAACATTATTTCATATTAAAAAGTAAAATGTAACCTTGTGTTAAGACAAATCCCATATAATTACTACATCTCCTCTACTAGATTCTGCTCAGGCACCTTCATCACTGCTCATGTGTCCTGTATTTATCTTCTATCTGCTCTCAACAAAGGCTAGTGTGTTTAGATTCCAATGCATAACTGGCCAAAAATAGGAAATGTCAGGTTGTAATTGAGAAATTTCCAGCACAGCTAGGATAGAGTTTGACGGAAGACAAATGTTTGTCGTTCCAAAACATTACAGCAGTTAAGAGTCAGTCTGCAATGGAAAGACTCCATCGTACAAATGGCTGAAATACTTATTCGTCCCCTGAGAGGAGCTGATACACTATATAATGGAATATATTGCAACCACAACTTGAACTTATTCATTTTGTGAAAGACATCACTTTGATATTACACACCAATACCAACTATCAGAAACTAGAGATCTGGCTTGCTATGAGCTATTACTGCAGTTCTCTGCTGGCTCTCTGAAGTAATTCTGGGAAATGTAGGAAATTACTCACTCAAGTAAAATCTGACAAGACAGTTTTAATGAAAGTGGGTGAATACCACTGTGGAGTGTGCTGAACATTACAACTCGGTGATAGTGGTGAAAAGAATCCTATGGTGCAATGTCACTTTTAAAACTCTGTTTCCATAACTGCTCAGACTTGTTTATAATCCACAGCTGGACTGCACACTGGAACCAAACAAACTTACAATAACAGAGCCACTTCCTTTGCTCACATGCTAGTTGCTGACTCACTGAAAAGGACATCTATACACCAAATACCGATCTATAACTCCCACTTCCAACGATCTGAAGCTATTTCTGTAGTAGGAAAATATCTCCACCAAGACTAATTTCTATCTTCAGGGCATATCTGGTGACTGATTTATACCAGGAAGCATGTGCTGCTGTGGCCAGGCCACACAGCAACAGTGTAGTCATCATGAGGTCAAGTGAATGTCTTCATGAATCCACCATGAATCAGTGTGGGCTTAGCTCAAGTCTGGAACAACTGGGAGTGAATGGTGGAAAAAAAACACACTGCTCTAATGCAGTCACATCTCCAGCACAGTTTTGGATTATAAAAGATAAAGGAATAAAGGTTAATGGCTCTTTGTGTCATTTTTCATGCTGTTTTGTGGACTTACTGTGCTCTGGACTCTGAAGTCAGACAGAGAGGCCATCAGTTTGTCTAATTCCAGTGTGGCTGATGTCGCTGAAGGCTTCGCAGAGCTAGAATATGAAAGACAGTTCTTTGTTTAACAAAGCCACAAATTACACATTTTCATTTGATTTAGCTAAAACACAGTCCAAAATAAAACTTAATGGAACCTAGCCAGTGGATTCTGCATATTATTAAAGGGGACATTCATGCACATTTCCAGGTCTATACTTATATTCTGGGGCTTTACTACTCTAATACTTTTGCATGACTAAAAGTAAAAAAAAACAAAAAAAAAACTCCTTGTTTATCTTTTACTGGCCCTTTATGCAGCTTCTCAGTTCAGCCTCTGTGTCTTTAAGACCCCCTCCTGCTCTGTTCTGACTGGCCAGTACCCAGAAGCTGCCCCTCCTCTTACTTACATCAGTTTTTCAAGGCTACGTAAACAAATTATAGTATGGATTTAACTTTTTTCTCAAATATACTTCTTAAATATATCTATGTGTTTGTGTTGAAATCTGAAATATGTGAGTGGACAACGTGAACAACCCATGGAACAACCTTAGAAAGAAAAGCTACAATAACGGACAGCCACAAACAAACTGATGTTAGTCTGATAGAGAAGTAAAGGTAACTTTGCAAACAAAGCATTAAGACCCCTGGCTTTTAACTTGCAGAGAGCATTTTATATGCATTTACCATATGTTTTGGAACTTGACAATGTTTAACATCATCTGGCATTATAACAGTATATGATTATCAGAACGTCACAAAAAGCATGTGATGTCCCCTTTAATAAAATGTATGTTGATGTCTCTTCGTGTGCAACTATTTCAGCAAGCCATCTATCTTTGAAAAAGTAAGACAAAGTTAATGTAAAGTTAATAAGATCATTTTCTCCCTCATATAGACTGCATTATTAGTTTTGAGACACTAAACTTGTAACAACACATCAAACGTCTTTAAATACAGTGAATCTACTACTAAGTCTAAAACCTAGTGTAGAGTTTGCAGTGCAGGAAGTTCATTTGCACTGCACTTTGTAGATTCTTGAGATATGATTAAATTGATTAGTTGTATTACTTGGAGGAGGATGTTGTGGCCTTATCCTTGATCTTGTCTCTCTCATCTTTCTTAGAAGAGGGGAACTGGGCCAGGATCTCATCTGACAACAAAAACAAAGTTATACGAAAATATTCACCTCAGAGTTAGACACAGAGGTATGACACATAAACGCACGCACACTAACCTGTGATGTTGAACTGGGTAGCATTCAGCTCCTGTAACAGATGGTCCAGTTCACTCAGACCTCCTCCCAGCAGCGAGGAAGAGGAGAAGGCCGGAGGAGGATCTGCTGTGCGGGGAGAGCGCGGTTTGCACACTGTGCTGTAAGAAAGACAGACGTTTAGGAGTGTAGTAATGTGCAGCATGGTGGCCAAGTAGTGGTAGGTCCAAAACTCACACAGATTAAGAAACATTTGCTCAGTCAGGTCAGCCAAAGCGGTATTAATAAAAATTATTTAGATTTTTTGTCACTAAAATGGTTTGTTTTTTGTTAGTCTTTGGTAATCAATCCTTTTTTGTTAGAGCCTGATTATTATTCAGTCAGTGGTAGCATACTTTTACTTATCCATAACATTGGTTTTCAAATCTAAAACCACTTTTTTACTGGGCTTTGTAAAGTGTAATTTAAAACGTAAAAGCTCTCAATTGACAATAATTGAAAAAAATACAACCAAAAAAAAGCAATATATGATTTCTTCTGGTTCTAATCTGATATCAAGTCCAAGTGGTTTCTACAGTAACTGGATTTAAATGCATTAATCTCCATGCAAACACAATGAGAGACTTTTTCTTGAGGCAATTTCTCTCTAATCTAAAACCAAAAGATAACTTTCATATTGGCAGAAATGTACTCCATATAGATTCATACTCTAGCCTGTGCTCTTTAAAATCTGTGCACTACAACATGTTTAAAAGGTTAAACCTGGGCAGAGAAGGGTGCAAGGGGGTGTTACCTGTATAATTTGTCTGGGTTGGAGTTCTGAGAGGTCTTCATTGCTGAAGAAACAGTCTGAGAGACAAAACAATGGATCATCAAGCTAAACAGTACAGAGAATAGATACTTGTGGGGAGAAAGGTCAGAGTTATCATGATCCAAAGCAGAGTGCAATCAAAAACACGATTTTATGAAAGCATCCGCAGCAGCTGATTGTCTACCTGCTGTGGAGTGTAAGCGGGTGGCGGCGGCCGGGCCTGGGAGGGGTCCGGGGCGGGAGAATCAGCATTCTGTGGGGGGTCAGAGGTGAGAAGGACAGGACACCGAGCTAGAGGAGAGCCAGTGTTCTCCAAATCGGCAAGGAGAGCATCTGTGGAGGAGAAAGAGGGGAAAGAAACCAAATGAAAGAACGAAAAAGAAAAATGATATGTGCAATGAAAGCTTACTAACCCATAATGTATTTCTATATATTTATAATGTCCCTGATGGTGGTATCAGTGTGTTTATGAAGAGATCAAAAGAGATCAAAGTTGGAATGGATATTTAAAAGCATGCAATGAAACATACTGGATGACAAACAGAACACATGAGGTTTAGTCAAAGTCAGACAAGTACGTGACATAACGGCAGGCGAGATGAAACACATACAAACACATGCACAGACAGTTACGTACCAAACACAACAATACGAGGACTGAGAGGGTAGTTAGGTGGCTCAGGCACTCCTAAAGAGAGACAGACAGCCTGCATGACCAATAAAGTAGCTGCAAAATCAGCCCACATGTCAGACAAGTCATGGAGGACAATGAGCGTCCTCAGACACTAATCAGTCAGAGGACAGGACAGTCAGAGATAACCCATCCACATGGTTAAGTTATTAGAGCACACAAACATTTCAACATTTATATTCAAGACATGCCAGTATGGAAAGGAAGCAGAGGAGGAAGAGTGTTTGGCAACTGATATCTAGGTCCACTTCAACATCCCCCCCCCCCCCCTCGCACACTCACTCCATACTGAAGTGGAAGCTGTCCAGAAACTGAGCCCGCTCAAGCTTTGCAGGCTTTACAGCCGTATGACATCATTTAGTGCTGACAAGTCCCTGTATGTACGCCTAAAGGCCGAAGCCAGAGCTTGTGAAAAGTGAGTTCAACATGAGTAATTACAAACTCTAAGTTGTAGCAGGCTGCCGCTACTGTGGTCGAATTTCACTATTTTTACCAGGGAAAATATTCACTTTGCTTTTCACATTGCCAGTACTTTATTAACCATTCGTTTTCAAGTCATTAGATAAAAATATCAGTGACATAAATAATCAGCCTCTCTCCTTTAGAGATTAGTGGTTCTCCACAGCCGTCTCAGATGAGCTGAAGTACCCTTCAACGACACCACCCATCTTGTTTCATGTTTTGTTTATTTGAACTGATGTTAAACTGGATGTTAATGAACACTAGTAATTAGATAAAAGTGGATAATGTTGCACTATTTTTTTTTGCATGATGAATATGGCATTACTGACGTTTAGGTTTGGTTTCAGTAGGTTTGGTTCTGTTTGCATTCATAATGCCACCTCACTTGGAGTGGCAAAAGCTGGATGTTTCAAGTATATATTCACCACTTTTTAGCTGTGCTAGTGGCATGGCCAAAAGTCTGTTAACTGGTCAATTCAACACTTTGGCCCAGACCGAAATATCTCAGCAACAACTGGATGGATTGGCGTGAAATTCTATACAGACATTCATTGAGGATAATCCTAACAACTTTGGCGATCCCATAACTTTACAACTAACGCCACCAATATGTCAAATTTTTCCCTTATCCAGTGAAATATCTCGACAACTGTTCATGAATTGCTCTGACGTTGCCATTGTCAGGCGCAGGATTAATTGTACTAACATTCCCTTAATGTTTCATCTGGCACCATCTTTGGGTCCAGTTTTTTTTGTCCAGTACTGATAATTGCAAAACAAATAACCTTCCCATGAGCCTCAACTGTAAGTTGTGTAGGTTATAGTTAGAGCTTTTCAATGATGTGCTAACCTGATGTGCCAGATGGTTTGTCACACAGAACCATCTGAAACTGTTTGGAAAATGACACTTTCAAAAAACACTTGGCAGGTCATTGTATGAACCATCTGTCTACCACAGTCTATCACCATCGTGCCTTGTGAGGCAACTGGATTAGCGACGCTGATGGTCCGAACTGCTGGTGGCTCAGACACACTTGAAGCCTGACAAGATAGATTCTCGTGATCTCGCAAATCCAGCTGCCTTGCAAGGTAACTTTACAACGAGCAATTATTTTCATGTATTGATCTTCTGATTTCCTCCTTGATTACTTTGTCTTGCAAACAATTTTTCCAGTGGCCACTCATGGTATTGAAGAGAAAAATCCCCCTACGGCCCAAAAAGCATTTTCTCCATAGACTACCACTGTAAAAGAGATATCTTTAAAATTGTTAACAGGACTTCATAAACTGCTAACAATTATGACTCTTTCTATTATGAATGTTTGATCCATGAAGGTTTTATATTAGTAAAACTTGACTTGAGCCGAGAAAAGCGATTTAAAAATCTGTTATGTCGTCATAATGTAAAGTCTATAGGCCGAGCAGGAAGTCACGGGTGGGGCCAGTGGGAGAAATACCGCTGCATATACTCAGTGGGCCGCATACCCCCCGGAAGTAAACCTGGAGGCTAAAAACTTTTTGCCATATACGCCAGTCATGTAATTCTCGCTGGACTGAACAGGCGCCATTTCTGGTCCAGTACACAGCTCTTAAAATACACCCATGGGGGCAAGACTGTGAAAAATTAGCAGATTCTGATACCCTTTAAGGACTGATGTCATGGGTGTTTGATGAATGTTTGAACCTAATGATTAGACTTCTCCCTCCTGGTAAAGTACTGGTTTAAACATCTGTGGTGACATGTTAAATCTAAACATAACCAGTTCATCTTGCCTTAGCTCATCCCTGTGGTCACTTCTGCTCCAGATGATTCACACTTCAGCTACGACCATGCAGTGAGAATCTTGTGCCTTTACAACTTGCCCTCCTCCTCCCTGCTGTGTCTCTGCCTCACACACACACACACACACATACAAACACACACTCACATACACACACACATACCCTTACAGACTCAACTGCTCATATAAGGAGCTGAACTTCTCTCAATGGGAATTATGACCATATTTAGAGCTGCCTGTCGACTTGTTTGTCTTGGCTAAAGGCCTCTCTAACGAGTGGCCTGTCTCACCGAAAAGCCTCGCCAGATCCAATACATAAACTTACAACACTGTTGGACAACTGCATAAACTGAGGGTCCCAAACATGGCCACTGGCTGACTAACACTCATCCAGTCGCCCAGTAACTCGGTCTCACGGTGCACAATCCGATCCAGATGTGCCCAGATGTGCTTGGCTACATCTTGCCATTCCTCCTTGTATCGCTCGAAAAGTATAACCCCCCCTCCCCAATCTGAAGTGGACTTCAAGAAAGAAAGAAAAAAGTTCCTGGGCAGCTGAAGCAAAAGGCCTTTCTATATTTTCATTGTGGCTTTTGGAAATAGCAGTGTGGCCCTGGGCTATTTCAGGGCCTTTCCGACACAGTTATTCCCAAAATCCCCAAACACGAAGACTCAGCTTCTCATAATGTTCTGAGCAAGAGAAAAAAATCACCCTTAAACATCTTTTACCAACAGAAAAAAAGGACAGAACCAGTCATGCTCCTTGATGCTCCACTCTTTTATTTCATGTCGTCCAGCCTTCAAAATGGAAGACACTCTGTTAAACATTATGTGGCTTTCTCTCACTCTCACTCTCTCCTGACTTGTTGATATTAATGGATGAGAAGACCAACTGTGGATCCCCTTAAAATCAAATTTGCAAAGAATTTATTGAATTTGCAGGGTGTGCTTGAGATATAGGTCTAGAGAAGTGGAGATCTTGTGTTACCTGTATGAGCATGTGTGCATGTGTGAAAGGTAAAAGAAAATACTGCAAAAAGTAAAAGAAAGAAAAAAGACATTCAACATCTCAGAGCAGCATTACATCCAGAGTTACTACTGTGACCGGGATGATGTCATACAGAGAAAGCCCAATTTCTCACAGAGAAGTTGTAACAGTCATATTGAAGCATTTACCACTGCTTTTCTCTGCCTTCACATGTTATTACCAGCTTGCGCCCGTAAAACTCCCTTTATACTACAGCCATACTTGTCCTCATGGAAACGGAAAGCAAACTGTATACTCCACTATGATTAACACAATCAGCAGAGACCTTATTTCCTCTTGTTTGGGCACACCACCCCTTCCCAAAGATCCCCTCCAGATATCTTGAACATGTACGCTCCAAACGAAAAAACTGGAATAATACTCACCCAAATCGTCCATGGTATAATTTCAGCTTTCCTCTTTGTGCGCAAACAGAGGGGACAGCATTAATAAGTTGTGCCGGACAGTATCGGCGCTGCTGCTTATTGTCTGCGTCCGTCCTGAACGACTTCTTGGACACCGTTATCCGCCAAGAGAGGAGGAGGAGGGGGAGAGGGAGGAGGAGAGGGAGGAGGAAGAAGAAGAGGAGGGCGCCCCGTTTCTTCTCTTTTTTCCTACACGACTCTCTTCCTGTGTAATGCCTACCAGGACCTCAGACCGGAGAAGGCGTAGTTAAATATATGTGGTTACAAACCCCGCATTCCCCGGACACACGACGTCATCCCAGACATTCCTAGTCCATATTTGGGAGAGAAAATTAAGGATTTAAGAAGCGCATGAACTGCAGCTGCTGCGACGAAACTTAATTTAAACTGATGAGAGAAAATATTACAATATTTATTTGTTGGCGTTTGACAGGAACTACAGTGCATCTGTAAGATAAACACTGACAGGCTGGCCGACACCCCTTTAGATAAAAGACGCGTGTAAAGAGAATAACTGGATGTGATAATAAAAATGACATAGCGCTCATTAAAATAAAATAAAATAAAATGAAACATACCTCCATACAGTGATGGATGAAATCATCTCTGAAAAACGTAGCCTATGTAAAAGTTCCTATCAATTGAGTATTTTTCCCATAATCAGTAAATTTTAAGTAGTCATCTTTTTATTTTGTTTTATATTTTTTTATTCTATTTTTTAACTACTTTTACTATTTAGCATTGTATTTGTATTAATATATTCTATGTTATATTACTTTCATGGTTTATTTCTTCCTCTTTCTTTTTTTAACATTGCTTTATGCTCCTTTTATGTGAAGCACTTGGTGTGTCATTTCTTTTTGTTGTAAAGCATTTTGAGCTGCATTTGTTGTATGAAAGGTGCTAGACAAATATTATTACAAGTTATTATTATTGTTGTTGTTAAATCCACCTGTTCTCGGGGATCAAAGTAACAAAAGATTTGTGAGCCAGAAAAGTTTCCCATAAAGAAATGTGTACAATATGTGGAATTTGTTATAATTTCTAATTAAAAGGTTTGTTTAAAAATCTTGCAGAAATGTGCCAACATGATTGTCCAACAGCTTTTTATCTGTAGCTTTATTACACCGTTTCCTCTGACTTTATCTCAAGTAAGTGCACACTTACACTCTGGCAGCTTTATTGGATTTTTGCAGTGTCAGAAACCAACTAATAGTAATGTACTGGGATACTCTGTGGTTTTGTTGTTGTTGTTAGTTTATGGTAATTTGATGCAACACAACTTCATTTAGGAAAATGCACCATGTGAAAAGAACTAAAATAATAAAGATATAAGAAATAGATTTAAACACAGGGCCACAATATTATATGATAATGAAACTGTACAATTACTACTTTGATATTAGTGGTGCAAATGCCTAACCAAACTTGCTAAAAAAGATTTCATATACAAACATAGTGAACCACTTTTAGGGGCTTTGGCGGTCTGGGTCGAGGCAGGCTCTCACTTTTCAGAGTTGGAAATTCAATCCAAAATTCCTTCATTTTTCTTGGCCTGAAAACATATTAAATTAATGGTGCTAAAAATATGTTATCTTAAAACCCCACTATGAGAATCATAGTCCCAAAGTCCCAGAGAAAAATACCAATCGTTCTCAACATATTCCACTTAAGATATTTTAAAATAAACAGAACTTTTCAGTTTTGCCCACTCAATGATAGTCTGAAGATCTGAAGGTCAAAGTTGCTTCAGTTTTTTCTTTAATTTCGTTCTCTTTACATTGTACTGGGTCCTGGCTTGTTTGAATGTATGGTGTCTTGTAAATCCATGCCGTGCTGTGCAGGCGTGTACACGCGACAGAATCAAGTTCATTCATTCATGTCACAGTGGGAAAAGCACAGGTGTAAATAATAAACTTAACAGATGAATTATTATTGTTGCTTCCATATAAGGGTTTTGTGCATGCTGACTCACTGCCACAGCTTATAGCGACAATTAAATAGAGTGAAGCTGTCATTAATTACAATTGTGCTTTTCCTATAATTAAGTCTAAATCCTCACTGTGAAAAAACATATTATGGTAGCCTCAACCCGGCCTTGCATTTTGCAAAGTTAGACTAACTTTTTTTTTTTTTTTTTTTAAACACTCACTCCTTTAATTCCGTCTTCATTAAAGAAGTTGACACAAACTTGTGTTTAAAATAAAAATCCAGCACAATCAGCAGTGTAAAAAACAAAACAGGAAAAACTTTTTAATTAAGCAAGCTCACAGTTACAGGCTATGTTTGTGTGGTTAGGGGAAGGTGCCACATTGATGTTGATGACATGTGGTGATGTATGCTTTTTTTTTTTTTCAAAACTAATAGTTAAACACCTCTTCTTAAGTATGACACAGACAAAAATGTCATCTGACCAAATATTCCTCTGGTGTCCAAGAGGTACCTGCCTTTGGTCTCAGTGCATGAAACATACAAAGAACTGACAAGTAATACATACTGAAGAAACAAAAATGACAACAACAATAACTTGAACATAATTATTATAAAGAGGTTTTTTCCTGGTATGAAATTGAAATCAGAAATGTACAACAAAACTGGGAGAATCGGACCGAGGAAACTATCAGTTAAAGGTTTATCTATTTGTGTGAAAATAAAGCCTTTGCTTTGATTTGTTCATGCAGTTTGCCGATTCAGATACCGGACTCCTTACCCATGCATGTTACTTCTAGAGCACTGTGACACATGACTACACCTTCACCTTTTCCAAAATATTAATGATAATAATTATAATAAGTCACACACATACACGCACACACACTCATACTTTCCGAACCAACTTCTTCACTCAAGAAATTTGAGCCAGTTGGTGCTTAAGAGCAAAAGTCAAGGAGTAGAACCGCATGTGATGTGGAAATCATAGAGAGTTACCATTAAAAAAAAAAAAGACTTGTGAAGCAAATTGTGGGGATGCTGGGATGACAGCATGAAGGTCACATGGATAGGCTTGGTTACCTATAATGTCCCCATCCATCAACTGAAATTATATTACATATCCTCCACCCCGCTACTTCTTCACTGCAGTTAATCCACACACACCCACTTCCATTCTTCCCTCCACTGCTCCATTTCCTCTCTCCCTGCTATCACTGCACTGCCTGTTCATTGGCGGTGCTACCGGAGTCCTGAGGCTTCATCACATCAGGGAGTTCTGGGGGGCTGGAGAAGGCCTCGACGTGCAGCTGCTCAAACATCTCATCTGGAGGGCAGAGGAGAGCGGAAACGTTAGCTGAATCATGACAGCGAGGTTGCACGTGGCTAAATCAGTCTCAAAGTCGCTGCTGTGAACATTGACAGTGGTGCGTCTTTCTGGGCGGGCACACGCATCGGCTCAAATTTGAAATTTAAAAAAAAAAAATCTACTCTGTTTCTGGTATTCTTAAAAAGGTAAAAAGGGAAATAAATCTTTAGAGTTGAGAAATATAAGCAACAATATAAAAGGTAAGAAAGGAAATAAATCTTTACAGTAGAGCAATATAAGCTACAGCAATGACTCACAGGGAAATTAAATATTAGTTTATCTCTTTACTGGAACCAGCTGGGACCTTCTGGGCATATTCAGACTGGCAGCTCAAATATGATGTATCAGGATGTATCAGATTTATTTTATTAAAAAAACGGTCAGAAGAACAAAAAGAAAATCCACATGTGATCCAATTATAGTGAATCATATTTAAACTATCATCACAATTATTTTGCAATCTCCTCCATGCGATATATCACATTTAAAATTAACATTTTCATCTCTCACAATACAACACATTCATGGTTAACCAACCTTTACCACCATACAAACAGAGGTAAAGGTTGGCAGGACATATTCAACTTCTGTGTCAGTTTTGTAAATTTGTGCACATTGAGCGTAGCAGCTGAAATAGTTTTGCTATCATAAAGCCAGAACTTCAGGCCAAATTCAACATTTGACACCAATATTCAAAATACATACAGGGATGATTTTGCTGTGGAAGAGGCAGCAAGTGAGAGCAAGAGGCACAATGCCAATTTCTGCAAGGTGGAAAAATTCATTCAGCTGCCTTTACAACTACTATCTTGGGATCTATCACTATAGCATTCTACTGAGATGTTGCACAGTTGGAAGACATTTGAAACTCACTGCCTAGAGTAAAAAAGGGCAGACTGACAAGGAGCGGCATCCTTTTCAGAACCGAGTTAGTTAAAGAAGAGTTTGTCTACCAATACATGACAGCAGCATATTATCACTGAATCACCCTGCAACCCATAATGGGCCTAAATAAGATCAATCTGGATTTGATTTGCAGGCCAAAATGTACACATGTTGCCATCAATTATGACATACAGGATTTAATCAAAGAAGTAAGTTTAGTCACTAGACTAAAGGCAGAATTACCAATCTAGAAAACATGCAAATACTTGAAAAGACATAACATATAGCTTCCTAATATGAGTAAAATTTGATAATAGGAGAAAATAAACAATAACAGCCCCGATCCTAACAGGCATACAACGCAACATGGACTTAACATACCATTGATGCGGAAAGCCAGACCAACTGTAGCTGGGGCCTGAGGTCTGGCAGTCTGGTTGGTGAATCCGCTGTCTCCGAGAGTTTTGCTGTCCTCTAGCAGCTGGTCATCCTGTGGAACAATAGGTGAAAATGTCACAAAATCCCCTAATGCTCTAGAAAAGGTATGAAACTGCTTCAGTGAACATGGAGACACGGTGTCAGACATTTCAAGCAAATATTTTAGTCGATCACCATTAGTAAGAATTGTCATCCTGTCTGCTGTGTGACAGGACTTAAATAGGTGTCACTGGCATCACTGGCCCCAATACTCACTTTGTAGAGCCGCTGGTCCTCAGGTGGTCTCTTCAGGATACCTTCGACAATACGCTTTAGCTCATAGACGGTGGTGGACTCCTTGGCATCTGTGAAGATTGTGGTCTTGTGACGCCGGATCATTAAGAACACGTCCTGAAAGAAATGAAGATTTATAGATTTACATGTCAAAAAGGCAACTGAATTTGATCCTGAAGACCATAACTTAAAAAGTGTTACTCTCAAATTCAAAATGGGGTTAAACAGGATGGCTGACTGTACATCTAAGGGTAATAACTCACAACCAGGTTAGGGCAGTAACTCCTGTTTATCTGCCCAAACACTCAGAAGGCCAAGTTTATGATAAGTGTCCTTTTTACAACTGTTTACAACTCCTTCCTAACTACACTTAATGTGTCTTCTACGCAAATACATTTTATGGGATCTTAAGATTTTAGATGGCTGATCAGCTACTTAGTGAGTCAGATTAATGAGTCCGGACACAGCAAAATTAACATTACTGGCAATTCATTGAACGTTGTTAGCTCTGCCAGCTAACGCTACATTAGCCAATACAAGACAGCCTGAAGATTTCTGAGGGTATACATTTGACAGTTAAATAAACAGACAATGGCTGAGTACGTTCAAGCCGACCTGACTAAGCTAACTCCAAGGTTAGCCGAGCTAAGATAAGTTAGCTCGCTGCAGTGTGTCGTTATAGCTGCTGAGGCGAAGCTAACATAGCAAACAGAAACTGACACTAACACTCCTATTAACGACAGCACCGTGTGTTATTATCGCGTTAATACAAAGCGTTGAACAGTAAACCAGCGTCTGTATCTAGACACAAAACCCATAACATCACTAGTAATAAAAATAATAGTAATATAAATAAAATAAAGTTACCATTTCAAGTAGTCAGCTAGCTCGACAGTAGCGCCAGCCCTGTGTTGTCCACACTGCACCGCTTGCGGCTCTTGCGCAGATTCAGATAAGCATGTTGTATTCACGAAGGACAGCTGCGCAGGAAAGCGTAACGTTTTCAGAATTTGGCGCCAGCTAGTTTCATGCTTGAAGGCTGTAGGCGCAGTTTGGTCGAGACTGTCTGCTGTTGATACTGGGTTATGGTGAGTGTGATACTTACTTCTACCTATTTAACGCTGAACTGTCACTCACACTACGGTGGTTGATGGTTAGTTAGTCAGCTTTAGCTAACGTTAGGTTGTTTTTTTTTTTTTTTGCTGTTAACTGGTCACGTCTTAAATTAATGTTAGCGAACATTTGTTTTGAGGAGGTGAGTCAGCCCTTGTAAACAACGAAGCACAGCGTAGTCAAAGCTAATTCAGCAACTGAAGTATAATTGAAATTCTAACAGAACAGACATACATTCATATTATAGTTGAAAACTGAGGCTGTCAAATTTGTGAAGTGTTTGCTCGGTTAAGCAGGTCTTTCCTGCCTCTTAACGCCAGCACCCATCAGGCCACAGAGACCTGCTGGTCTACAAATGATTTGAATATCAAAGGATCAGAGTGATACTGATATCAGGGAATGAGCTGACAACCGGGCTAAGCAGGATGTTTGGGATGCCAGATCTTTGTTTTTGAGTCAAATGAGGGAACATAGTGTATCTTTGTCTGCACAGAAACAGGTGAAGGAGAAGCTCGACCAGTTTTTGGTAATGTGGTGCCTGAACAGATTTTAGTCCATATGTGCAGATCATGTTTTGTAGCACATGTACCTGAGTTTAACTGAATATGTTTTATGGGAATATTTAATGAATGGAATATTATGAAGACTGTGCTTTCTTGTCAGTACATTGAATGGACACAAGCAGTAAACAACACGGCAATAGTGCATTCATAATAACTGAGCCAAGACTCTTTGTATTTAACTGGTTTCTCTTTACTTTCGCAGCTCGCTGTCTTCACTGAAAGGAACTGAAAAAGTTCCTACAACGATGTCGGTGGCAGTGGAAACTACAGTGTCCAGGGTGCCTCTCCCTCTTCCGACTCACTTCTCCCATGCAGAGCAGTCCTTCTCCCTCAAAAAGCGCCGTCTCCCTTTTTCCTCGTCTTCTACGTCCAACTCCTCCTGCTCTTCCCCAGCTAGGCTCTCATACTCTTTGCCCCCCCTGCCACCGTCCAAAGGATGTCTCCCTTTGAGCCGGATGTTCCCCCAGCATCCATCCCCCTGGACACCCCTATCTCGTTCTCTTACTAAGTCTTCCCCTCCCAATTCGGTATATGATCCCAGCAAGCAGCAGACCTATTTCAGTCAGTGCTTCACTAATTTGGGCCTGCTGGGAAGAGGCTCATTTGGAGAGGTCTACAAGGTGAGTGAGACAAAAATATATGTATGAAAGCAATATAACATGTAAATGTATTATACATTGCTACACTCATTCATTGCCAGCATATGCAGTTAAAATGGGATAAAAAGTGCTCATAGATATTATTCCACATAATAATAAATTATTTCACATTAAGTTGTGATGTGTTCCGGGGGTTTTCTTTAAGTTCAGAGTTCATTATGGTAATGATTTTGGTCATGGCAAAGCGTCCAATGTTACCTTGATTAATCAGAAATTTCTGAATATTAAGACATATGAATCAAACTCAAATGAGTTTTCTAGAGTGAGACACTAATCGTCTTAAAGCCAATTTGTGAAATTAAGAGGAAGTTGAGATTTTAGAACAAAGTATCCGAAGGGACGAGACCTGGAGTGTATGAATATATCTCTTTGTATGTTTCCTTTTCTACTGTATTTCTGCTTTTACATGTTGATGTTAAAAACGTTTACATAACCGTATTTAGATAAAAACCTGTTTGAACATCTGTGCTGTGGTTTTATGATGGGGAAACTCACAACATGAATTTCGATCTCTTCGTAAGTCTATTTTCTCACCCTAACCAAAATCATAACCGGGAGATCCCCAAACCGTAGACCAGACCTCAGCATGTTCTGTGTTTTTCTAGGTCCAAAGCAGCAAGGATGGCCACCATTATGCAGTGAAACGCTCCACTCATCGCTTCAGGGGCAACAGTGAGAGGAACCGGTGTGTGAGGGAGGCCAGAAACCACGAGCGTCTCTGTCCCCATCCTCACATCTTGGACTTTGTGGCGGCCTGGGAAGAGTGTGGTCGACTGTATATTCAGACAGAGCTGTGTAGCACCAGCTTGCTGCTCCATGCTGAAAACAAGCCTCCTGGCCCAGGTCTGTCTTAAAGGGACAATAATATATATCCTGATATTGCTTTGGCTGTGATATTGTGGTACTGTGCCTCTTTCCCTATTTTAATCTCAAATCACCAGACATACTTACTTGTCTTTTTGACACTTTCCAATCCAGATGAGCGTGCAGCTTGGGCGTACCTGTGCGACCTTCTCTCAGCACTGCAACACTTACACTCTCATGGTTTTGTGCATCTGGACCTCAAGCCTGCCAACGTCCTCATCACTGACTCTGGACGTCTCAAGCTGGGGGACTTCGGGCTGCTGCTCGAGCTCAAACAGAAGAGCACAGATCCTGTAGAGGGGAAAGTGAAAGAGGATGCCCAGGAAGGAGATCCTAGATACATGGCCCCCGAGCTGCTGCATGGGGAGTATGGACCTGCTGCAGATGTTTTCAGGTACAAATACCATACATGAAAAATCAGTTATATTCTAAACATGTAACTAATTGATCTGATTAATTAATGCTGAGTCATTTTCATTTAGTTTGGGTGTTTCCATTCTGGAGCTTGCTTGTAATATTGAGGTTCCCAATGGTGGAGAGGGCTGGCAACAGCTCAGACAAGGCTGCCTCCCCTCACAGTTTACCAGTGGTAAGATCTAAATCGTGTGACATTGTCCCACAGTCTTTATTCAAGGTGACTTATTAATATTTCTGTATTTTCAGGCCTGTCAGCTGAGCTTCAGTCAGTACTGCGGATGATGTTGGCCCCGGAACCGTCAGACAGACCGACGGTTTCTGAACTTCTCGCCCTCCCTTCTGTTAGGAAACACAGGTGGAAAAGGCGCATCTGCCTTATGCTCGCTGAAACCATGCTGACATTGGCCTCCCTCTGCCAGGTAATTTGTCTAATAAACCTTTTGTCAGAAGAACTTTAACATAAAAGTTTGTACTTTTTTCTCAACATTAAATATCTTAATTCTATTTTTCTTTCTCATAGTTGATAGTGTGCTTTGGATGTAGACTCCTGTCTCCTCTTCACTTGTCGTTCCTCCCTCGTTGGACCAAGCCGGTGCCCTGCACTCCTCCTAAAGACAGCTGGGACAAGGAGTTAACTCTGCCTCTAAGCGCCATGCAGGCTGACTCGGGCAGCCCAGAGGATGACGCAGTGTTTCTGCTGGATCCCTTGGACCCAGAGCTTTCCCCTACCTTCTCACACAGGTAGAAAATCCCTGTGTGTATGATGATGAGAGGTGTTGTGTGGAAATGGTTCTGACAAGCTTGGTCCTTAACAGCAAAAAGATGATGTCCCACACTGGATTACTCTAGCATAAAAAATATATATTTAGATAAATGTAAAGCAAAACAGTGAAGAAAAGAAATGGCTGCTGAACAACTTCTTTCTTTCTGCTTTCAGTTATAATTAATAATTGTTTTCCTTTAATTTCCCCACTTAAACTTCTATATTTTCTCCATTCAACAGGGTCAAATCCAGACTATCTTTGGAAAGCACGTCCACTCCTCTCCCAGGCTCACCGGTGCACAATTATTGCAGTCCTGCCCACACGCCCGCTCATTCAAATTTGTGTGATTGGTCCTCCTGTAACTTAGCGCCAACTCCTTCCAGCATCCACTCAAATGGTTCCTGCCGCATGCTGACACCCAGTGCAAGCCCCATACATGCAGAGCTTCACACTGACAGCATGAATGAAAACTCAACGCAGAGCCGACGTCCTTCGTCTGCCAAATCCTCACAGCGGCGTGATCATTCCTGGGTCCGAACAGAGGAGGCTGTACCCCGACCCAACTTTGAACCAAAGAACCTGCTCAGTCTGTTCGAGGACACCAATATATAGAGGGAATGCCATAGTACATACTGTAGTACAATGCTGCCAGTCTACATTCAGGGACTTTTTTTTTTCACTTTAAAGTGTCGGGTGAAGTGGACCTACTTATATGAATGTTCACTACTTAATTTGCATGAACTGTTTTTGCCATTTTGTACAGTAAAAGTCTGTAACAGCTTCTTTAAACATGTATTTGAACAAAAAAAAAGCATTTGGGGAAAGGTTGAATATGTAATCAGAAGCTTAAAGCACTTTTTTATGCTTGTGTAAATGCAATCAGTTGCTGAAAAGGACAAGTCATGATGTATTGTTAAAGTAAGTTATAATTTGCTTGGTGCACGCTTGATTCATGTATCCCACCAGCTCCAAAAATAAAAATAAACAGAGGAGGGAACCAGAGAGAATTTAAATTTGTCCGATATTTTTTTATTATCAAAAACATCCTGTTGCCTAATGTGAAGAATCATGTGACTGACTTGACAATTGAAACCCATTGACAGAGAGAGGAGTAATTTAAAAATGTTTTCCCTTCAGGATATATAAATACAACTGTAAGGAAAACAAAACTGAAAGATGTACCACCTGATAAGCAGTGGATGAGTAAATCTATCCTTATTTGTAAAGAAATTACCGTTATTTCAGGTGCTGTTGTCATATGCACCAGTAGATGGCAGCAACGTATATAACGCTTGATGGCAGCCGCCTTGAAGACCCAGGAAGGGAATAATGGTGCGATGGAGGTAAAACCTCTGTCGTGCACTCAATAATAACCACATTTATCAGGGTATCAATTACTCCTTTAAACCGTTTCTGAACTCAGAACCCGTGGATCACAGAAAACCGCTTTACTACAGATGCCAAATGAACATCTGGTTTATCATTTCCATGTCATGAGAAACGATTCTGCTACATAATTGCGATTATCTGCAGAAACAAAGTGACAATGAGCGTTTCTGTTGGGAACACCATTACATAATCTGGGATTCATCGAATAGTGCGACAAGTTTAAGGTATGCTGTTTTTCCTTTTATTGAGAAGTGAAATATATTTAAAATAATCTGGTGGAGCCTGTTTGTTTAAAACTGAGGTGGTGATCTTGACTTTTCTAAATTGCTTGTTATTGCAGTAGTATGTTGATAGTAATTATATGTTATAATACATATGATCGAATGGTGTAGATGTGCAAGTTAATAATATAAGTGGAAAGCATGATGCCTCTGCATAAAAACCTATGAATTATGCTTACACTCACTATAGCTGAAAATCGAGTAATCGATCAAATTAAAATAAATCTGCTATTTCTATAATGATCAATTGTTTCAGTCATTTTTTAAGCAAAAAACACCAAATATTTTCTGATTCCAGTTTCTTAAATGTGACAATTTGCTGTTTTCCTCGTAATTTATGAAAGTAAATTCCATATCTGACGGTCTATAAATGTTAGTTCAGGCAAATTGAAGCCATCATGACTATTGTGAAATTTTGAACGCAATTGTTTCACTATTTTTTAACATTTCATAGACTAAATGATTAATTGAGAAAATCGATAGTGAAAATAGTTGCCTGTTGTAGCTATACACTGATCTAAACCAAGGCTTTGTTTTGTCTTTTCAGTCCATAAAGATGTCCAAAATTGATCGTCTGAATGCCCGAGTGGGAAAACTGCTGTTTAAAGCAGTGCAGGAGGTTCTGGAGGTGGTGAAGGAGACAGTGTCGGAGTACCAGGAGAAAACTGCCCGAACCCAGAGGGAGAACCAGAGTCTGAAGAGGAGACTGCTGGAGCTCCAGGAGAAGTTACAACTGGATAGCAATGGTAAGATAATACCACTGGTACTTACCAAGACAAGACAAGACTTGTTTTCTAGCAGATTGATGCAACAGTTGATTCTATTTGTCTCTTTGTTGTCTTTCAGGAATTGTGCCACAAAATTCCTCTTCATCCGTCAAGGCGGAATTGCATCCCACAGAGCAGAAACAGAATGAAGAGCTGGAAGAGGGTATTGAACTCGCCCCCTCTGATAAGGACATTCCAGTAATTTGTCCCTCAAATCCATATGAAGACCTGGACTGTGAGGCATCCATCATACCATTAGCTACCCCCTGTCTCTCCCCTAAATGTACAACAGGACTACTAGGGGATGAGGATTATTTACACGACTCAAAGACTCTTAAAACCGAGGCTGATCATAGACTGTCAACACCCATTTCAAACCAAGAAGAGCCCATAATTGCGGTTACAATAACTGAAAATGATAACATGAAAGTAGAATCTACATTAAATGAAGTCGCCATGCACACCACAAATTACTTTCATGATGATGCTAGTAGAGGCATTACATCCTTCAGCAGGATAAACCCAGAACCTCCTGAAGCCAATACAGGGCCCCATATTGAGCCAGATGTTTTCAGTCTGGACCAAAATGGCACAGAGCCACTGTCTCAAAGATACAACAAAGCAAACAGTGCTGGAGCAGTAAAACAATACACTACTCAAACAAACATGAAAGCGTGTGGTTCAGACTCAAATACATTTGAGAGGAACGCAAGAAAACACTACTGCTGCTCTCTGTGTGGTCGCACCTTCAGGCATGCAGGCGACTACAAGAAACACAACCGGGTCCACACGGGGGAGAAGCCGTACTGCTGCTCCGTGTGCGGGAAGCGCTTCAGCCAGTCGGGCTACCTGACGGTGCACCTGCGCTACCATACAGGAGAGAAGCCGTTCGGCTGCAGTCATTGTGGCAAAAGTTTTAGTCATTCAAGTAACATGAAAAAACATCAGCAGACTCATCTGTGAGTCAGCTGTGTTTTCAGTAGCTGATGTATCCATAATTTTTCAATTGATGTTATTTATATTTAGGGATGAACACTGAAAATGGCTATAAACTACAAATTGAAGTATTTGGAGTCTCAAGTAAAGTCAATTTTTATCAGTGGGGCGTATTGCAACCCTATTTAAAAAATAATGCAGCTGCAGAGTGTCACATGGAAAACTTAGAGCACATGTCAGCTTTCAGAGTCTGGAGCACAATTTGACATTTCCCATTGTTACTATTGCCTGTCAGTCTTTCAGAGATTGTGTTTACTGTGGTACACATCTACTGTGGATATGCACATGCAAATTTACAGATTGAATAAATGTGTTTGGTACTTCTGTATGGTAAATTGTTCTGCTTTGCCTGCAAGATTTCTATAGATCGATCATGTATAAACTGATTCCCCAAACCAAAATAAATTATTGTATCATCAAGAAGTCAACAAAGTTGTGGCATGCTTCAGGGCATGAATCATTAAAAGTGCATCAAAATGTACTGTGCTGTCCCTCTGTGATCTCACAGTCGATGTATCTCAGGACAAATTTGTTGTGGCTGATGAAATGACCCAAAATGTGTCTCTGGTCCTTTTAAGAAGCCTCTGTAGTGTTTGGTGTGTGTGTGGATTTAGTGGATTGAACAAACGCCTTTATTGTCAAGAAGGTTTACGCATAGAAGAAATTTGCCTTGGTGTTGTGGTGCTTAACAATCAGAGTATACGAACATAAGTATATTAATATAAGTTAAGAGAAAATACAACAACAACAAATATATTCTGAACTGAAAAGCGCTAGCAGAGGTTAAAATAAATATAAAATAGTGCAAATAGTAATTCATACAGAATTGTGTTAATGTAACACACCATGTTAGATGTGATGGGTTCACAGATGTGTGAATTACATGATTTTCTGTTAATGAAACATGTAGTGTCAATGGATAGGATAGTTTCTGCGTCAATGGGGCTCTTGTTGACAAGACCAGCTGCAGTCAGGAAGAAACAATTCAATTCAATTTAATTTATACAGCGCCAAATCGCAACAAAAGTTATCTCAAGGACCTTTTCACATAGAGCAGGTCTAGACTGTACTTTTTATGTTTTTTTGTTTTTGTTTTTACAGTGGACATATAAAAAAAAAAATACACCCTGTACAAAAATGCAGGTCTAAGTATAGCTTTACAACATGTGAAATCCCTCTCACTCCCAAGATTAGACTGGCATTTGGAGCAGCTAAATTGCAGCAGCAATGTGCAGAAGTAGTTATCAGCTTTCTATTTTTGACCTGCTATCACAGTGCCCCCCTGTGGGCAGTCAATGTATGTTTTTAAAACTACCACCATCCCTCCATATTTGGTTGCATCACTAGAATCTAGATATCACATTTGAATGAAAAACCAGAGATGTGAGATCATTACTACACCATCTTTGAGCAATAACTGCTCCCAGCCTCGTCAGACAAGGTGAAGAATATTACAGCATTACCGTCAGGATCGCAAAACATCTTTCGCAACACTTTGACAGTTCTGTGTTTCTCAATTCCAAATTTTCCAACAGCTTGGAAACTTCCCTTTCCTCCCCAACCGGATGTGATTTGTTGAAACTTGATGCAGACTCCAAAGGACCAGGTTTTTAGAAGATATCTCATTTACACAGTATGCCAGTGATGACATACCAGCACGAACGTTACATATAACATATCTAAAAGGTAAGTTTGATTCTATGTATTATTATTATTGTTGAGCTAAATATAACGTTTGCTTTGAGAGTACTTTTTTTCAGTTTAGATTTTTGTTATTTGAGTCTGAAATAATTGAGAAGCGTCAAACCATCATCTGGACTGGATACACAGTATAATATAAGTTTGTACTGTGGAATTGGTTCATATGTTAAAAAGCAAGAACAAAAGTCACTGCGTCCAAAACATCAGTGTTATGGTTATTCATTAAGTTTTTGGCTTGTTTCAGGAATTTCCGGAAAGAAAATATTATAAAAATGCGGAGTGTAAGGTGTGTGGTGGTGGGTGACAGTGCAGTAGGAAAGACCTATCTGCTATTCACTTACATCAAAAAGATCTTTCCTAAGGAGTACATACCAGGTTTCCGTGACACATACAGTACCCAGATCGATGTAGATGGCCAGACTGTCAGCCTAAACCTTTCGGACACCGCTGGCAGAGAGGAATATGACCATTTACGCCCCCTCTGCTATACTAACCAAGTCAATGTCATCATCATCTGCTTCTCCATTGCTAGCCCATCATCCTTTGAGAATGTCAAGCACAAGTGGCACCCAGAGGTTAAACACTATTGCCCTAATGTGCCTATTCTCCTTGTGAGAATAAGAGTGACCTACGTGATGATCAGGAGGTCCTGGAAAAACTGAGAGAGCAGAATCAGACCACGGTCGACCAGCAGCAGGGAACAACCATGGTCAGACAGATAAAGGCTGTTAAATACCTTGAGTGCGCTTCAGTCAACCAGGATGGACTGGATGAGGTGTTTGATGAGGCTGTGCGTGCTTCTATCAGTCATTCAACCACCACCAAAAACCATGTGCACTGTTGTAAGTGAATGTTTTTAGGTTTAGATTTAAGGGATTTAACTTAATCTTTGCATGTGCATTTCTGTACAGCTGTGATTCTGCAAGTGCATGTGTACAAGTGAGTGATTATGTTTATGCTTTAGGTTGCTTACAGGTGAATGCCACAGAAGTATCCCACTTTATATTAATATGTAACAGACCCCACCATTTTACAGTCACAATTGTGATATATTTTTACTAACATGTTTAGTAGGCCATTTTAGTTTGCTCATCACTACATTTTTGTGCTCTATTGTTGTGACTTGGCAAGATGAATAAAGCATTTTGTTCTCATAACATTTTATTGGCTATATATTTTATGGCTAGATTCAGAGCTGGCATTTGGCAAAATAAAACGTATAGAGCTCAGCAGGTGCACACAAAAGCGGTGTTACAAACAATCATTTAAATGTTTAAAACATATCCAATTTAGTAGAGAAAGAAAACCATTTCAATACTGGTTTTATAAGCTGTAGGTTTTTTTTTTCTTTTGATGACATTAGTTTTTTTTATTTTAGCTTTGCTTATTTTAGCTAATTTTATTTGAGTTTATATGATACACACACAATAAAAAATTTCACTGTGAATGAAAAGTGAAATATAAATGAAATACATTCTAATGTATTATAACCAAAGACTGAAAAAGTATTTTATAAATTAAAATTTTAATAATGTCTTATTGTGAAAAACATTTGACACCGGATGTACATCAGCTTCCACTTCCAGAGGTTTTCAATTGTTTTGTTGCGTTATCATTTGCTCTGTGAAACGTTTTTTTCAGCTTTTTTGGGTTGTATGTACAAGTTAAATTGCTCAAAATTTACAGGAGGCAAACGTTTTGTTAACTCGGTGACTGCATGTCTGAGATGTTTGAAGGAAAAACGATTACGTACGGAGATAGTTAACGTAGCTGTTAACTAACGTAAGCTAACGTTAGCTCTCCACG
Source organism: Scomber scombrus (assembly GCF_963691925.1). NCBI lineage: Eukaryota > Metazoa > Chordata > Actinopteri > Scombriformes > Scombridae > Scomber > Scomber scombrus. The sequence continues at coordinate 12,661,881 of NC_084990.1, forward strand.
CTACAGCTTCACAACCTGTCTGCAGGTACAAAACATGCTTATTACTGACACTGGTTTAACTGTTGGGATTAAGAAACTTTAGTGAAAGTTTAACACAAGTTTATTTTAAAATAAGTTTATTTGAAATTCATTATAAACATATAGCCTAATGTTGACTATAACATTGTACTATAGTTGAAATGGTGAGCAGGGTTTAAATTCAGTTGACTTTTCACTGGGATTATTTACCGCTAAACTATGACTATGACTGAATTGATAAAAGTTCAGGCTAAAATGAGATGAATAAACAGAACCAGTTTTCCATTCAGTCTAATAAAGAACAGACAACAAGCAAACAGTAGCATGATATCACAGATTATCTAATTTTTAGGTTTTTGGAAAAGATCATTTTTTTAAAGTGCTATTATTGTCTTTGTCCAGACAAAGTGGAGTGTTGTTCCCCTTCACAGCTATTTTTTCATGCTTTCAAATAGGCCTTTATTCTTTGGATGAATGATTTACTAGTCTACTAGTAATGTAACCACACAGAAATACCATCAAACAGTACCAGGCAATTCCTATTATTGACTAACTGTGCTCTACATATGTATCCTAGGACAGTTGAATTGAGAGCAACCGGACTTGCCCTCGATTCAATCCTTCTTGGATAACCATGACCTGAATGACTGATAATCTTCAGACATCTGTATATACATATTAACACATGTTATCACTACAGCTGCTTTACCACAGTCATGTCTTACTATGAGTTTTATTTCAGGATGTCTAAACTTGAACGTCTGAATGCCCGTGTGGCCAAGTTGCTAACTGAGGCGGTGCAGGAGGTTCTGGAGATGGTGAAGGAGACAGTGTCAGAGTACCAGGAGAAAACTGCCAGAACACAGAGAGAAAATGAGACTCTGAAGAGGAGACTGCAGGAGCTCCAAGAAAAGATATCAAGAGAGAGCACACGTGGGTACAAGTGTTATTACCTTGGGGTATTTATCATGAGATGATGTGACTATCCCATACTGGTTGGAGTAATGAAATCGCTCATTGCTTTTGGTCTTAATTTCACAGCTGTTCTACCTGCAAGTGGTCAATTTCCTGAAGAAAATGAAGAGAATCAAGAACAGGATTATGGGCTCTCTCTTCAGCAGAACTCAGAACTCGCTCTCACAGAGCAAAAACATATAAGCAACCACAGTCCTGACCATGATGTGAAGCAGAAATCTGAAGAACAGGAAAGTAACACTGAATCACAAGCTAAGTGCAATTTGGCACAAACATCAGTAGAACATTGCAAAGAGCAACCAAAAGAGGAGGTACACATTACTGAGGAAGCAATGACTGTCCACACATCTCACAGCACAAATAATGTGTGCACCTCTAACTCCACTTCCACGCTTGGGATAAACCTGGCTGTTGTCAAAAGGGAAGTGGAGCCAACAGACTGCATGACATCAGAACCACCATCTTTACAAGAACATAACAACGACTGCGTGGATTTAAGCTGTAACTCCTCTCGTCACAACTCTGATGGAAGCCATAATCCACAAGTTAGTGCTGAACCTTGCGGACTTGTCTTTGTCCGCTCAACTCACACCATATCGAGGAGGCATTCATATGCCAAAAGTAACAGGACTGCCTTTGATGGGAGAAAAATCAGGATGGAGCACTTCAGGAGAGAAGACTCACACGTGTGTCTTGTTTGTGGAAAGACGTTCAGCAGGGTCGGTAACTTGAGAATCCACCAACGATGTCACACAGGCGAGAAGCCGTACAGCTGCATACTGTGCGGGAGGCGTTTCAGTCAGGCTGGAGATCTGAAAAAACATAAGAGGGTCCACACAGGGGAGAAACCGTACTACTGCAGCCAGTGTGGAAAGAGCTTCAGTCGGGGGGAGAATCTGAAAAGACACCAAAAGGTCCACATCGGAGAGACGTTAAGGTTGCAGCAGGTTTGGAGGGAGCAGCAGTAGCGATCAATATACTGGACTCACTGAAGTTGTGATGACGCTGTGAAGTTTTAAGAAGTAGTTGCAGGGTATTTAAATTAAAAGCTACTGAATATATTAAGAAGCTAGTCTCTTGTAACTCATCAAGAATTGTTACAAGGAGTTTCTTATGGTTCGGGTTTGTATACAGTTGTGTGCTAATTATGCTTGTCCTTTTGCCCTTGCAACCATAATAAAACTGTAGTAGGTTATCACTTACCAAATAGGCTAGCACTGTACAGATAAAAATGCACTAATACAAAGGCATACTGTCAGTATCAGAATGGTATCTGTTCAGTATTACTTTTGCTGACACAATTGTGTCTTATTGTGGAATTTGTGGGATTTCACTAAAAAAGGGGAAAGTTAAATTAGCCAAAGAGTCAGATATCTCAGTTTCAGGTGCAGTCACATGACGTTTCATCCATGAGTTTTTGCTCCGTTCCTCATTTACTTCTATTGAAAGTCACCCGATGGACAAATTCAAACGCCCTTGCCATGATTTGGTGCAGTGTCCAGCAGGCTGTGGTGGATTTGCAGGTCAGAGTTCACCTTTGTTCAACTTTGACCCTGGCGGATGTGCTCTTTCAGCCAATAGAAACACTGTCGTTGTTGTTGTTAATTATTCTTTTTTTTTCCATCACCAATTTTAGTAGATGATCACTGGCAGCCTATAAACTGTTGTATCACTCTCATTAATTATTACTCACATCACAAATGTGACATCACATCCTTTTTTTGGAGTGTGGAGAACTTTTAAAGAATGGAAACGTCATGTAAGCACACCTTTAGGCTTATAGAGCTATAGAGGTTCATCTCTCACAGAGGATCTATAAAAATAAGCAGCTGACTTGAATTGTGTAAAAGCATTTTTGATCTCAGAGTATTTTAGACTAAAATTCAGAATATCTCAGCCTCTGCTTTGGATATTGACTTTTTTTCATTGTTTTTTTAATCTATCGCTCACAAGTACCTGAAACAGTACAGTACTAAATAATGGAAGTACATACAAAATGATCATTATCAGTTATGTATCAACAATATGGAATAGGAAAATATTGGATACAGACAAATGCCTTAAAAAGCCATATTGGTGTATCTCTACTTTACAGTAGCTAGTGTACTGTGACTGTGTGTTTCACCTCTTGTAACACTTCCTTTTGCCATGTACAGAATGACTTGTGTTTAATAAGTGAATGCTAAAGACAGTGATTGAAATTCATTAATATTTCTTAAATCTCACTAGCATGATTGTGATTAAAATTGCCTGATTTTCCTGAATGACTGAAACTTGCTTTGTGCCAGATGTATTTATTGCAACATTTTAAGATATGTCGTGGCTCAAGAGAAATAAATTAATTTATTATCAACACAAATGACTTGATTGAGTGACTATTCAAGCAAACTGTTCTCCAGCAGCCTCGTCAACATCCCGTAAAGACTTGTTAAAGTTGTTGCAGGTGTTTTATCTTGTGCCTTAATTAATTAGAAAGGAATCAAAAGTGAGAATCAGCTTACATCTCCTATAGCTGTGTGTGTGATCTTTACCCCCTTGAGTTACTTGGGTTTAGTAATATTATACAGCTAGAATGTGTAAGTAATTAACACATGCACTGAAGAGACGCCTGACTTAACGCACAACATGCTATGGATTTTCACAGAGTGGCCAACACACAACCACTGACTGCAGAAGATTTTAACACATCCACAGCCCAAAAACTGCTTGTCAACAGTATTTTAACTAAGGCGCTAGTTCACATGGTAGCATCTGAAAAACCAAGGGAGTAATACATGGAAGACATTTTGACATGTCACAGTGGGAAAAGCACAGGTGCAAAAACTGGAATGAATGACGACTGCTTCAGTTTCAGGGTCCTGGCTCTGTGCGCGCTGGGACACTTGAATACAACAGAGCCTCTGTTAGCTGCATTAGTGACACCTGTGTTTTTATTGCGATAACATGTCAAGATGTCTGCTGTGCCAGAGCCCTGTTTTCACTGAGATGGGATTGGAAACAAAATGTGATTTTAAGTAGGGATAGTGAGTTATTGTGACAAGCATGATATCCTATTTTCATTACAATATATTATTTTCTACATTGAAATAAATATAGGAAATAGTTTTTTTGTGGTTTCTGCTGTAGACCCTAACTTCAGTGTGTCCCGCGGCTTCTAAAACCAATAAACCTACCTTGATTATATTGGTCCATTTTCAAATATATATATCAGATCTTTAGGCTGTTGCTGACAATTACATAGTTATTTAACTGTGTGACATAACCTCTAATGCACATGACCAAAATATCCTTTTGAGCAAAGTCACTTTTTATAATTTGAAAACTATGCACGAGAAACATAATTTATATATTATTTTTAGATTTTATTATTATTTAGTGTATTGAAACTGTTCATTCGGCCAATGAAAAACAGAAGCTAGCATTGATTAGCATGTAACCAAGAAGGCTACATTTACTCAAGTACTGTACTTAAGTACAGTTTTGAGGTACTGTTACTTACTTGAGTATTTCCATTTTACTATTTCCACTCTACGACATTTCAGAGGAAAATACTGTACTTTCTTCTCCACTATATTTATCTGACAGCTATAGTTCCTTTTCAGATCAATATTTTACATGTAAAACAGATAATACATTTTTATATTTGTTCATTTAGATCACTCATTTGTCTTCATCTTGACATTAAGTGGCTCGTTTTCCATTCATGTACTTTTTCTCCAATCTTTGATTTTTGGTGAAATTTTGGATTATTCGAACATTTATTGGAAGTTTAGAGGGGGGAAAAATCATTATTTGGTGGAGCTGTTAACACTTCATAGACATCTGAAATGTCACACCGACTACACACTGCATTTTGTGCTGTATCTTAAAAGCTTTTTTAAATCATCCATTGGATCAAATCTTCAATCTAAAGGTAAATAAACTTGTCAAATAAATGTACTTGAGTAGAAAGTACAACATTTCCCTCTGAAATGTAGTGGAGTGGGCGTATAAAGCAGCATCAAATGGAAATACTTATGTAAAGTGCAAATACCTCAAAATTGTACTTAAGCACAGTACTTGAGTAAATGTACTTAGTTACTTTCCAGCACCAGAGGTATTGCTGCTTTACTCAAGTAAAAGGTCTGCATAATGTTTTGATCAGGTGCATTATTGTGCAGCTGAAGTTGGTTGAAGCTGGTTCAGTGTGCGCTGTTGACGTGGAGCTGCCCTCACCTTAACTACCAGGAAGTGATTAACACACACTGACAGGGAGGAAGCTCAAACACATTGGCACACTTCGGAAAGGTAAGTAAACAATAACCATGTGGATGCGAGATCCTCCAAATTGTTTGCTCTCAAATGTAGTCGTGCTAAAGTAAAGCGTGTTATTCGTGAAAACCGAAATATAATAATGAGTCAGTCATCACAGACAGATATGTTTGTCACCGCATTCATAACCAGCTGTCGAATTATTAATGGCCGTCAGTTTGGAAGGTGTCCAGCTAAAAATCAGAAAGTGACACTAAATGAGTTATCTTCTGTTGTAGAAAGGACTGTTTGACATTATTAAATGCGCCATATTGAGCATTTCCTTGTTGCAACGCGGAAAAGCGCTCGTTTAGCCCACGGGCACAACATGAAGTATGTGTAATATTAAGCCCGCTAAATATCACTGCTGACACTACTATAAGCGGCACAACATGTTCAGTAGTTACCAGGAAACAAATGAGGAACTAAAAGTTGCTTGTAAACCATTAGTTAAGGGCTAGTTCTTCACTAACATCATTAACTAAATGAAAAGTACGGTAATGATACCTCGAACAAATCAGGAGCGACCTAATTGATGAATGGCCAACAAGTACTTCCGTAATAATTCCTACTGGAGTGATAGTTAATACTGACGAGTTTTATCATGATTCTAGTTTATTGTTAATCTGTAAATGACTATATGACTAATGACTATGCCTCTATTACTTATTTTTTGATATTTAGGGGTCATTGCAAAAAAAAAAAAAGAAGTGTGTTTTATATATTTTCCGTAAAATATAAACAATGAAACCGGCTGGTATATCGTTATCACAATATTTGTACCCACTTTTATCATTATCGACATCGTGATATGGGTCACATTGGGAGATCCTATATTAATGATCCATTAGGTTATGATTTATATCTATTAATCGATCATACTGAGCACATTCTCATTAGATAATGATGAAGTAGTCTAATGAGGGACCACATGGTTTACCCAGTATTTTGTATTTAAAGGGACACAAAAAGGAGAAGTAATCATAACACAACAATGAAGTAATGAGGGACTACTTAGAATTTGCTCATTATTTTGTACCATTTGGAGGTACACAACGGCAGTAACGAATGTTTAAGTAATTAGTAACAAATGAGTTGTCAGTCAGTAGTTTTGTGCTACTCAGCTTGTTCAGAGTTAATCGACAATGACTCGTGAAGAAAGTGGTCATAGATATATACACAGATATTTGTTAGTGCCTAATTCGTTTGTTCCCTGGTAACTACTCAAAATTTTGCGTAGCTTATTGTAAAGTGTTGGTGTTACCGTGTTACTTCTCTCTCATTCATACATATTAATGACACTAAAGGGGAAGTAGGACACATTTCTGTTTGTGTGCTCACCATTGTGTGTGTGTGTGTGTGTGTGTGTGTGTGTGTGTGTGTGTTGGTTTTGCAGGTTTAGTGCTGGAGCCTGTGATGTTGAAATGAAGATTCATGCAAAGCTTGTCTCCTACTTTGAATCCTGTGACTCACCTGTGGACAAAGAAGGTTACCTCAACAAAAAGGTAAGACACTGTAATTAAAGCAATATTCACATTTTAGAGGAATTGAAAAAGATGTTTTTGCCTTTTGAACAATTAACATAATACACTCTTCATTATCGATCAGTTGATTAGTTGCTTGGTCATTAAAATATCTAAAAATGGTGATTTCACAAACCCCAAGGTGATGTCCTCAAATGTCTTCTTTTGTCCTTATTAATAGTCCACAACCCAAATATATTCAGTTTACCATCACAGACTGAATGAAATAAACCCTAAAATATTGGCATTTGAGAAGCTGGAATCTGAGAATTTGGACATTTTTTTCTTAAAAAATGACTCAAAATTATTAGTTTATTAACAAAATAGTTGCCTATTAAGTTTCACCCAACCGACTAATCATTGCAGTTCCGCACTCAGTAACAGTTTTGCCTGTCAGTAAACAACTCATTTCACCATACCAGATTTGTAAGAAATGTAGTAAAAGAGCGATTTGTAAACGAGCCAGTAAACCACAGATGACACAATTGTCACACAGGGTGAAATAAAGACTTCCTATCAGAAGCGCTGGTGCGTGCTGAAGGGGAACCTCCTCTTCTACAAGGACCGGCCGGCTGACCGGGACGTCATAGGAGTGATTGTTCTGGAGGGCTGCACCGTCCAGCTCTGCGAGTCCGAGGAGCAGTTCGCCTTCTCGCTGGTGTGGAGCGAGCCGGGACTGCGAACGTACAAGTTTGCTGCCGAGGACCAGGCCAGTCAGGAGAGCTGGATCAAAGCGCTGCTGTCAGCCAACCACAACTACCTGGCTCTACTGGTGATGGACCTGGAGAAGATGTACAGAGGTGAGAGGCCGAAAGGCGGAGAGGCTTTTTAAATCTGTGGCTGAAAGAGAGCGGCCTTTGTTCTGGAGAGCAGCTGCATTGCATCACTGTTTACAGTCTCCACACCATCCACCACGTGCATCATGGTACATAGTATGACAGATATGATCTCACCATAGCTCACTGTCAGTATGTACATAACTTAAATTGATGACAATACATTTTTAGACTGTATATAAGAGGTGTTAATTCATCCAATTCGTACTGTCGTTTTTGAATGTGTGGTTTGAGGTTCTGTTGTGTTAGATTTTTAAGGTAATTTATCCTCTTAACATTGGAAAGTATCAAAATGCGCTTTAACAACAACACAAACTACAGTACAGCCTGTGCTGATTCAGCACATCTCTAATGATGACTCAACAAAGCAAGAGTATTTAAGAGTATTTATTCATCATACATGTATTTGTTCTCCTCATAACCACACATATTCATCAGTAATAAATATTTCATCAAAAATAAAAAATGTCTTATTAGGTAATGTTTGAGTTTATTTTAATTTTATTTCTGTGTCATTCCAAACATTTGATGGGGATATTGTCTTTTGTCTATTGAAGCCATTTTCTCGAGGACAGTGGCTCAAACTTAAAGTACCTGGAGGTCAGGTAGCAGTCATGTTAAGCCCCCCCCCAAAAAAAACAAACAAACAAACAAACAAACAAACAAAAAAAACATTTGTCCACCTCTTTTAAAACTGTCTGTTCCCTTTGTAAACCTTTGTTTTAGGTTTAGAAAGACACATTGGTGTCAGTTGTGCGGTGTTAAATCAGAGTGCTGTAGGTCAACAAGTTGTGCAATTATACACAGCTCACTAAATGTTAAACGTGACATAAAAAAGATTTTCTCCTCCAACTTTTACTAGAATATTAACTAGTTACTTAAATACAAAGAATGGGATCAGACCAGACTGTTGGCCCCTAGACACTTGTTTTAGAGTGTTAAAGAATTAGTGGTGGCTGTACATCATTATGAATTCTATGCAAAATTAAAGAAGATATGTTATATGGTACGATAAATGTCGATTGGGTTGGCGATTCATCAGAGAGTTAGTGGTCTGACTGGTTACTCCTCTCCACATGAAAAAGATCACCTGACCAAGACTCTGAACCCCATATTGCTCCTGATGTGTGTGCGATGTGTTTGTTTGTATAAAAATAATCTGCCAAATGGATTTTCTAGTCTTTGTGTTCTGTTTCTGTTCATGTACCTTCAGATGTTCAGTTATTTCCTAATTTTCTTTTTTTGCTCTTTTCTTCAGATGCATTAGGCGAGTTTTCTGGTAACCCAACCAACACTTTCACCATGCCAAATTTCAACACACCCGCATCAAGATATCCTGCAGCCAATCTGACAACACAAACATTAACTCCATATGCAGCACCGCCTGTGGTAGCAGGATCCAGTCCAACGCTCCGAGCTCCAACCATTTCAGCCAAATCAGCCAGCAAGAGATCACCCAAACTGTGGTCCAAGAGGAATGCAAATGTGGTGCCGGTTAACACTCCTGCTCCACCCATGGGGGAGTGGTCAGGGCTGTGTGTGGGCATCAAGGAGGAATTCAGTAAATTGCATGAGGACTTCGGAAAGGAAATAAAGGAACTGATTGTTGATTGGTCAAAAAGGGGACCGGACGGTTTAGCTGTTCAGGAAGACTTGATCGATTTTGGATTATGAATGAGTTGAGTTTAGTGTCTAAACCTGTTATTGAATATCCACAGTTGCAATGTAAAGCTGTAATGTAAATAGGAATTAGAACCAGAGTACAGTACCAGTTTTTGTTAAGGTCTATATTTGTGTATATTTAAGATCATAATTTCAAGAACATGTTGTTTCCATTTTTACTTATCATGTCATAGAGTTAATAAATGATCTATGATCTCCCACTCTTTGACCTTTGTTCCTTATTACAGTTCAGTGATTTTGCATATGAAGCTTTGAAAACAGTTCATTAGACTTTTCAAAGACACTAACACCCACTGCAAATATGGCTAATATTTTATTAATCTCATCTGGTTAAAATTTATATTTTCTATTGATGTTTACATTGATCATTACCACAGTTGACCGGGCATTATTAATCAACAGGACTGCCTGGTATCATTTGAAATTTGGCATTATACTAGTGCTGTTACCAAAACAATTCTACATGTCAAAGTAAAAGAGTAATGATACTTCTATCATAAAATAGTCTAAAAATGTATTTAAATCTGATTAAATGTAAATTGAATAAGATCACAAATCTGACCGGACACCAATGCTGACTTTCAAGTCTTGACAGGTTTCAGTCAAAAACTAATCAACTAATTAGTCAATGGACAGAAAATAAAGGATCAACCATTTTCATAATTGATAAATCATCCTTTTTCTTCTAGCAAAACTACAGAACATTCATCGTTTCTAGCTCCTTAGTTGTGAGTATTTACTGCTTTTCTTTGTCTTATGTGACAGTAAACTAAATATCTGCATTTTAGCCTCTTGGTACAAAGCAAGACTATTTTTCATTAATTTCTGACATTTTATGTATCAAAAGAGTGTCAATGGTGAAGTTAGTTGCAAACTTACCTGTACTACTTACAACAGACACATTTTTATCAGTACTGAAGAGTCTTGTTTGACACTCATACCTGTTAATTAGTAATCAAATCTTGTTGATCACTTAGTTGCCCGATTATTCAATATACAGCTGCCCTAAAGTTAAAAATCACCTTCTCTTAAAAGCTAGTCGGCGACTGTGTGGGTAAAAAAGGACTGGCAGGTGTATGGGGGGCAAAGCAGGCCAAGAAGGGCGAAGTATGTTGAATTTTAGAAGAGAGTCAAAATGGCTGAGAAAGAGAATGGCGGGGGGAGGCAGAGCTATTTCAGTCTGTCCAGCTGTCTTGTTTTTATGGTCTTAGACAGAGCTTGGTCTCTTTCTCTCTCTGTCTGTCTCTCTCTCTTCACCTTCAAGCCCATACTTGAAGTGACTGCTCTCCTGCCAGCAAACTTCTTTGCATAGGATTTAACTTCTTGGCTTTTTTTTTTTTTTTTTTTAAATAACTTTCCCAGGTTAAAATAGTCAGCGGCTGGATGTCGGACCAAATCAATTCAACCCCAGAAACATCGCCCCCCTTTGGAAATATTAGGTCATATTTTGCTATGTGAAACACTAGGCCTTCAACTCCTTCGCAAAGACGCAGTATCAGTTCACACTGGGGCTCCTTCCCAATACATACCTTAGCTGTACATTTGTGTGATTGATGGCAGCTAATGGAGCTCATATATGGAGTTTGGTGGGTGGGTCACTGTCGTGCTGTTCTACAGAAACTATACTGGGCACGTCCAGGAGCAACCCAAATTAGTGCAGCCGAGGTGGGAAAGCTGCTCATTTAGTCCCATCATCATTTGCTGTTTCCCATCACAGATGTGACTTCTTATCATAGATATTAAGAGATCCTACCATCAACGACATAAATCAACTACTCAGTAATGAAATATGAAACATAACATGTAGTAAATACGAATGGCTATGTGTTTTTACCTCTAGCAGTGCACAGAATGATAATAACAGCAGCCCAAACCTATTTTAAAAGTCTGCTTTTGTTTCTGTGTAAAATCTGATCTACATTTAACATCTCTTTCTCAAAACACATTTTAAAAGTCCCTCATAAAACTGTTTGCATTTCTAATTGATGCAAGGTTACCGTTTCAAGGCCCGGTAGTCGTGTGTCATTACTGGATCTGAACCAGTGTCCATCAGCCAACTGTTTTCAAGTTTCATGACTGTATAAACCTTGCTGGCCACTAACATGGATCTGGGCACAAATGACGGACCAAACCTGTCATTAAGATTGGTGATGACTTCCAGATATTTTAACTGCAATTACACATTGGCACCCCGGGCAGCTCGTGGCAGTTAATTAATAGAAAGCACGAGTTTAATGTCCCAGACTCGTGTGTATCAAGGGGAATAAAGATGCAACAGCCTGCCGTCACACACCGGGTGTTTGTTCTCTCACAGTGGATATAATAGAAACAGAAATAGCCACAACAAAGACTCTCGGTATGTCAAGAAGAAGAAGAAGGCTACAGGGGTTGTTCAGTTGTCTGTCAGCAGGCTCTGTCTGTCAGTTTGGCCATATTAGTCCACGGATGACACCAAAGTAAGGCCTGTGTGTTGGCTTGAATTCGCCTCATTCCAAGACTCCCGGGGCCTATTTTGGAGCATCTGCAAGCCGATACGTCCTGTCACCTCCTCGCTCCTCCCTCTTTCTCTTACTTTCCCTCAGCTCGGTTTTCCTTCCAAAGCTGATCGTGTGGCTAAAGTTAGTCCCCTGGGGGCTAGTATATAAGGCCCCAAGGGTCCAAAGCAGACATGTCAGTCACCTCGGCTTGGCGTAGGCTTCTCTTCTTGACCAACAACAACCCCACAAAAACTTGAGAGATGGTGAGTGTGGCCGTGTTCCTTGGAAGAAAAGTCTCTAGGATGTAGGAACTTCTCTGCACTAAAGTGATGAGCTGAAAGCATCACTGATACATTTGCTATCTGGATTACCAACAAGTGAAGCAAAATTGTCTATAGGAAATAGACAAATTGAACTGAGCCTCCCAAACTTTGGATTTGGACCCAGTCTTAACCTTTATCTGCTGGCTTGAGTTAAAGTCTGGCCAACATCATAACCAAGATAAAATACTGAGCTATACTATGTTTGGGGATTGTTGTCTTGTTATTATAGTCCCCAGAGCCATTGCAGAAATACTTTACCCTAAATTCAGCAATGTATTCAAAATGGACAGAAAGAAAAAACATCTCTGCACCACAATGTGTGACTCTGTTGGCAATTTGGCAAAAGCAACAATATTTTTATTTGATTTACAGATTTTTTAAACATTCATTTTAAACAGAATACAGATGCAGAGGTAAACCTTTGTGTCCTTTTTGTTAGCCAGTATTTTTTGTGTCTGTTTGGTTAACAAACGTTGTGTTTGACATGTATGTTACCTTTCACCTTTTCCCAGGCACCCAAGAAGGCCAAGAGGAGGCAGCAGCAGGGTGAGGGTGGATCCTCCAATGTGTTCTCCATGTTTGAGCAGAGCCAGATCCAGGAGTACAAGGAGGTAAGATTTTTTTGATCTCATCTTGTATTCTTAAGCTTTCCCAGTAGTTTAAAATTGAGATTCTTAAAATGCATATGGCGCTAGTATAACTGATGACTCTGTGCATCATCTGACCTCAGAGGTAACTTGACCCTGAAAGATATAGACCTTATCGGTTTGCCTGAATGACAGCAAAAAAATGTCGTCCTCAGCATGACAGCACAGTAAATCTTAGCTTCACCAGTGATAGCAGTTACCTCTCCCCTGAAGTAGCTCAGTAATCCTCCTTCTGTGACCCCACTGGAATGCTGCCCAACAGCTGGTGGAAACTTATATAAACCAAAGTGGGAAAGAGCAACTCAATGTAAAAAGATCTAGAGCTTATTTGAGTTCAGTACACCTGATCTTGAGTGTACATGAGAAGAGAAAGGAGGAGAAAATGTTGTTTTTTGTGATATTTGAGGGTGTAGCACTTTTCTCAATTTGGAAATATTGTCTTTGATGTTAGATTGCAAAAATCAGATCAGGCATCATTGTGTGGATTTTTCTTAAAGGAAAGAAAATACAATAGCTACAGTAGCTCAGCTGATGCATTAAAGTCCTCAGAGCTGAAAGAACATTGATGACAGAAAAAAAATGAGTCACAAGGCAAAAAAGAGGAGGAGTGGGGGGGTGACAGCTGTAATATATACCTTCTCCCTAAATGTCGCAAGGGGCTTGTCTTGCATTCCGAGACCATTTTAACACCTTAGAAAGACAAGTGGCCGACCAGCTGCCAAGCCCCAAAAGGTTTGCAATGCCGTCTTCGGTTTCATTAGATGCTACTCCTAGCGATGTGCAAAGGGAGGTGGAGAACATCTCCGCATTTACACGTTTTCCATTGGCACACTAGCTTGCGCAAATGTTTATCATGAGTAAATCTTGTGACAAGGACTTGTGAGAAATATGAGGATCTCAATTTTCACAATTTGATTTCACTGTATTTTAGATTATTATTCTGATTGTAATCTGTGGAGGTGAACCTTTGCTATATTGCACCCACCACACCAAAACAAGGACTAATGAGTTTGTATATTTTCTAGCAACCCTCACCGTCTTATCTAACTGTCCCTGGCAGGCTTTCACAATCATTGACCAGAACAGAGATGGCATCATCAGCAAGGACGACCTCAGGGACGTGCTGGCCACTATGGGCCAATTGAATGTGAAGAATGAGGAGCTGGAGGCCATGGTGAAGGAGGCCAGCGGCCCAATCAACTTCACTGTCTTCCTGACCATGTTCGGCGAGAAGCTGAAGGGTGCGTTGACAGTTCACTTCTCCCTCCCAAAAAATAATTTGACAACGTCTTCATCTTCTCATTTGCCTTAAACAGATCACATTACCTGCTGAGGTTAATTAAAGCTTTCCTTTTAAATTTTGTCTTGAGGGCAATTCAGTTAAGTGTCCTGGTTTTCCCCTTTAGGTGCTGATCCCGAGGACGTCATCGTGAGCGCTTTCAAGGTCCTGGACCCCGAGGCCACTGGATCAATCAAGAAGGAATTGTAAGAACTTTTTATCTTCAGTTTACCTTCCATCACACCACTTTTTCCTGAATCAAGATATCTCATATATATTTTTCTCCCATTTTCTCCCTCCAGCCTTGAGGAGCTCCTGACCACCCAGTGCGACAGGTTCACCCCTGAGGAGGTAAGCTGATCATTTTTTGACCCCACTCTCTAATCCACATTCTGTTGTTATTGGTATTGATACATTTCTTTACTCTTCCTCTGCAGATGACCAACCTGTGGGCTGCTTTCCCCCCCGATGTGGCTGGCAATGTAGACTACAAGAACATCTGCTACGTCATCACACACGGAGAAGACAAGGAAGAGTAAAACTCGCCAATCTCCAGATCTCTACCTCCGTTCAAACCTATACCCGCCCCACCATCTACCCACTCCATCTTGTCCAAAGCCGTGCTTCCTTGCACACTCTCGCGCCCTGGCCTGCTCTTCCCACTTGCCAAATCACTACGAAAAGACTTGTCTCCTTTATTGAGACACTCAGTGAGAGGACTGAAAGCCGTGGGGGTGTTTGTGTGTGAGTACCAACGGGGGAACATGGGATTATTTTCAATAAAAATAATCTTGTGATACTGAAACACTCTCTCTATCTCTGTCCCTGCCTCTTGTTCCTTCTCCTTTCCCCCCCCCATTACTCATTCTGTCCTCCTGTGTTAAGACCAATAGTGCATGCATCATATCTACGTCAACATTGTGTATGCATATGCAATCCAGTGTTCAGTCAAAACGTCTCTTGGGTGCTGTGGTGCATGCACAGTCACTTACTTGAAACAAGTAAGCAGTCTGACCCAAATGGTCTATTAGTCTCAACCTGACACAGAGTATTTAATGGATTTGTGCCTTTGCTTTATATTGCAGGGGAGAGCACAGTAAAAGAGTGGGAGTACTGTACTATAATAGTTTGCCTACCCCTCTCTTTTTAATGTCTCCTCCTCTATTATGCACAGGTATTAAAGGAAACGTTGCAGTGCAAGGAGGAAAGCTTGATTTTTATTAGAATCTTGTAAGTAGTGAAAGAGATGGCGAAAGATGGTGAGTGGGAGGAAGTGAAGAGACAAGCAAAAGTAAAACATCTTTGTTTTGACTCTTATCCCCTCCTGCTCGCTACTGTTTCTCTCCTGTTGTGTGACTGTGTCTATGTCTCCACTGTAACGAATAAAGAAGTACAAATAAAATCCAATACTTTTGTACGACACTGTGTCTGCTGGTTTAAGTGGGTGCATGGGTGACAGCGCTGCTGGTTGACAGTGAACAGCCCTGTAGAGCACTGACTGCACACTGACTGTAATATGCATATGGTGAAGCATTATCCAGATTTAGATGGTGATTGAAATTGTGCATAGGAATTGGTCCTTTAAATTACAGGGAAATCTGGTCAAATACAACTGGAAAAAATAATGGAAATACCCAATAACATAAGAATAACACATTTAGTGTAACACTGGTTACACATGGGTTCATTAAAAGCAAATTAACAACATAACCAATACATCATTTCACTGTCTCACTTGCAGCGTGTCACTCCGCCAACCAAAAAAATGATTAGCACAAGATTATATAGTCCCCATGTACAAAAAATAAACACATTTTAAAGTATCAAATATATCTAATTACCATAAATTAAATTATGTCAATCATCAGTACAAATAAGGTAATCTAAAAAAAAAAAAAAAATTCAAAAAACAAATCATATCATCTGTGGCTCAAGACGTAGAGTGAGCCATCCTCTAAGATCAGTAGTTCGATCCTGGGCTCCTCCAATCCACATGTCAAAGTCCTTGGGCAAGAGGGCTGACCCAGCAATGTGTGAGAGAGTGTGTGTGTGTGTGTGTGTGTGTGTGTGTGTGTGTGTGTGTGTGTGTGTGTGTGTGTGTGTGTGTGTGTGTGTGTGTGTGTGTGTGTGTGTGTGTGAATGTATATCAGACAAGATCCTGATGAGCAGGATGGCATCTTGCATGGCGGCTTTTGCCATCAGCGTATGTGTGTAGTTGAATGGATGAATGTTTGTATGTATTATAAAAGCACTTTGAGTGGTTGAAGACTTTAAAGGCGCTATATAAATGTAGACGATTAACCATATTAGTGAGGACATTATTGTCATAAAAGTCCCTGACCTTCACTGAACCATTAATACGTATGTTTCAACATGAAGATGGTGGATACTGGCTGATGACAGTCTTACAACCTGTCCACTCTGTTTCCATAATTCTCATTCCCATGCCATTTCTGTTTTTGGTCCACTAAAATGAAAGACATTTAGATAAAACATCTATAGGAAGACACATCCAGTGCAGATTCTTCTTTGTTTTTTTCCCATTTGGTGAACAGTGATATGGTAAGTCATGCAGTCTTTAGCCTTTCATTCCTTTTTCCTCCCTGATTTTACAATATAATCAATGCAAATCTAGGAAGAAAACTGACTGTGACTGTGTCTGAAGTTTCTAAGCTACAGATGATAATGGTGTGTCTTGTCAAGTTTTGATGCTCACTACCCCACTTACATTACTCAAATTCAGAACTTTCTCAAACTCAGCAGGTCATATTGTCATTTTACAGCGATGAGTCGGCTGAGCATGTTCAGCTGCTGTAGGTGTGATACAATTAAGCCTTGAAGAGAGCAACAGATCAAAAAGTCTAAGACTACTCCAAGGCAACAGCTGATTTCTTTCTCCAGAGTAAAAGCCAAGAGGAGGGTATTATTGTATGGAACTGTGTCATTGTGGTTTACTTTGTTTTGGGGTTTCCTGAGACTTTTGTTGTATTTTTGGACATGATTCAGAAACAAGGAAAAGGATTTCTTTATATTAAACCTCATTGTGATGGATGGGACTTTTCTGTTCTTTCTTCTACCAGAGTTGTACAATTATCTACTTGGACATAACTTTGTGTTTGAAGCATTCTTTTAAACCTTCTTTTCATTTGATTTGTGTGGGAGGCCTCTTTTTGTAACTTGTATCTATCTGGACTGTTATATGGCCATGGTTCACTGAGTTACCTATTGGTGAGAAAGAGTCTGACTCTCAGGGTCTTGCATGGCTGTAGTTGTTGACTATAACTGTTCATGGATTCCAGTTGACCTCAAACCAAATTAGTTTTTAGCTTTGACCCTCCCCAGTTAATGGATTTTTTTTTGACTTTTCCATCCTTTGGACTCTGAAGAGATCAAACCCCAGAGGAGGAAATGTCCACCCCCAGAAAAAGAAGGCTATACAGATCATCATCAACAGCCTTGTCATTACCTCTATTTCCTATTTTCTTCCAAGAATTACAGTGTTTGAGTCCCAGTTTCTGAGTTTGGATGACATTACCATCTGCTGCCTTGTTGTGATTCCAGTAATGTCGTTATCATTGCAATAGGAAATTCAACCTCTCCCATCCTGCATTTGAAGAATCTAGGGTTACTGGACTGGCTTAGAATCAGAAATACTTCTGTTTTTTGTCAGTTCAATTTCTATTAACAGATGTTTGTCCCAAATTTCAGTTTGTGTGGTATTAGTTTTATATAACATTCTAGTCCATTGGGCTGGAAACGAATTACTCATAGTATGAATATGAACAAGTTTATTAAGCTTTTTTTCCACCTATAATCCTGAAAAGGATCAAACGGGTGAAAAAGGTGAATATTTGCTTATTTATCTTTATATATTTGATAAATTCAGTGAATGTTATACTGCATATATTAAATAATGTTAAAAAACTACCATATTTAATTTAGCTACATATGCATATAGTGCCATAGAGATATACGTCTCTGAGGTTAATCAGATGACGAATATGTTAATTGTGACTTTGCTCCTTGTATTGTAACTGAATGAGTTAAAAATAAAGGAAATCCATGTTGTTATATTCCTCTCTCCTGTCTTTTTAATAGTCTTTCATCTTAAATGTGTATACTGACGTAACACCGGAGGTGTGTAAGGTTGTTTAGAATGTTCAATACTTTATCTATTTATTTCTTCAGTCATTTTGTTTCCATGTGTGCAGTTTTGAGAACATCATAATATAGGCATAAAATAGACAGCCTAAAAGTATGTGCACTTTTCTGGCATTCTGAATAATGTAATGGTGAATTAAATCATGCGTTTCATTGACCAGGTGTTTTCTGGATTAATCTGCAGTCTGCAAACAATATAGGAAATAATGTATGTCTCTAGGTGTTTGTTTGGCATCTGTTGGCATCTCATTTATATTCAAGCCTCACTTATCCTTAACTTGCCTCACTTATTTGAATATTCAAAGCAAAATATGTTTGTCACAAGTGGACAGGGGAGACACCTCTTAATGTAGGCTACATGGACATGTATACATATATTTAAAGTTAAAATGCCACCATACAGGTTGTGTATCATAGTTGATTTATTAGTCCTCTTAATAAACCTGATATACAGTACCAGAAGAATTGTACCAAAATGTTTGCTTTTTAACCCTTTTTTAGTACAGCTCTATAAGAATCAATATATCGATTAATTATGTGACTACGTGACGTACACATTCAAAACAGGAAGTACAAATAAGTAACGATACAAAAACTCTCAATTTAAAATTAAAGGACAAAATGTGGTGTAGCTGTTAATAGGCCTACTGGCTCTAATAAGTATTTAGAACTACAGAACAGCAAGAATAATTCCTCGAAGCAGGATTTTCAGGTATACTTTAGCTGAACTTGATTTAGCTCACAAAACAATAGCGTCCAGAAAACATCTTCCTAATAAATGTTTAATTTTGGAGATACCGGCTGCATATAACGTTTAGTGTGACGTTTGACTCTGAACACAGTTATTATTTTCCTACCCGCATTCTCTGAAGACCCGCCTTTCTCTGCCTCTGATTGGCTGCAACGCTGATATTCTGATTCTAACCCAATGACGTCCCTCCTTAAACCAGAACCTAACCAATCCAACCAACGAAGGCAACGAGTACTAACCAATCAGAGGCACAGTGAGGCGGGTCTTCACGGAATGCGGATGGGGAAAAAATTAAGGCCACTGATCAAGGTGCAGAGGACCTGCACAGACTGAACTGTGACTGTAAATCATTCCAGGCTAGCTTTGTCGCCATAACTCAGAATGGTAATGTGGTAATGTGGACCATCATCATCACACAGACCACCGCTGTCGCCCCGTCGTGCCTTTGTGAGTGCTGACGGGCCGAGAGACCCACCATGGCCTCACCGTTACCCCGCTGCACAGCTGTCAGACTCCCCGCTCTGGCCGTCGCCGTCCTGCTGCTGGTGTCGGTGTCTACTGTGCAGTCCTCTCAAGGCGACAAGGAACCAGTCTACAGAGACTGTGTGAAGCAATGTGTCCGTACCAACTGCACCGGAGCCCGGCTACGGGGCTTTCAGTCCGCCCAGCCGCAGTACATGATGCTGACAGGTGAGTTGTTGTTGTTGGCGGCGGCGGCAGGTGAATGAAGCTAACTTAGCCTACTAGCAGTCTGTAATATAAACATTATACTTGATACACTTATCACCACATCTGGCTGTATTATCAGTCAGTCACTGTGTAAGTTAGCTGCTCTCTGCTGGCTGCTGTGTGACTTTTAACATCACATAGTTTCTCATCTTTCTTTACAGCCTTGAAAGCTGAAAGCCAGTTTTTCTGGCTGAACAAGGTGTTACAAAAGGCCTATTGAAACTCCATTCAATGTCCTTATCATTAACAGTTGTATGGCGTGTCTGTGCGAGATTGAAGAACTAAATTTAGCATAAAATGTTAAAGAGAGGAAGCAATAAATAAAGAGCAAGACAAGGAGAGTATCGAGCCTGAGACTCCTGCTGCTATAATTAGAAGTGGTTCAACACTGAAAACGTTGTTATATATGTATTTTATAGTCTGTAGTTAAAGTAGTCTGAGGTTTTTCAAATAGAGCCCATTCAGTTCATCAGCTGGGCCAGTAATAACTCAACAATTAGTTGATTAATAGATTAGTTACCAACTATTCAATTAATCAAGACAGTTTTATTTATATAGTGCCTAACAACATAAGTTATTTCAGGCCACTTTTCATATAGAGCAGGTCAAGATGGTATGGTTTAATTTACAGAGTCGCCAACTATTTAATGATTAAATATTTTGAGTAATTATTTAAGTAGAAAAAGTCTAAATTCTTTGATTCCAGCTTCTCAAATAGGAATATTTTCTGGTGTTTTTAGTTTTCTATGACAGTAAACTGAATATCTTTGGGTTGTGAACTGTTGTGAACAAGACAAGACATTTGAAGATGCCATCAGTCCTTAATAACTTATCATGTCTAGGGCTGCAACTAATGATTATTTTCATTATTGATTAATCGGTTGATTATTTTCAAGATTAACCAGTAAGTCGTTTGGGCCATAAAATGACAACGGTGATAATGTCACTGAGTCCTAAAGCCCAACGTGCGACCTTAAATGTCTTATACTGACCCAACTAACAGTCCACAGCTTAAAGACATTCATTTTACTGTCATAGTGAACTTACGAAACCAGAAAATATTCACATTTGAGAAGCTGAAAGCAGAGAATTTTTGCATTTAAAAAAAAAGAAAGATGATTAAATGATGATCAAAATAGTTGACAATTAGTTATTATTTAATTTTAATTATTAGACTTGTCAATTAATTAGTTAATCATTGCAGCTCTTTATATATGTCAGCCAATAAGTAACAGTTTCAGTTTGTTTGAGGTATAGTATAGTAGTACATAGTATACATTGAACACTGATAAGTTTATTTTTCAACTGTATCCGTCTACATCAGAAATCTGGTATCAATCTGGCTTTAGTTTCAGTGCCTTTGTTTGTCTTTACCTGCTCTTTTCTCTCTGTTCCTCTCGTTCAGGCTGGACATGTCGTGACGACTGTCGCTATCAGTGCATGTGGACCACAGTGGGCCTTTACCAGGCCGAGGGGTACAGCGTCCCACAGTTCCACGGCAAGGTTGGTGCTTCTTAATCATACAGAGGCCAACATGCATATCACATCAAAGTTATACAGGTTTTGTCACTAAATTTGACCTCAATTTATTCAGTATTGGAGAGGATGATGGATTCTGTCCTCCGGTGTCTTTTCCAAGTTCTCTAGTGTTGATTTCATTTAACATATTTGAATCAAATGTTATGAAATGATGAGTGATATATTTGACTTCTCCTAGTGGCCATTTGCACGCTTCCTGTGTTTTGAGGAGCCGGCATCAGCCCTGGCCTCTCTGCTTAATGGCCTGGCTTGCCTTCTCATGCTGATGCGATATCGGAGCACAGTTCCGCGCCAGAGCCCCATGTACCACACCATCAACGCCTTCTCTCTGGTCAGTCCAATGCTGTGGTTGTTGAGTCAGACAGAGAATGTAAAATGACTTAAAACACTAAAATACACAAATAGGCCTTTCCATTAGTGTCATGACAGAATTGAATGTGCATATTGTAAGAGAGATTTAAATAGTAGTTATCATTTGATGTACTTCTTTTATTATATGTTACAAATGTTTAATGCTCTCTTGGATGTTCATGTGTACTTGAGTGAGCCAGAATATCTGACAAGAGCCTGCATGTGTTTCTCCAGGTATCGCTTAACGCCTGGTTCTGGTCCACAGTGTTTCACACCCGGGACACCTATCTCACTGAGGTAATGATCGTGTCTAGAGTCTTTGTCATTGGAAAGCTGGAATAAAAAAGAAAATATATGTTTCATTTAGTTTGTGTGACTAACCTGTTAAAGAGTTTCCAAGTTTCGTCTTCAGCAGAAACGGAGCATCATCAGCATCCTTTATAGAGTTTTGTTTGCTTTCACCTAACTCATGTGAAATGAATCATCTCTCACATTTCACTCTCAGTTTCATCCACTTAGTATTGAGATCCATTCAGTCAGCTTTTGTGAACTGACAGCAGCTGATGGCTGCTTATAAAGGGGGGTTGTTGAGAGCCGTCGGGAATCAATATGTGTCAACGAGCCGAGAGCAGCTAGAAACAACATTTACACATCACAGGCAGTCAATGATTCAGTGTTGAGTAAAACACAGATATAAATGTAGCTTTATTATGTGGTGAACTGCTAAAATGTCTTTCCAAGCCTCTCAGCAGTGTGCAGTATCCTTTTTGTAAAAAAAAAAAAGTTTCTTGATCTTGAAATTAGTTTCTGTTGTTGGTGAATGGTTTGGTCTGTATGTGCTTTTCTCTTTCAGAAAATGGACTATTTCTGTGCAACAGCCGTGATTCTTTACTCCATCTATCTGTGCTGTGTCAGGTAAGCTCTAAAACATTTATTTCACACGCCCTGCAAACTAAAATGATATTTATCTCTAGTAATCATTGACGCTGGTTAACATTCCTGCTCCTGTTTCCTGAATGAAGATGTGATATTTCTGGAAAAAGATGCTAAAAAGTCATCTGACTATGGGAAAAATCTGCTGTGACTAAGAAAGTAAAATGTTATGACACTCTCTGTTATTGGATTACATCTGTTCACATCGATTCTTTCTTTGTTGTTGACAGAACTTTGGGTCTGAGGCGTCCGGGGGTGTCAAGCATGGTGGGAGTCTTGCTCATCTTGGCCTTTACCTCACATGTGTCCTACTTGACCTTTGTCAGTTTCGACTACGGCTACAACATGGCTGCTAACGCCACCATTGGTACAACAAAGTGCTCAAAAGTCATCCGAAAGCTCATATTTGCTTGGTCATAATAGCATTTATCAACTGTTGTGCTCTGTAACACTCTTGTAGGCATGGTGAACCTTCTGTGGTGGCTGTGTTGGTGCTGGCAGAACCGGAGGACCCTGCCCTACTGGTGGAAGTGTGGCCTGGTGGTGCTGCTGCTTCACGGTTTAGCCCTGCTGGAGCTGCTGGACTTCCCTCCAATGCTCTGGGTCTTGGACGCTCACGCCGTATGGCACCTGAGCACCATCCCTGTGCACTTCCTTTTCTACAGGTTAGTCCACTCGCCTGCCTGAAGAGAAGTACTTCAGACATCATCTGAGAGAAAAAAGGAAGATGTTTCTTAGAGGAAATGTTATTAAAATGAGAGAGAAAATGTTTCTTTTAGGCACGTCTGCTATTATGGAATTAAAAGGAAAATTTTACGCGCTCCAGAATGAAACTTAAGAAAATTCACAATTTTGAAATTTGCTCTTTCAAGCACATTTTAATCGTTTTCCTTTCTCCGTTCCCCCTCCAGTTTCCTGATAGACGACAGCCTCTACTTGCTAAACACAGAGAAGATGGGCGTCAAAGTTGAGTAGGAGGAAGTCATCGCCTCCTCACGGCACCTAGACCCTCGCACCACTCCAATCAGGGCAGCCGCACACCCGAACACGGCAGTAGCTCAGCCTCCCAGATGACATGCATGACCTTTTTGCGACTTTGAATTCCATCAAAGTAGACTTTGTTTACATTTTCTCTTGTTTTTTTTATTTTTTTTTTTATTTTTTCCAAATGAGAATTATCACAATTGATGCTTGCTCTTAACTTTGCCTTGTTAAAATGTGAACTACTGTTCTTTTTTCGCCGTCTATCAAAACTGCAAAACAGGATGAAGGAAAGCAAATGTGTTGTTTTCTACCCCAGCAAGACCCAGTTTTTCAGTTCCAGCTGTGACTGGGATACATATCCTATTTCTCCCTCCTTCATTCCTTGAGCCCACAATCTGACAGAAGCTCACCCTCAACAGCTTCAAGCCCCTCTGAAGTAACCTCGCTTTACACAAATGCAGTTTGCCATGGCTGACTTTAGATGGCACCAAATCCCTTACCAGGCCATCTTAACCTACAGCGTGTGTCAGGGTCTGTCTGTGCCAAAAGTGGACTGGCAGACACAGAGAGGTGCCCCTTGTGTAGGGGGGCTGCCAGCAGATTGTTCCAGAGAGTGGGAGGGTTTATGTTTGGAGGCTATTCTAGCTGACTGTGTTTTTTTTTCTTCTTTTCTCACCATCGCACCTTTTTTAAAATATTTGTGCCTCTGTTGTTTCCACTGGTGCTTTTGTTTCTTACACTCTTCAGGATCATTTGAGGTTTTTATTTTTCATTTTCATTAGCTGCCTTAGTTGTTTTAATTCTTTTTTTGGGACCAGTTTGTGCTTTATTCTGTTAATGACATTTTTTTTTACTTTTAATGACTTGATTTTTGAATTGATTGGACGATCAGGAAATGAAATTATTTTTATTCACCTGGATTGCCTTGTAGTGTGAGTAAAGGGAGAAAGTGATTAAGCTAGAAAGAAATAAGCAACAGGGAGCTGCAATCAGTAGAGCCTTTTTTTTTTTTTTTACATGTATGAGGGGCAAATCAAGAGATTCTAATAAATTTTGGGGTTATGGTGGTGTGTGTGTGTGTGTGTGAACGAGTGTTTGGATGTTTGATTGATGCCGATTATTTGGATTTGGTTTAGATTTCTTGCTGCAATATCCCCCAGAATGACACACACACATTCAACCAGCTGCTCTACAGACATCGCCCCGTGATGTAAGACACTCCATCTCCCTCCATGCCTGCCTTACATACTGTATCATAACCATGAGTTTCTTCTTATATATAACATTTCTTATTTTGTATCAACCCCCCCCCCCTTCTCAGAGTTGAGACCATGTATGTATTCATCCCTCAGAGTTTCCCCATCCATATGTGCACTTTACGGGTGTGTGTACATTTACGTGCGTTTTTTGTTTCGTTTGAAATTCTGTCCATGCTTTTGTATTTCTGTGTGAGAATGTGAACAATGACCAGCACGTGTGCGTGTGTGTTTACACTGCCTTGACTCAACATTGTTTTGTTTTTGCCATCACAAACTGAATCAGTGTGTGTGTGTGTGTGCGCATGAGAGCTAGATTGAGCTCATTCCTTTTTGTAAAACTACTGACGTGTGTGTGTGTGTGTGTGTGTGTGTGTGTGTGTGTGTGTGTGTGTGTGTGTGTGTGTGTGTGTGTGTGTGTGTGTGTGTGTGTGTGTGTGTGTGTGTGTGTGTGTGAGAGAGAGTGAGAGAGTGAGAGAGAGAGAGAGAGAGAGAGAGAGAGAGAGAGAGAGAGAGAGAGAGAGAGAGAGAGAGAGAGAGAGAGAGAGAGAGAGAGAGAGAGAGAGAGAGAGAGAGAGAGAGAGAGAGAGAGAGAGAGAGAGAGAGAGAGAGAGAGAGAGAGAGAGAGAGAGAGAGAGAGAGAGAGAGTGTGTGTGTAAATATATATGTATGTTCGAGGTTTGCTGCGTGAATGTGTGGCAGACGATGGGTAAATTTAGCTTTGCTGACAGCCAGCCTGTGATGGGGGTGGGGGAAGACAGAGGACGAGAGACACGGAGAGGTTTGGGTGGCAAAAGGATTCCTGAAATTGTGGCAGCGATACCGACCTTATGAGATAAGAAAACAATATATAGAACATATGCTAACTGTTATTGGCCAGAATTGTTTATATTACATGATGTAATCATGAAAGTGTCTGGGGCAACATTTTAAAAACAAGAGCTGTTAGTTTCAATTTATCACAATATCATTGCCTATTCAAAACTGACAGCAATTCCAGATTTAATTGGTACCTACTTTGATAAATTGAGGATTTCTTGAAGACTTTTCATGAAACAAACTCCACTGCCTACTTAAGCTAAGTAAATTATTTCATTGTTTATCTCCTTCCTTACTAGTAACCGCGTCCGTCCTGTTCTCTTACTCATCTGCTGCCCTGTGCACCATCACCTCTCTCACTGAGTGCCCTTTCCTCCACCTCACATCTAATATTTGACCAAAAAAAATCTTAAAAAAGAAGTGGAATAAATAAAGTGTTCTTTGTTGATAAGGGACGGGGGCTTGGTTTTGTGTTTTTCCAACATAAGACTTGGTTTTTGGTCCTGTGGATATCTCTTTCTCAATGATCTGATGTCGTAATATGATCTTTGTCACCATTTGACCAAAAGCCATTTTGTGGAATTATGTGGGAAGACAAGAGGAAGAGAAGATTAGGAAAAAGAGGATAGACAACTTTCTTTCATTACAGAGTCCCTCAACTTCCAAGAATGATATAATAGGAACGCTGTAAATAACCAAATGAGTAAAAAAAAAAAGATTGTTTTAGACTTTAAAGAATAACAGAAACATTTATTAAGCGACTTACTCCTACTTTAAGAGCAGCTCTCAAGTGATTACACGATGAATAATATATTTACCCTACATCTGACTTCTTAAATAGGAAAATCTTGAATTTTACTCACAAAAACTTGTGATTTTAGTTTTAGTTCACTTTAATTGTGTGAAATCCTTAAAATCAACAGTAGTAATTGCATGAAATTTATAAAGATGATTGTAATACATGGGGACTAACAATAGGATGTTGGCTGAAATAAACAAAAACAAAACAAGCAGGAAAGACATACATCAGAAATGATATGATTAGGAGAAGTGAGTACCACATTTACGAGTACGGATGTTGAAGATGCGTGGCGTGGTGCTGTAAGTGACTTGCAAACACAACAGTATGAGTTCTATTTTTGATGTTTGAATCACTGATAAATGCAAAAAAGGAAGAAAAACAGGCAAACAATATCAAAAGTAAAAAGTATTTCATTATGAATATTATACTTAATTATACATATTGCTTTAATGTTGTTTTCATCATGACTAATGATACTTTGTACAGTCACTTCAAAACAGAAGGTGCTGGCCTCTGGTTCACTGCAGACATCTAAGATCTCTTAAAACATTTTTGTGTCCAAATTATTTAGATAAATAGTTTATAGTTTATACTTAAGTTTGTGAGAAGGAGTAAAAATAAACGAGTTCATGTTTAAATGCAATTTTAGTAGCTCTATAAATTCATTTGAACAACCTCCATTCACCTGCACTTCTTCATCAAACTACCACAATCTTTGGCTCACATCATCCAAACAAACTACTGAAATTGTACTGTTTCTGTTTATGATAAATACATTTGATCATTGGCCTATTCTTTATTGCCTTATGCTGTTTACATTGTATAGTACTTTGTACTCTGGACATCTTTCAGCCTGTGTGACATATTTTTACCGCATGCTGCTTGTAATTTCATGATTTCAAATGTATGCTCAAACTTCGTACTCATTAATTTATTCAACAGTATACTTGACCAAGGTGCAAACAGAACCTCGGGCCTCCATAACACAGAAGGTGAATTAAAAGTAGAGTGAGTCTGTGGTTCTTTTCTTTTGCCATTTGTGGGAATACCCACCCCATGCAACCCCCAACAAATACTTATGTTTTATGAGTCATGGCCTCGTTTTTTGCTCTATACTTCGTCACGGTATAGGTTTAATTGTCGGTTTTGACGCTGACCTCCAAATGCATACGTGTATAGATACTGTGAGGTTTTGCATGTTTCTACAGGGCCAGCAAACTATCCAAAACTTGATGCTTTAGAAATCCCTAATAAAACTTGGTTTATTCATTTCACAGAAGTTTACAACTGAGAAAATCGTATAACCAGAGCGCTGAATTGGCTCCATCCCTTGAAGGCCTCAGTGGAGCTCTGTCTCCTAGAAATTACGTTTATACGGCACTCTGTGGCAGGAGAGTGACTCTTTTTTGGTGGGAACCAAACATTTAAGTTTGGCCAGGACCAGTTAACCTTGTGAAATGTCCGGGACATGTGTTCTCTTTGGCTTAGTTAGTAGCTTTTTGTTGTTTCCTGATAGCTCTGTGCAGTAGGTTGGACTCTGACCCTGGCTGCTGTGGGTGGGGAGACTGGATAGATTGGGATGAATAGAGTTTATTCTTCCTCCTTCATCTCCTGATTTGTGACCATAAATTTAAGGGCATGAGAAAAGTTGAATAAATATGAGGATGCTCCCAGTTGGTGAATTGCAAAACTTCTCTTTATAAATTCAGTGGCTCACAGAAATGAATGGGAATAAAAAGTTGATTTGGTATATGAGTGATTATACTTGAGGTTAGAAGAACAAATAATGTAACACAGACAGTGGGGTTCATAAGTGAGGGGTGAAGGGAGGTCACATGAATTGTGGGTGAGGCAATGTATGTGAAAGTTTGATGGCTTTCTGTAAAAAAACAAGTTGGCCTGGAGGCTCTCAAGAATTTTCCCAGAAAGTATCAGGGTCAAATCATTTTGATTTATTTATACTTAAGTATTTTCTTGGATTTTCTCTGGATGTGGCCCACTGTCACATTTCATATGTTTATGAGTTGTTAGCAGCTGTAAACTTCTCAGATGGTTTCATTTTATAATTGTTTGATGGCCAAAGAGGTGAAACTTTCCAATATTTGTTTTAACAAAAAAGAAAAGATTCAGTCAGAAGTCCAAAACATGAATACTAATGTGTGTATTAGAAATTTTGACTTTTTTCCTCAGACCTTTTCCCAACCACATTAATCATCTCATTAACCGTGAGATTTATCTTGCGACCCACTGGAAGGGTTTTAACCCCTCAGTTGGGAACCACTGGACTAAACTAAGCTATAAAGCAGGTAAAACTAACACTATCTCAGCTATCTGTGACAGTACACCTGCATCAGTAACAAACTAATAATGTTGTATACAATAACTGCAAAACAAGTTCTTTCTTTAATTTTTGATCATTTAAGAAGATGTTTTTGATAATACTTGTGATCTTTTACTTATGAGTATGATTTTGAATGCAGGAGTAATGCTTGTAATGGATTTAGTATTTTTACATTGTTGTATAAAGGATCTGAGTACCTTGAATGTAACTAAGTGCATTTACTGAAACACTTAAATTGGAGGTAGGCTACTACTGATTAACTTAAATATTTCTATTTTATAATATTTCTACTAATTCTACTCCACTAGATTTCAGAGGGAAATGTAGTACTTTTTACATCACTATATTTATCTGACACCTGTAGTTAAGATTTTATATACAGAAATGTGATCATCTTCTAACATTTAGATATAACTACTCAACTTGACTCAACATAATAAATAGTCGTTGAACCTGAAGTGGCTGCAACATTTAAGTGTTGCTTACATGTAAATACATCAATGATTAATGATGACCAACTTTAACTGTGTGTATCAGTCTTCAGCCACTTTGCTTTCGATACTTTAAGTCCTCCTCCTCTCAAAAAATGTGTTTTGCTCATTTTTCCTTCAGTTGGAAGTTTGAGCTTCACTGTGCAGAATGATGTATGTGCAGAGTTTGACACTGGAAAGCTGTTTTTACATTCATCTGCTGCACAGGGAAAGATTCTCTGTGTTCAATGAAAATCTGAGTTTTAACAGTGAACCTACGAGCAAGATGTGTGACATGCTGCAATGATTAGTTGATTAATGGAATTGACTGCCAACTATTTTGATAATCAATTAATAGTTTGGAGAATTTTAGGAAACACATGGAGACATCTTGTGTCTAGCAGTTAAACTTTTCACTTTTTTTGCTTGCAGGTGATACACCAATCCTTCTCATGGTCGGTAAATTAGTGCCTTTTATATAGTTTAATCAATAATAATGCATCATATTTTAATTGTTATATTTTGTGAGTAAAATCTGAATCTGCAATGCAATCCGTAACATTTATCTGTCATGAAAATGTAGCAGTATGTTTTCCTCTAGATGTAGGATATGCAGGTTTTGTAAGTGTTTTGGCGGCCCTCTATGAGTTATTTCGGGGTACAATGAGGTAGAATAGTAACATAATCCAATATTTTTCATATCTAAACATCATAATGAGTCTATTGCTGTTTGGGGCCGTTTTCGTTGGAGGTCCCAGGCAGTTGGCTACCTTTCCTTAAATCACTGCTGTCTCCTGCCCCTGACAGTGAATTTGAAGTGAGGGCGGGCTGACTCAATCTGCCACTCCCCGCTCAGGCCTTCACGGGAGCGCGCCTGTATTCCTGCGCGCAGTCACGCTTTACTACCAACAGGCACTTAACTCCAGGGAGGAAGTCACTGAGATTGGGAAACGA
Source organism: Scomber scombrus (assembly GCF_963691925.1). Taxonomy (NCBI): domain Eukaryota; kingdom Metazoa; phylum Chordata; class Actinopteri; order Scombriformes; family Scombridae; genus Scomber; species Scomber scombrus. Next base: position 12,692,022 of record NC_084990.1, read on the forward strand.
GCAGCAACTCCAAACGTGCCAAATAAAAAGAAAAAAAGAAAAGAAAGGAAAAACCTTACCAAGGGACGGGAGGAAGTGTGAACGCAGCATTTCCCTCACTGGGAACAGTAAAAACACCTAACTTTAATATGGACTAGAGACGCTCGGTCGCAGCAGATGGAGGCGGCGAGAAGTTTGCTGTTTGTCGGGGCCGTGCTGCTCGGAGTGACGGCCGCCTTGGGGAGAGAAGGTGGGTAACTTTCGCAGCCATTCCCGTCTTTTAATGGCCTGACTGTCACTAAAATAGACACTCGGCCTGTTTAGAATAAGAGCATATAGCATGTAGGATATATTCCAGTAAATATTCGAGGTTCAGCTCGGCACAAAGAGGTTGATATCTCTGCCGAGGAGAGCACATTCCTCCGTGAGTCTGCAACCCTCTCTGTGCAGGCAGTTGAAGTTGTGGCTCGCGGGATTTATGAAGCGCTGATTAGGAGAAAAAAAAATCCCACCTGTCACAAAGTAGCTCAGCTTCAAACGAGATTTACTGTTTGGACGTAACTCACTCATTGCAACTTTTGGCAGGTTTTGTTGCACACATAAACACCGGCATCAATGGCAGTGTAGCAGGTAAAGAAATGTGAGAAACCTGCTTTACTGCTCGTGGACAAACAGGAGGTGACTACTACTGACTTACTGACTTGAGCGTTAGGCTGGTTTGCTCTGCCCGTAAACAAAAACAAACCAACAACAATAACAGGCCGTACATTGTGTGCCAAGGATCATGACGATGTCAATTATTCACTTCTGGCTCCAAAGAGGACATTGTCTGTTAGAGGACCACTTGTCACACTTGGTGCTTGAGTGCATGCCAGTAAAACGAGCTAAACTGAAAGAGCAAACAAGAACACCACATTTGCAAGATACTCACAAATCTCTCACAAATACTATTTCTGCCTGTTTTTGTTTGTTTGTTTTTATAGAGGAGCATTTTATAATGCCCTCATATTTGGAGTCTCATGACTCAATCTTTTCTTCAGTTCATCAGAGCTGAATTGATTTAGACCTGCAGCCATTAGTCGATTAATCATAAACTATTTTGATAAGCATTTAATCATTTTATGTGATTTAAAAAAAAAAAAATATATATATATATGCAAACTCTAATTCCATCTTCTCAAATGTGAATATTTTCTGCTTTCTTTGACAGTATACTGAATATATTTGAGTTGTGGACAAAAGAAGAATATTAGGACATAATCTTGGGCTTTGATCAAAATTTGTTCAATATGGACCAGAGAACTAGCCTAATTAATTGCTTGAAAAAATAATAATCAGATTAATGAAATAATAAAAAATAATAGTTAGTTGCAGCCCTAAAATGATTGGTTGATTAATTGTTCAAATAACTCAAGACTCTCAGAGCTCAAGAATATAAAAGGAAAAAAGCTTTCGACTGTAGCAACATTCTTACTCTTTTCTGTCATTTCATGAGCTTTAGTTTAACAATTTATAAGAAAATAAGTTAGTTGCAACCTTATTTTCAACTTTAGCCTGGTCAGCTTTTTAAAAGATTCGAGTTAACAGTAAAAATATTGATGTTAGTAACTCTGAGAATTCCTTTTATAATACAGTCTTTATTGATGTGCATGAGGCAGTTTTTATTGACATGCACTTGTTAAATAACAAAATCCTGCAGAGAAAGTAGGTCAGTGCATGACTTTTTAAACAGAGTAATAACGAATGAAATATATGTTGTACTTGTGGGTTTAATCTCTGAATAGGAATAATAAATAAAGAACTAATAATCATTAAAGCCAAAGTTTACTATAGGATCTATTAAGTAGTATTAAGCTCTGTGGTGAAGCTCCTCTGTTTTATTAGCTGTTGCTGGCACAACCAGCAGCAGCACTACTACACATGCTCCCTAACAAAGCCGATGGTCGCAGATGAAGTGGTTTCCTAATAAAACCACATTGTTGGTGGGAACAGGTTGGTGCACTTTACTGCACAGTGTCGATCTCTGTAGCATCTGCTCACTGTGAGTGCTGTGATTGGCTCGTAGCCCCTGGGTTTAGCAACCCATGATGCACAAGAGGCCAAATCTGAATTTTGTTTACTTTCAGTTATGAAGTCGTCAGTATTTCTGTCCACTAACACACACACACACACACACACACACACACACACACACACACACACACACACACACACACACACACACACACACACACACACACACACGTCCTGTGGCCAACATGACTCCAAAGGTCAGTGGTTGCAATTGCAGCTGTGTTAGGGTTTTTTCCTTTTGGTGGTGGGAAGAAATCCTTTCAAAACCAAACTTCTTCAGCAACCTGCCCCTGTTCAGTAGCCTCAGTCTCCACAGGGTTCATGTCCTTGTCACACTTCAGTGCACCCACTGAGCGAAACTCACTGTGAAGTGATTAAGTCCTACTGAATTGGCCTCAGTGGCAGGTTAACTCAGCCAGCCGTGACTCACCAGTCTAGACTGCGTGTTAGTGATCTAACTCACTTCGAGCTGAGGAAGACGGCCATCGCTGGGCTTCATTACCAGCCTCGGAGGAAACTTTCGACACCTTCTGCTGTGCTTCTCTTGGTTTTGAGTTACACACCTTCAGCTTGCATTTAAAGTGAGATGAATCCACACAAGGAAGCCACCGTTTAAACATGAATCTTTCAGCAACCCTCTTAGGAATAAACTATTATGTCATAAAAAATGTTTGATGATTGCAATGGATTTTCAACACACACCTTCTGCATTTACCAATCTTTTACTCAACATCTATATTTTTTTCGTTGGTTATTATTGGTCTTTGGTTGGCAGCATCTTTGGTTTGAGTTTGGCAGGAGACTTTTGTTGCATGTCATCTCTCTTCCCTCCTTTCCTGTCACCTCTTTACTGTAGTTTTCCAAAAATAAGGCATTGATGGTTTACAAAGTACCCTAAAAAGGAGATAGAAATGTAACTTCAGTACTATTTTCTATATTTGTCCAGTAGTATTACTTATCTATATATATATTTATCTTGATGAAATATTTTGCCATTCAAAGTTTCCCATGTGTAATGAAACAAATGAAAGCTACATAAAGTTAAATCTTACACAAACTTGGAAAAATTATTTGAAAATAACCTTTCAGTACAGTTAATATCAGTCAGATCAATCTATATACATGTGCATATATAGCAGATAATAAGTCGACTGATATCAAAATACTTTCTTATTAATACTGTGATAGGTGATGTTGTCCAACCAAGCTGTGGGCAATATATCAGTATTTATTGTTTATGGTCCATCACTGTAATGATATTATTCTCTATTTTTATGAGTTGCAACACCAAATTTGGTCATCCAAGTTAACTATACAGAACAATTACACAATCAGATTCCCCCCCCCCCCCAAAATACCTGAGATTACATGTTGAAAATGAGAAATTCAGCTTGACCCACGTTATCATACAATGTGATGATCTCTGCACCTTGAAACTGGTGATATCAGAGCTTCATTAAAAGAAAATTAAGGGACAACTGTTTTGACAATCAGTTCATCATTTCAGTCATTTGTCAAGAAAAAATGCTTAATATTGGTTGTTAGTAGCTTTTCGAAAGTGAGCTTTTGCAGCTTTTTTGTCATACATGATAGTCAGTGAAACGTCTTTGGGTTCTGATTGATGATTAATCAGTTAATCCCATTAATACTTGGCATCAGAAGACAGACTTATATTCTTTCTTCTTCCAGTATTTCCCATCATGTCCTAGTCCCTAATCAAGTTTTAGATTCAGTATGTTTTAAACATGAATCTGTTCTTTGTCTTTCTTCTTCCAGTAATTCCCATCATGTCCTAGTCCCTAATCAAGTTTTAGATTCAGTATGTTTTAAACATGAATCTGTTCTTTGTCTGCACTTTGCATATACAGTCTTCCCTTTTGGAGTCAGATCTGCATTTGAAAATAGCTGCAGGTATTTTTTTCTGTAGTAAACATGTAAGAAAGTATGCAGCAGGTTTTCTGACGCAGTAGTATGTTTGTGATTGTAGTGTGTGGATGACAGAGGGCATGAGCGAGGAGTACATGTCTCTAGCTCCAGTACATAACAGATCCTGTTCTGCTTGTCTGTTGAGCAATACCTGTTTTTTCTTCCTCGGTCGTAGGGTGAAGGGGAAGAAAGAATGTGTTCAGGGAGGTTGGGAGAAATTTGAAGTTTATGCAAGACACGTCGCTGGGATTAACACGACACTGGAAGCAGGACTGACATGTTTCTTTATTTTTCCCATGATTCTTTGTAACAATGTAGAAGACATGGATCTGGTGTATTTGTGTGTATTAGTGTTGGATTCTGCCTGTAAAGCAAATTGCCCCTCGGACACATGAAATTGTTTTGAATCTTGAATGTTAAATCTTAGAGCTAATAGACAGTCATAGAAAGTCCTGCTGGATCAGCTCGTTCTGTTTGTGTTGAGCTTTGACAGGATCTAATCTGTTAGAGGAGAGTCGAGTCCAGATGATCTTGTTGACTGTTCTGGCGCGTCACCCTGCAAGCTTTTCTGCCTCGATTCAGACTCACTCTCCTTCTGGTAGCATTGATGCCATCGTGTTTATGTCACGTAACGTACATACTCTAGTAAACACACACGCACACTCCCTGTGTTAACTGGCGTGCTGCCACACACAGGTGTGGCTTCAAGCTGGCTTTCAGTTTTCAGGCAGTGGTACAATGGTTCAAGACACAGTCAGATTAGATTTGTCAAATCCTTCCTTGCAGGAAACAGATTAAAGGATAGGTTCACAATTTATTTTTGAAGTCTGTCTTAAAACTACAGTCAGGTGCCTTTATGAACACTGACAAAGTTCTTTTTCTTTTGCTGTAATCATTCCTCCTGTCCATACCAGTCAATAGAAGATGTGCTTTCAATGTAAATGATGGGGGTAAGAAATCCTCAATCTATATATTTGACAGTTTATCTGAGGGTAATATGAGGCTTCAGCTGATGGGAAATATATAATAATATATGAGAAAATCAAAATTAGTCTTTAGTTCAAAGTTCCCTCTTTATTTTTTACTGTTTTTCTGTGCTGATTTGCATTGGAGGCATATTACCACAAAGATACAATTTTGTACTGAAAAGACGTGAACTTTGGAAGACGTCCACTTGAGTCTATCTCATTGACTGTTCTACTGCTGTACTATTATTGAGTCCTGTACTAGCATCACTTACATCATGAAAAGTTGAATCGAAGCAAGCTTAATGGCGGGGGCATGCTCAGAAGAACAAGTTTGCTGAAGAACAAGCGTGTTGTCCACGAATGTTTGAAGGTAAAAGTGTTCATAGCTGTTCCAAATGGTCAGGCTCCTATCAAAGGAATGAAAAGCCAGCCATTATATAGCATTCATAGTGCTGAACTCAGTTGTTAACAAAAAAGTGTCAAAAATAGTTGTGTAAAGAAAGAGGGTTTGAATGAGCCGTTTAAACACTGCTTACTTCCTCACCTCCACACACCTGGCCAATCACCGGATGAAGCAGGCAAGATTGCCAGATTGTCCGTTTTGTAAAGTTACAGAAGACTGAACAGCATTTGAAAACCTGTCCCTACACCTTTTCAACACCTAAATTGGTGGTGGGGGTGGGTTGTAAGCAACAATGCAACAAACACACCCATTTAACGCAACAGTTGGTCAGGTATGTGGAGGTGAATCATGGTTTGAACTCTCTATTTGTATTTCTGTCACTAAGAATGCCTTCCAGTATAGATTGTCAAAAAAATTGCACTGTTACCTGTATTGTAATGTTAAGCATGTCTGACAGACAACTTTTCACTTTGCCACAACATGTTGTATGAAGTTGGTTATTTCGAGCAGCCAAAATTCTCACACGCAGCCTCCACCAATTCTGATGTCAGATAAATCAGATCCTCCAACAAACACTTTGGTTGGAGCATACTGATACCTTCAGGATTCATCAGATCTCATTTGCTATGTAAAATGGCTGTTAACGACTGATGAAGACATAACACACAGCCAACACAATCAATTGTTGCAGTGTTTAAGACAAACAAAGGACTTATCACTTGTAGGTGACTGAAATTCAGTAAATCTGAAATAAACAAAATAATTGAATTAGTGCTGTGCGATATTACGATATATATATCGTAGTGCGATATAAAAATGTCTACCGTACAATATAACCCTCTATCGTTTATATCGGAATTTTAATGTGTGGGTTACTGGGTTAGCTCTGTTGCTATACTAACGTTAACGTTAGCGGCTAACATCGCTAACCAACGTTACTACGGTTGTGGTTTAGGTACGCAGTGTAAAGTACAACTCAACGTTGGAATGACCGTCGGATAATCTAAATGTATCATGTACACCACGCGCAAAGACTCGTTTACGGCACTGCTAGGGGAGCATAGATGTAAACAACATGGCAGAGACGGAGAGCTTGGCGGAGAACACAGTGGGAACAGAACCCAAAGAGGAATTGGTGCCGAAAATACTATATCGGGACTTATATCGTTATTGGGATATAACATTTTGTCCATATCGCACAGCACTAAATCGAATCGAGCTGTATCAAGTTCCTTTGATGGATTAAACCTGCCTCGTCTTGTGTGATCACAATCAATGGTTGCTTGTTCTTCATGCAAAGAAGTGCACACTGACACTGACTGAAATGAACAGAAGTGTGTTAAAAGCATGTCTGAAGTCGAACATCTCGCTGAACTCAGTAGGATCTGACCACAAAACGACCTAGTTGCCATGATAACTGTGTCCAGCAGCCATTTCCCAGCCAGCATGAACACCTTCGACCCCGTGTGTGTGTCTGTGGCAGTGGCATCAGCTTGTATGTGTGTGGGTTGGGGTGACCTGTCGGGCACTGGCATCATTGTTTGACCTGGAGGGTCATAGGTCACTGACGTGTCTTGGAACATGACTGGTCTCTCTTGGTTCCCCCACCCGCTGATGGAATACATGCAAGTGTGTCATCTTCAAGATATGCAAAGACACACATTCCTTTGAAATGACACTTTCCAGAGTCCAAAAAGAGGTCGGCAACGGCCAGTGGACACTGAGAGGAACTGACAGGAAGAAATGAATGGGGATACAAAGGGGGAATTTTCAGACAATGAAAATGACTAAAGACACTAAAATTAGATGAGGAAGGCATGGATGGTAACATGACAGTGCACGGATAGAGCAAAGGAAGGGATAAAAGAACAAAATCGTGAGAGAATATTTCAAGCCACGGAGATGGAAAAGTGGGCAGCTCTTCACAAGGCCCCACATACACACGCAGGCGTTGCTGAGAGACTTTTTGGAGAGCAAACAATGAAGGAATAAAAGGAGAGGAAGCTGAGAACTGGCTTTACACACACTTTTTAGAAATGGAAAATCTGCTCTGTTGTGCTTTCTGTTACGGCACATTTACCTAATCCCCAGGCTGGAGCTGTCCGTGTTGTTTGTGTGTCACAGACTTTGTGTTTCTGTTTGGATATGCTGTCTTATTAAAAAAGGATTTTAAATTCTGGACAATAAAAAGCGCGACTCCCCTTTTGGCTCGACGTGTAAAGCTATTTTCCATGATGACATCATTGAAGGAGGCAGTGATTAGGCATTTGATTTGATATCTGACACAAGCTGCAACGACTGGGTGTGTATTTTCAGCAGCCACACTATTAATCATAGACCCATTTGCTGCATTGAGAGCCACAGTAGCCTGCTGTCAGATTTTTAATGGAGACTTTATTTACTCTTTATGACCCAATACTTTGTTGCTGTGTTTGGTGAGCTGTAGCAGCTGTAATATGAGTCAAGTTCTGAGCACCCAACCATCACCAAGGGACTTTACACGTGGCAGATGCACATACTTGATAAGAACACAACTTTAGCGCATACAGTATCTCCTGGACCTTGATGCGCCCCAGTGTATCATGAAAATCACCCTCCTCCTGTCCCCCGATGATGCATCTGAGTCCATCCAGCCATGTCTCCAAAAGGAGGGACGGAGATAGCACGGGGGGCTCAATCAGGAAAAGTAGGTTGACTATTGAAGGGCTGTTGGAAGGAAGCCAGAGGAAGTCATTTATAACATCAGAAGGAGGGACTGTCCACTGTGTGACTGCCTGCTAAAGCATGGGAGCTATGTGTCTGCGAGTCCCCCCCTGCCATGAATTGTAATGCAGTATGACCCGCTGTGGGGAATCTCTGCTCTCTGTGGCCAGTGGAAAATATATCATACACATTAAGAGACAGACGGAGGCAGTGCATGCGGTTTGTATTTCAAAGTATGCATTCAAGGCCGCTCATAAACAGTGACATCATCAAAATATGTATAAGTCTAAATCCTTACAGTCATTTTGACTTTGAATATCTTACACAAGATCGTGTGCCTGTAACTTAAAGTAAATAGATGTAGAAATTCATAAAATGTAAGAAAAAAGAAAGTATCCATCGTAAATTCCTTCTTGTGTCTGGCCATTAGTCCCAAACCCAAAGATGCTCCATTTCTAATGATACAACATTGGTAAAAGCACCAAATCATCCAATTTTAGAAAGTAAAGTCAGTAAATGTTTGACACTTTTGCTTAATAAATTAATTAAATAATGAATTATCAAAGTTGTTAGTGATGACTTTTCTGTTGATCAACTAACAGCACTTTTACATGAATGTGAGTGCACTGTTGTTTAAAGTTAAGTCTGGTGTTAGATAAACTAAAATGTATTCTAAAGATTTTATATCAGTTCAGTGTTTTATTTGAATTGTAATAGTATCTAAACTAGATTGTTCAGATGCTGCACGATGATACTAAAGACCTCATGCGCCAAGTAACTTTGAGAACATTTTGCCATACTGCCACAGAAATAAAGCAGTGACTATTCAATAAGATAAAAAAAGGTTTGAAGTTCTTTAAAGTAATAAAATAAAGAATGAAGTGCAGCATGAAGTCAAGTTCATGTGTTTTTCTTTATGTTGCAGTGTGCCTGGGTACAGACATGAAGCTGGCCCTGCCCTCCAGCCTCGACAACCACTCTGAGACCCTGCGGCTACTCTACACCGGCTGCCAGGTCGTCCATGGCAACCTGGAGATTACACACCTTCATGGACAGCCTGACCTCTCCTTCCTACAGGTATACACTAGCTGCATAGTTGTAAAATGAACGAGAGGGAAACAAGTAAAAACAAAAGAGTTAATGAGGGTGGCTTTCTGTTTTGCTCCAATTCTCGTACAGGGAATTGTTGAAGTGCAGGGCTATGTTCTTGTAGCCCATGTTTCAGTGAGTTTGTTGCCTTTGGACAACCTTCGGATCATCCGAGGCAGCCAGCTGTACAACTCCAGCTATGCCCTGGCTGTGCTGGATAATACTCTGAATGGACATGGACTCAGTACGCTTCGGCTTCGTAGCCTCACAGGTCAGAAAACAGCAGAGCGTTAAGACCCAAACCCAGTATGGCCTGAAAAAGAATTATGCTCTCATTTCATTTGATATCCACTGTTACAGTAAGTTCATGCTCCTCTTACGCATTGTCTCCCCTGCAGAGATCCTGTTGGGTGGGGTGTATATCTGGGGGAACCCCCAGCTGTGCTTCCCAGAACCCCAAAACATAAAGTGGGAGGACACCTTGGATGTGCTGAACATCCACGATGGGCAGCACCAACTGCAGCCTCGGGCCTCTAACTGTGAGCACCTGATTGACTTTTAAATATTCAACATCCCAAAAGCACATCAGCATGTGTATGAAAAGGACAGTTTACTGTTCATAGATACAAATACAAATTGACATAAAGTGTTCAAACAGTCAGACTTCACTGGATCATCCTGGCACATTATGTCTACCTCTCTTCTTATTTTTTGATGATGGGTTTTTTCTTCTACAGGTCCGAGTTGTTCCCCTACCTGTAAGCAAAAGGGCTGCTGGGGTGAAACTGCACAAGACTGCCAAACCTGTGAGTTGACATCATGTGTACAGTATGACAGTGACAATATTTGTTTTTTTCTGGAAAAAGTCCAGAGGCTGTGAAGTGAAGCATAAAATTAATTTTTTTTCATTTTTGTTCAAAGTGACCAGTACTCACTGTGCGTCTGGATGTCAGCGGTGTAAAGGCGAACTGCCCAATGACTGCTGTCATATGCAGTGTGCTGCAGGATGCACAGGACCCAAAGACTCAGACTGTCTGGTAAATGACACACACACACACGCGCACACACACACACACACACACACACACACACACACACACACACACACACACACACACACACACACACACACACACACACACACACACACACACACACACACACACTTGTCTTTATATCCTTGTGAGGACACTCATAAACATAATGCATTCCTTGGCCCCTTACCCTAACCTTAAACACTACAACTAAATGCCTAAACCCAACCCTTACCCTAAGCTCAACATAAATCCAATTCTAACCATAACCTTAAAACCAAATCTTAACCCTCAAATTGCCCTTTGAAGTTGTGAGGACCGGTCAAAATGTCTTCACAACATAGAAATCTCCTCACAGCACTGGTTTTAAACTGAAATTGGTTCTCTCAAAGATAGAAAGACATACGCATGTTCACTTTGTTTTTGTTTTCTCTCTGTGCTTTCTGTGCAATCTTGTTATGGTGCCTGGCAGTCCTATCATTTGTGCAGTAACACATTTCCTCCTTCCTCTTCTCTCCAGGCGTGTCGTCACTTTAACGACAGTGGTGTGTGTAAGGACAACTGTCCCCCACCCACTATTTACGACCCCGTCTCCTTTCAGACCAAACCCAACCCAAACAAGAAGTTCAGCTTTGGAGCCACCTGCGTCAAGACATGTCCTTGTGAGAACTTATTTTAATAAACCTCAGAAAGCAGCAACACAGTGCTCAGCTCCAGGCCACTGGTGCAGCTGATGATTATGAGCCTTGCTTTATGATGGTAGATGCAGAGGGTTGAGGAGATAAGATTATTTTGTTGCTTTCCTTGCAATGATTTCCACATAAACTGCAGTGATTCAAAACCTGGCAATGTTACATACACACACCTGCTTCTCTAAGGGCCTGATTTACTAAGATCCCAAATAGTGGGTACTAAATTGCGTGCGCAGTGCAATAGATGCGGGTGGTCTACTATGAATAACTGCGTAAATGAAAACAGGTGCAACAGGGTGGAGGTAGCATTATATAAATGTTTTGCGTGTCTTTATGGAGAGTTTGGAGGAGCAGAAAGCTGCAAGCGCAAAATGAAATGTGATCAGGTTCTAGTGGAAGAGGTTGACAAATATATTATAGTTTCACAAAAACAAATATTACCAGAAAAACCGACATATGGGAGAGAATTTGTGACAAAGACGATGCTGTTAGTAAAACCAAAAATATTCCACTCCAAAAATATGATCACAATGCGTGTGCTAAATAACATATTTGCATTTTCTCCTCCCTGTATTTTGCACACTGGGGTAAACACACCCCACATTGCATATTCATTATGGCAAACGTACTAACATTTTTATCTTACACATTTGAAAGACGCAAACCTCAGTGCACTGGGTTAGTAGATCAGCTTGCATATTTTTTGCGGGTGATGTCAAGTTTGCACATGTTTTTACACACGCAAACCTTTAGTAAATCAGGCCCTAAGAGTTTAGGCTACCAGCTTCCCATTTCATCATAACCATTTCATTTTCTTTTTTTTACTGCTGCAAAGATGCCCTTTGAACGCTTTGTCTCCCTGTCTTTAGATAACTACCTAGCTATGGATGTGGCCTGCACTTTGGTTTGTCCTAAAGCCAACCAGGAAGTTATCACCACCAATCCTGATGGAAATGAAATGCAGAAATGTGAAAAGTGTGAAGGAGACTGTCCCAAAGGTGGGAGTCATTATGTTTGTTTTCGTGTATTTGTGTGTGACACAGTGCTGCTCCACAGGTGATTTGCACTGCATGAACTGATGTTCTGATGTGTTGCATACTGACAATAGTGCAAAGTAAACCAACCTGTTTCTGCAGTACGTTGTTCTTATTGTTGCTTCTGGGGCTTGTCTCATGAGTCAAGATTGGTAAATTTAGATAACTTGGATAATTATTTCCAATCATTGATTTTTTTTTTTTTTTTTAACCTTCAGATCTCAGAAGGTCTAGACTAGACGCCTAACCCCAGACTTTTCATTTAAGTCATTTAACACAGCCATTTTAAAAAGTGCATTCACAACAAACTAATACAGCTATTGTTTCTCTATTACATAAACAAGATAAAAGATGCATAAACTCATACACCAAGAGCAGACAAGAAAAAGTTGGCTGTGGATAAAACCCATTAATCAATGTACACAGAGAAAGCCTTTCATTTGAATGGCGGTATCCGTGGCAGGTCCCTCATAGCTTTGAACAGTTTACGAATATGATCCAAGTGTAACATACTTCCCCAGCTGGAATAGTTTTTACAGGTAAGTCATATCCTCCACATATCAAAATTGCTGTAGGCACTGGGCAGGACTGCCCTCTCTCAACAATCCTTTTCGCTCTAGCTTTCATTAGCAAACATTAGCAATTTGTCAACCACCTCGTACATTTACTGTTATACAGAATACACCACACTGTGTTTCATTCTATGCTGATGACATTTTTGTTTATTTGGGATGATGTTGATCCTTCCCTACCTGTTATACTGAACATGTTCAGTAAATTAAGTTTAATCTCTGGATTCATGATAAACTAGTTAAAATCTATAATTTTTCTGCAGTGTGTTATGGTCTCGGTATGGACAACCTTGGCGTAATGGACAACCATGCCATCACCATGGTAACCTCCTCTAATGTGGAGCATTTCAACACTTGTAAAAAGATTTTTGGCAGTCTGGCCTTCCTTCCTGAGAGCTTTGAGAGGTAAGATATAGAAATGCCAAATATACTGTAGAAACTATGTACATTTTTAGCTCACAAAAATGCATGCATTTTTATATAAAAAAAACCTAACCCTAACCATAAATTAAGTAATTAACTCAGTTGAGGTTGAACCTATTAAGTGACAATGTCCCACCCATGGGACACTTAAGCCTTGGTGGCGTTGTTTTCAGGATCTTTTCAGGATCCCTTCAAATATTTAAGTTTGCAGCAGCGTTTGAAGATTATTTGTGCAAGTTAAGCAGAAGGTCACCACCCATGCCAAACAGATTACTGTACTCCAATGTACTTCAAACCCAAACTTGGATTTGTTGTCTTAGGCATTTTTCACTTTTACAGTGACAACTATGTCAGGGAGGGAGACACAAAATGAGGAGTTTCATGTTTTAAGGAAATATAATTGAAGTGAAATCAATACATAATATAACAAATAGTCTGCAGAGTCACCAGTTGCTCTGTGGAGGTGTTGTAAAAGGTTTTTAGATCGACTAACGTCACACCTATCTGAGATCTCATATCTGAGTTGTCAAGAACAGATTATCTTCAGTGTGTGCCAACTATTCACAATGAGAGTGAATGTTTTCTTTTTGTTTTGTGAAAGATAAACACAAACCTGAGATAACATGCATCAGTGAATATAGATCGTACAAGATATTAAATCGAATTATTAAGTTTAATTTCTATATTGTCTTTTTTGCATATAAAATGTGTACTCTAATGTCTTGCTCATTCAGGGACCATGTGACAAACACTTCAGGCCTGACTTTCAAGCAGCTGAGTGCCTTCAAGAACCTGGAGGAGATTACAGGTACTGAACACAGTTTGTTGAACCCCTTTTAAGCTTTAAATTCTAAAGTCTTGTATACAGAGCATGTTATTGCTCTTCTGTTAGTGTTTTTGCATATTTGTCTGGTTTTGCTTTTGCAGGTTATTTGTACATTGATGCCTGGCCAGAGGACTGGACTGATTTAAGTGTGTTTGAGAACCTGAAGGTGATCAGAGGCAGGATGCTCTACAAGTAAGACTGCCACATCTGTCTGTAGGCTCACTCGTTCTTTCTTTTGTTTACATAAAATAATCTTTTGTCCTGGTTTCAAAACTGAAACCACTCAATCATTGTACTGATTTTAGCTGCCTTCATGTCCAGTATTATATGAAATGCAAACAAATATATTATAAAGTGTTATATCATAGCTCAAGTTAATGTACAGTATTAGTTTCTTTATGCCTGGTGCCTCACAACATGTCACTGTGTTGATGTCCGTCCTCCTACATTATGTGCTTGTTTGTGCTCTGCTTTTTTTTACTTTACTGTATGTCTCTGGTTCAGTTGAGACAGTTTGTTCACTTTCAGGGTTATAAAGGCTAATTATTAGCCAGCACAGCTACATTAACCTGCAGCACATGCCAGCTAAGATAACAATAAGAGGGACGGTAAACTAGTGCAGCATGCTCAATCTAGGTCATAATGACAAGTGTGAGATCTGCTTGTCTGGCAGTGTTTTAGTATTTTACAATGGTAAATGGTAAATGGACTGTACTGTTTTAGTATTTTACAATACAGTCTGACTTTATGGGCTGCTGTTCTCATAAATACTTAAGTCTCCCTGTGAATCGTTTCTAGCTACTTTTTATGTACAATGTTTTTCCTTCAATCATGACTCAGTTTTACTTTCTTTTCAGTTTCTTTCGTCATTGTTCCTCATTAATGATATCGTCAGTTTGTTTTTCAAAATCTTTCAACTGAACAACCCCTGTCATCTTTCCATTTTTTCCCCATTATTCTTTCTTTTCTGCTCTTTTAAACTGAAACATGTTGATACCTTATTATCACACTTGCTCACATGTAGACTTTCTCTTTGTTTAGGGGTGTGTTTTCACTGGCCATTCAGAACTTACACATCCAGTCTCTTGGGTTGCGTTCACTACGCAGTGTCAGTGGAGGTTTAGTTCTGTTCCACAACAATTCCCAGTTGTGCTACACCAATTCCGTGCCCTGGGGAAGTCTCCTCCATCCCACCCAGGGACCCCACTACATCGTCAGCCAAAATCAATTAGCCAACGTCTGTGGTAGGTGAACATATGTCTTTCACGCAAAGCGATGCCAAGGCGTGTTGATGTTATTGTGGTTGTACTTTGATCGAGCACTTGTCACAAGGCAGCTATCTTTATCTGGATAAAATATCTCGCCCAGATACAAGATTGAGTTTATTGTTCCAACAGAAATGTAATTGCAAGGACGGTGCAGAAACTATGTTGTAATGCAGTTTTTAAAAACGATTCATGCTTGTTATTGCATGTTATTGTAAATATTATTACAATATTTTTGTAAATTGCAGCTTGTTTGCACAGTCCTTCTTAAGAGTTTCTGTGTACATTTTTTTTCTCATTGAGCAACAGAAGGAAATGTTGCAGTTTTACCTCCCACAAACATGCGTAATACAGTGGAATACAAGCTCATAAAACAGTGATAGTGAGGCCTGATATCTGATGAGAAGAAGCCTCATCATGCTCTGCTGCGTCTGTCTCTGCATGTGTTTTCAGAGAAAGAGGGCCATGTTTGTCATCCGCTGTGTGACGGGGGCTGTTGGGGCCCAGGGCCAAGCCAGTGTGTATCCTGCAAGGCTTTCCAACGAGGCACTGAGTGTGTAGAGCAGTGTGACATCTATCAGGGGTAAGAACGTTTGTGTGTGTGTGTTTGGGTGTGGCTGCACAAAACTAATAAAAAAGTCAAATGATAATATTCCAAATAATACAGTATACTGGAAGTCGTAATCTCCAATAAGTAAATAAAGAAAATAAGAAAGACTATTGTGTCTGCCTAAAGTTAACGTGAACTGGTGGATGTATGTGGGGTTGACTGGATCAACAGTCAATACCAAATGCCAAAGCAGTAACAGTAAATCAATCTGAAAGCTTTTAACTTAAATTGTGCCCTTAAACAAATAAAGATCATGAACAAAGCAAATAGAGTTGATAAAACACAGGACTCGAGCTGCTCTTTGCACAGTAACTGGACTGAACAGTGACGTAATAATTACAAGATGTCATAATAGAAACTCCATAGAGATCCATTTTGAAGTTGTTAGTTTGTAATCTCCAGAAATAGTGAACTAATACGTATCTGTGCATGTTTATATTATCTTTCTGCTGATCTGTAGTCGATTTACAGTTTGATACAAAAAGTTAAGAATGACAGATGAAGTCATGCCCATGACCGTGACTGAACATTATATAGGTGTTATTATGCATGTACATTATAATGTGCATATTGCTTAGAATCATAAGTTAGACGACACATTTTAAAAAAAAACACTCATAACATTTGATGATCAAAGTACAATTACACTGAAAGTTACAGAATATTTAATACATACAGTAGTACTGTATATTTATTGGTTTGCCCTCCTTGAGTCAGAGAACATGTGATCCTGCCACTCAGCAGGTAAAGCCTGACAGTATCAGTGTTGGTATGGTTATTTGCAGCTCGGGCCCCCCTTTCTAAAAATGTATGTGCTTATGACTCTGTCAGGTGCTTCAGATAAAAGCACCCAACAAATGCCAGACTATGTTATGGGATGTTCTGTGACATTCCCTCTGTGCTTGTGTTACAGGTCTGTGCGTGAATACATAGATGGATCCTTGTGTGTTGCCTGTCACGCAGAGTGTCGGCCTCTCAATGGCTCTGCCTCCTGTCATGGCACGGTAAGATGTTTCTGAGCGTACAGTGCTGAGTGGGATTACGTAGTGGGTTTCATTCTAAACATACCCAATAATAATAAAGTCATGATTTCTCAATTCAATCAACCATTTTGCATGCAAAAAAAGTTTCAGGATGCAACTTGAGTCCTTGGAAAGCAGAAATCTTAATTCATTAATTCATTAAATCATTATTTAATTTGTTTGACTTGAAGACACAAACTCTAAAATAATTGATAAATTAAATTTAAACAGGATAACAAAATTATTTATCAAATTTAAAAAAGGACAATTAAACAACCTGGGGTCCCAGTACCCTCATAAAAGGATATCATTTATAAAAATGCCTCAAATGAAACAATCTGAGAAAAGAAAAATCACACAAAGATCTTTGTTTTATGAGTAAACACAGCTTTCAAAAGCCACCACCATGTGACCACAGTATCCCAGGATCAATTGCAGCAGGGGTATTTTGTTGCATGTCATCTCCCTTACTCTTTCATCAGGTTTTCTTCCTGTTTTAACTGTAAAAATTATATAACAGAAAAGTATTCCACACCAAGGGTCCTTCTTCAAGATCAACAATCATGATGAAGGCCAGAGGACTGAAACATCATCATCTGAATAAAGAAGTAGCCACAGTGTGTGACACTAATGTCCTGTTCTGAACTGTAAAAAGCACCAAATAAATTCAAAATTGCCCCAAAGTAATCAAAAAAATTTAAATTCACCATGTTGTACCTGTGTGAATATGTCTAATCTTGTCTTCTGTCTGTCTCCAGGGAGCAGAGCAGTGCACAGAGTGTCAGAACTTCCAGGACGGTGAGTCTTGTGTGGATCATTGTCCGAGCGGTGTGAAGGAGGATCAGCATACTGTGTGGAAGTACAGCAATGCTACAGGACACTGTCTGCCCTGCAACACCAACTGCACACTGTCGTAAGTGCACACACACACACACACACACACACACACACACACACACACACACACACACACACACACACACACACACACACACACACACACACACACACATCTAAGCACACTCTGTACACACAGTGAGAATTATTTCACACCAAAGTGTCTCTGTTTCTGTTTCAGCTGTACTCAGATGGATGAGAGAGGCTGCCCCATTCATACCAAGACAGGGTGAGATCCTCTTAATGTTCAGACACTATAAAGGTGTCTGTATGTGCAACTTGTTTTGTTTACAAATAATTTTGGTACAATT